>NC_141607.1:7704008-8049008 GCF_047967505.1 Dipteris shenzhenensis
TGCATGAGGGAGACAATGAAAAAGATAGATAGATAGAGAGAGAGAGAGAGAGAGCACGTGTGTGTGTGAAGGGTGGGGGGGGTTTTGTGTGAATGCTTTGTCCCTTGATCAACATGACATGACCACTCACACTCATCTAGCTAATTCATTGAGTAAACTAGGCATAGAGCAACGCCAAGTGGTGCCTACGGTGATGTGGGTCTTAAAACTTGAAATTTTATTTCTTGAAATTAAAGACATTTTAAGATCCCACTTGAGACCAAGTTGATAAGGTCTCTAACGAGTCATAGACTGGTCATGCTATTTGTATGTACAATTGCCATTGCCTCATGTTTGTGTAGGTTCTCTCTCTCTCTCTCTCTCTCTTCGGATGATTAAGTTAGCCAGGGACCAAGAGAGGGTAGAATACAGGTGCAAGTTGTGAAGGCTTTGACACGAGTAGTAGATGTCTAGGAGGTTGTTTATTCGTTGCTCAAAGCTTCTACTAGCCCTTGTACTTCGCTTGGGTGTCTGTTTTGTGCAGTTACTCATCCCGTGCTGAGTACACTGGTTGGGCTATCACTAGCATGGGTGTCCTATTGGTTCGCGACTGTTTACATGACCAGCCTAGTCTATGAAACTGCTCAAGCTTAAAAGCATACTCTTTCATGGCCTCCCTCACCTCTGCAACCTTGTTAGAAACCCTCGTTTTTGTTTTAGAACAATTGGACCATATGACTCTGAAATTTGTTGGAAGATTGTACAGCGTGGGTTCGGTGATTGCGAGGATAAGAGAGGCATATAAGAAAGGCAGAGTTGTGAAGAAGAACAAGATGATTGCTCATAAAGCGTTCAAAAGGCCTGTCTCAAATGCGTAGCTTGGAAAAGAGAGAGAGAGAGAGAGAGAGAGAGAGAGAGAGAGAGAGAGAGAGAGGACTTCAATGTGCATGAAGGAGAAGGACTTCAATGTGCATGAAGGAGAAGAGGGGGAGAGAGAGAGGGGGGGAGTGGGGGGCTTGCCTTGAAATAGAAAGAGAGACAAAGAGAGAGGAATAGGTGGAGATAATCAATCATAAAAAACAAAAAAGAGACAAGTAGACCAATCAACAATTCACTATAAAACTTAAAAAAACTCAAAATTTTGCATCTCTAAGGCCTACCTAAAGGTAGGCCAAAAATAGCAGAGCAGCAGGTAGTTTTGACAAAAGGAAGACCAATTGGTGAATAGCAAGGAGCACAAGGATTTTTTAATGTGCGGAAGGAGTAGGATGGGATGCTTGTTTCGGCACGAGAGGATCGAGGTATTGGTGGTTGAGGAGAAGAATCGGCAGTCAGCTTCTTATTTAGTTTGTTCGTTTGTTTCAAGGAGCGGTAGATGAAGTTCTTTGTTCGATTGAAATTATGCAGGTGCAAGTGAAGGCATTGTGAATCAAATGAATAGCAAGCAACTCAATGGAGAAAGGCGAGACATCATGGATAGCGTAGCAGTAGCAGGTGAGTCCCAAGAGGTGGTGCTCGAGGCCAGCATCGCCATCTCCTCAGAGAAATAGGCCTGCCCACCCAACATTCATGTATAAACTATTTTGCAATGTTATGGGTAGATCCAAGGATAGGTAGCTAGGTGCTTGAAGGCAATTTGTAGCAGGACTTCAAGGCAGCTATTAGGGGCTTAGCACATGGGAAGAAATAGGATGGGAATGGGAAAAGGTGGTCCCAAGTGGTCCCATGCATATTTCTATCCTATTCTCATCCCACCATGTGCTAACAAAAAAAGCACTAGGGATGGGTTTAGGAGGAAGAGTACACATGGCATCATTTCATGTGTTTAGGAGGTGGGGACCACTTGGGGACAAGGATACATGTCATCCTTGCATGTTTTTGAATCCCTGAAAAAGGGGAACCCTTTCTGGCTGCAAGGGTCTAGAGGCCATGGTCTAGGATGGGAGAAAAAGTGGCTACTCCCATTCTAAATCCATCCTAGACCACTTGGTGTAGGATGGGAGTAATGATGACAAAAAGATTCCCATCCTAAACCCATGCTAGCCCCATCCATGTGCTAAGGCCCTTAGTGGCCATCTAGTACGATCCTAGACTACAAATCAAGGAGTTTGGATAGGAGTAGCCAGCATGCATGGGTGGATAGGAGAAGCGATCAACAGCAAGATGACACGGGGTTATCCCACCCACATTTAACTACATCACGCATGGTTGAAACCATCATTGGTGTTTTGTCTAAGATCATATAGATCCAAGTGAGATGTTTTTTATTGCCAAGATCAGCTACACGGTGTGGAGTTTGGAATAGCTTCCAGCAGAATTCATGTGTACAAGTAGGTGAACAAGCTCTTCGGCATGAATTATGGCCATTGGGGGATCAACATGAAATATGGAGAAAGGTTTGTGGAAGCTTATTCAAGGTTATGAATGGAAGCCTGAGCATCCTAAGAACTTTATCAATTGGGGTGCTGATCAAGAGGACAGGTTTCAAGAGGAGCTCAAGAATTGGGAGGATCACGAATCAAATTCACATTCGTCTTTGGTCAGGCTAATCAAAAAGGAGGTTTCTCCAGCCGTCCAGACCTTAGAGAGTGCATTTGAGGTATGGTCTACACTAGAGTGCTAGGAATTCAACAGTGCATGCTGTCACCTTGTAGGGACAGTTGTACAATCTTGAGTTCACTATGGGAGTTCTGTGCAACCTTCCCTGATGCAAGCCAAGACTCTCCATGATCAATTACAAGCTATGGGTGTTGCCCTAACTACATGTCAATTGGCATCGCTCATTCTCACCAAGCTACCTCCTAAGTACATCATGGTTGCCAGAGCATTGAGGTGCCAGATCACAATACGTCAATTGTACTTTGATGACCTAAGCTCCCTTCTGCTTGAGGAGGAACCAGTTCTTGTCTCCCAAGGAAAGCTCAGGATCATTCTAGGTGGCATTTCAAATTAGAGGTGAAGCACATTCTTTAGTGCACAAGAAAAAGCAGAGAAATGTTACTAATGTAGTAAGCAAGGGCATCTAGATAGAGATTATCAATCTAAGAAGAAATCTAAGGACCAAGACTAAGAGTCGAACTCTTCTTCCTAGTCCGGTGGTTCACTAAGATTTTTCCTCATGATATCTCACTGTGGCCCTCGGTGAGGCTTTGAGAGATGGGATGCTCGACCTACCCCCTTGAGATGCCAAGTGGCCTATTCGCCTACATTGAAGGCACTGACCCACATTGAAGGCACTAAGCTAGAAGGCTAGAAACCTCAACACTTTGTGGAAGTGATCCCCCCATCTCATGTCTCAAGGAAGATCTCCTTGATGAGTCTTAAGGCACTCAGCGATCACCTAGAGTCAAGGAACCCATCATTTATCAAAATTGGGATTGCTATAGTCAGTAAGGGCTCATGCACTATTTGAAAACACCGTGTTGTAACCACACCCATGTGTCTCAACCAATGAAGGTTCATTTTTGCTTTTTGTATCCCTTGGCCATCCTCTGGTGCCCTCAAGATGTTGATCGTATTTAAAGGGACTATGGTCCTTGGCACCTTGGAATCATAGGCCACCATTTTGATTTATGTCTTCTCAATCACTCTATGGCTGCTAAGATATGCATTCAGTTCTGTGAGAACTCAGTGGCCTCTGGCAGCAGAGCATACTAGTGTTCATCCCGGTCCTCTCCCATGTCCTTCTCGTTACATGCATGGAACACGTTAATGGGGATGGTCCGTTGGGTAGTGTCCGACTCAAGAGTGGGATCTATAGGAGAGATGGGGATTAGGTAAGACATTCTCTCTTATGTCTTGTCTCTGTGAGGCCACTTGAGTACTTTAGGCCTCTAACTTGGGTGGGTCCATAGGGAGGTCAAAGCAATCTCTCTCCAATTTGTTGGTGTCAATGGGAGCAATGTCTATGGTTTTTCATGGCCCTTGCCAAGATTATGAGGCCCTCTTGAAAGGCTCCACCCAAGGGGTCTAGGACTGCTTCTGCATTGTACCACTCTCACAGAGGCTTCATCCTCTTCTTTGATAGTGTTCCCAGGGGACTCATCCTAATCAATTCATCATGTTGTGATGTTGGGAGGGCTCAATAGAGTTTGACATTGACGAGGCCATCGTAGCTCCCCATCTCTATTGACCTTCTTTATTTATAAGTCCACCATTCAAAGGCTCAATCAGCACGAGTTTGTACACTCTTTTTTCAATCTGTAGGTGCATCACTCAAGTCTGTGTGACATGCATTCACCTTTCACCAAAGGGCTCTTAGGGACAGATCCGCCGTTTTATGTTCTTGATGCCAATTTAATCCATATCCAAGCAACCTTGATGAGGTAGTCTACAATACTTTTCCCATCTGTATTACCTAGGCTCCCTTGACACAACAATTTAAGTTTTCCTCTACTCATACAAACATGTCAACAAAGTTGTCGAAGGCAAAGGGCTCCTAGGAAGGGATTTGTTCCATATCCCCAATGCCGATTCTATCCAGATTCAAGCTACCTTGATGAAGTAGTTCTAGAATATTGTTCCCATTTGTAGTACTCAGGATGCCTTGACATAGCAATTTAGAGTTCCTCCACTCTTACAAACATGTCGACAAGTCTTGGAAGGCAAATATCTATCTTGACTCCTTCTCTCGAATCTTGATCTGAGATGTGCACATCATTTGAATAGCTTGAGGATTTGGCTTAAGGGTCTATTTTATTGAAGAGTGTCGAGGAATTGCATGCTCGTAAAAAAATTCTAGTGTGTAGATCTTACTTGCATTATGGCAGGTTTTCAAAAAGAGCTGTGGCAAAAAATAAATCCAAGTGTGCCATTCAAGAGAATTTGGGACAATTGGTTCTCATGAAGGAATCTCACCTCTAACAACCAAGTGGCATCATCAAGAATATATTAAGGGAGGCATGATAGGCACCTCATGCTTGGGTGGAATAATGGTTAATCTAGTATCTAGCCTAATGTTCTTTCATGAACTTCTTGATTTTGAACCTCTATGTTGATAAAAGGTCAAAGATAAGACTCTTAGATGGAATGGGATCCTCTTTTGCAATTCAAACCTTGGGTTATCATCATTGCCGATCGCCTCCTTGTTAAGAGGTAATCCCATCCTTTGGCGATACCTATTCAACTGGATGAACGGATGATTCTTGCCTCCAGGAGCTGCTAGTAGCCCTAAGGATGATCAAGCGCCTAAGGAGGGACAGAACTTATCCAAGGCTCCCATCAATAAGTTATGCCAATACTTCGAAGGTGATGACACGAATGTGGCTCTCCCCATAACCTATCAGCACCAAAAGGTTGATGCCATCTTGGATGGGGGAGTGGGAGTGAGTGTCTCTACCAAGGAATGTTGGGTGAAGTGGGGAAAACCTGCACTCAAGCAAACCCATCTAGTGGTGAAGTTAGTCGATGGTGGAATTGTAGAACCCTTGGGAGTCCTCACTGGTATTAACATCAAAGTATTCAGTTTCACGTACCCCATCAGGTTCGTAGTCATGGACTTCACCCAGAAGCTGGGATATGAAGCCATCCTAGGCAGGGCCTTCTTAAGAATGTCTGAGCTCATACACAATTGGTGTACTGATAACATCTATCTACGACATGAGGAGCAAATCATGCGGGTGGACTTGCACACCTACAAGGCCCACCCATTGCCAAGATAACTCTTTGCCGCCGTCGTGGAATCTGACACAACCATCCGGACATCATCCCTAAAGTTATTCCAACCCTGTGAGAGGGAAGAGGATGAAAAGGACTCCGATGAATTTTGGTATGCAGCACCTCTCCCCAAGCCAAAATTCTCTTAGAACTGGATGCACATCCTGACCAACATTGATGTTCCAGAGAGAATAGGGTTCCAAGTTATGACCTATGAACTTGAGGGATTGATCCCGATGGTTCCCCTTAAGATGTTAAACATGCTCAAACCCCACAAGGTGAGCAAGGGGATAGTAAGGGTCAAATCAGACCTCCACTGGCTAGCCTACGTTGGTGCCACTACCACCCATCATGAGTTCTCTTCCAATTGGGGAGCCAGGGTAAGCAAGACAACCTCCCTAGCTGCTCTATAAGTTCCATGAAAGAGCCCCCTTTAGGTTCGAAACCCCCATTATCCAAAAGCTTGGCTAAGGCCAAGAGGACCACTCCCAATGAAGGAATAGAAGAGAAAAATGGGGAGAAGGAGGATCTATGACAGGTACCAACCCACTATAAGACCTACACGATCGAGGATCGCAAGATCTTATACCAATAGGCCAAGAGATCTCAGGGAGATGGTGCTCCCAAGGATAGGATGGCCCAACCCCGATCAAGGAGGTAAACCTAGCCCCGAAAGGCCAGGACCCCCAATCGATATTCATCGTTGATGATCTCTCCCCCAATGAGGAACACTCTAATAGCTCTTCTATGGGAATACAAGGATTGTATGGCCTAGAAATATACATTTATGAAAGGGGTGCCCGCTGAAAATGTGCAGCACATGTGATACCCATGCCTGACGATGCCAGGCCGATACGTCAACGTCCCTACCCTATGAATCCCAAATACACACTCATAGTGAGGGAGGAAATCCAAAAGCTCATAGATGCAAGATTCATCTATGAGATTGAGCATACCGACTGGGCATCAGCCATCGTGATAGTCCTGAAGAAGAAGGGAAAGATTCAAGTATGCGTAGACTAGTATGCGTAGACTTGAAAAAGGTTAATGCCACCACTAGGCGTGACCACTACCCCTTGCCATTCAAGGAATATGTCTTGGAAAGGGTAGCCGAAAAGGAAGCTTATAGCTTCCTATTCTTTGGATACAACCAAGTGTCCATCGCTCTGTAGGATCAACACAAAATGGGCTTTGCAACCAAGTGGGGTGTGTATGTGGCTAGAGTAATGATATTTGGGTTGACCAATGCACTTGCCACCTTCCAACGATTGATGATTACCGTCTTCAAGGAGCACTTGAGGGACTTCATGGAAGTCTTCTTGGATGACATATGTGTGAGCTGGACGTGGCATGATCACTTGAAATACCTGAGACTAGTCTTGGAAAAGTATCGGTTGTACCGTATATCCGTGAACCCCCTTAAGTGCCAATTCTAGGTTAAACACGACGTAATTCTTGGCCACATAGTGTCCCAAAATGGTATCTCCACGGACCACAACAAAATCAAACTCATCTTGGAATTACCACCTCCCACCAACACCAAGGGAGTGCATCGATTTACCGACCACATGGGCTACTATTGAAGGTTCATTTTGTTTTACATGAACATAGCCTGATCACTATACAAACTGTTAGTAGTCTTTGAGTGGATCAAGGAATGTCAAAAATCCTTCGAAATCCTCAAACTAGCCCTGGCCACCACATTGGTATTGAGAACCCTGGATTGGAATCTAATATTCCATGTTCACATAGATGCCTCCAATTTTGCTATCGAGTGTGTGTTATCCCAACCATGGGAGCATAACCTAGACTACTCAATGTGCTTTGAGTCAGCAACTAAATGAGGCCGAGGTAACCTACACAACAACAGAGAGGGAGGGTCTTGGCCATGGTCTATGCAGTTAAGAAGTTCAGGAATTACTTGTTGGCCAACAAGTTTGCCTTCTTTGTGGACCACCAAGCATTGTTGTACTTGGTCAACAAGCCATGCATGATGGGACGCATCACCAGGTGGATGCTAATCTTCTTGGAGTTTGACTTCACAGTCGTGCGAAAAGGGAAGACCCATGTCCTAGCTGACCGCCTCTCGAGGATCCCAAATGGCGAAGCTCCGATAGAAGTCAAAGATGACCTTCCAGATGCTTCTCTCTTCCTCATCGACATCATCCCAGAATGAGACGTCGAGATCAGACACTACCTGGCCAATGGCTTACCGTTGGACCAAGCCCTCAAGAAAGGCAGAGCTTGTAAACTCATCAAGGACGTAGTGCCATATCAGCTAATTGCATGCCAACTATACCGTATGGGCAAGGATGGCATCATGCGTAGATGCATGTGTGTGCACGAATACATCAATGTGCTCGAAGAAGCCCACTCTTGAATTATGGGAGGGCATTTTTTTTACTGACGTTACAGCACGTAAGGTACTCCAGGCTAGCATTTGGTGGTTGACTCTCTTCGGAGATGTAGCTGAGTTTATCAAGTAGTGTGACCCCTACCACTGTGTGCAAATTGCACATGAGGTGGACATGATGTGCTTAACCAGAATATTAAATGACCAACCCTTTTAGAAATGGGGCATATATTTTATCAGACCTATAATCCTAGTGGCTAAAGGATCAGGGGCCAGATACATTATCTTGGCCATAGATTACTTTACCAAGTGGGTAGAAGGGAGAGCCACTGCAAAGGCAAATGTGAGATCCACCGCTAAATTCTTATATGAGCAAGTTATCACATGGTTTGGATGTCCATTAGAGCTAGTTAGAGCTAGTCAACGACCGCGGAACTCATTTCCTCAATGAAACTATAGTAGTGAATTCATGATTATACATAGGAAATCAATGCCATACTATCCTAGGGCGAATGGCTTGGCCGAAAGCTCGAATAAAACTTACTGCAAGATCATAACTTGCTCGGTGGAGGCCAGTAGTACCAACTGGGAGCATAAGCTCATCGCAACCTTGTGGGTCTACCGAACATCCTACAAAGTGGCCACGAACTGCACCCCCTTTAGCCTAGACTTTGGAGTGGAGGCAGTTATGCCAATGGAGTACGTAGTATCTAGCCTCTTCCTTATGGTCAAGGAGAGATTCATTGAGAATGCACTAGCAGGATGCTTGATTGACCTTGAAAAGCTCGATGAGATGAGGTTGTGTGCAGCCTACGGCCTCTAGGTGGAGAAGGCGCGATGCAAGAAATGGTTCGATCACAACCTCAAGAACAAAGACCTTATAGAGGGCAATCTTGTGCTCCTTTACAACATCCTTAATACCAAACGTAAGCTCAAGTACCAAGGAATGTGTCCCTACCCCATAGTAGAGATCACTCCACAAGGGGCGTGCTAGATAGCCACCCTAGATGGAGTGGAATGGGAAGGTTACCTTAATGGAAGCAAATTGAAGAGATATTATGGACCGCTTACCCTGCCTACCCTTCAAGCCATCCATAGAGAAAAAGAGCTCAAGGCCGAGGTAGCCCGGATGAAACGCCAGGCCATAGAGGAAGCCAGGGCACAAAATGCCAGACTCAGGCAACGTAAGCAAATGGCATTGCTTAAGGCAACGCTTGAACACCCAGGACTAACTAATGAGCTAACGATAGAACTAGCTAGGTTGCATGTCCAATTGTAGGGTCCAGGCTTACGCATCCGAGCACCACTCGTGGATCTGAGAGTGAGCCACAACTTCATCTCCCATGATGTATGGGAGAAGCTACAAGTATGGCTAAACCTCACCGTCGCTTTAGTACGCGCTATTAATGACCAACTCTTAAGTACACTAGGATTTGTCTAACGATTGTTTGCCAGGCACTAGAGATCCACTTTTATGTTCTCCCCTTAGAAGCAACTAACAAACATATAATATTGGGAAGGACCTAGTGTTACTCCGTGAACTGTCAAATTGACTGGAGGGCGAGAAGAGCTTCCCTCACAAATGGTGGGAGGACTGCAGTAATTCTGCTTTGTGAACCATGTCCTACTCTCTCTATTGCACCATCGCCGGCTCGAGGCAAGGAAGTTATAAGAAAGGGTGGACCTGAAGCTCCATCCACCTCCAACCCTCAAAATCTCGACCCTCCAAAGAAAGTCTGACCCCAAAAGGAGCAACGAACCAACCACGGTGGTGGCCAGGTACGATTACCAATTGCTTTGCCAGTGCTATCACCCACTTAGGAATGACATGAACAGCAGGTACAAGAGGCTATTCTCTACGCTCTTATGTAGCCGATGAGGTTCCTCCAACTCCTCCCTCCTCCCCATCGGAAGATGTACAATGGAGATCTGACCTAGAATCATTCCAGGAACTGCCTGACAGTGCACTCATGCACCACTGGAAGAAGCAACTCGAAGGTTCCCGCCTCCACCTCTACAAAATCTTGGAGGTGCATCCCCTTACGTAGTTCATCACCCAATCCTTCAACGACTGGTGGCGCACCCATCTGAAGTTCACACGCGGAGGTTACCACCTCTCTCTTGATGCTCCAATTCCCCTCACTGACGTTGATGCCGGTCTCAAGCCTTGCTGGCACATCCCATTCTTACATTGGGCCGAATTCCATGAGCTCCAGTAAAAGGACCCCAACATTTTGTAAAATTTTCAGTACAATTTTATAAAAGAGATGATGTAGGAGGGATTTTGCTTCCGCCTCCAGTCCTTTAACGACATGTATAGCTCTGTCCTTAAACCCACTGTCATTGCAGCGGTCCATTTCAACCGCCTTCCCCTCTTACTCCTCCGCAATCTCCCCGTTCACATTTGGCTGATTGAGGTTTGAGCCACAAATAACCTCAGCGGTTACAAGCCTCATGGGGTTTGAGCCATAAATAGCTCAAGATCGGCCTTGCCACTCCAAGTTTTGAGCCTCATATATAGGTTTTGAGCCTCAAATGGCTTAGGACTTCGAGGTGCGAGGCTAACACAAGCGCTATTTGGCACTCTTATATATAGTTAACACAAGTATTATTTTCGACACACAAGAGTGGAACAATAGAGGAGAGATGGAAAGGATAGTAGAGATGCCTTGGCACCATATGGGCCCTCTTAAGAGCCTTATGAATGTAAAGAAAGGGAGAGTGCTAAAAGGAAAAGGGTCAATGCCCTCCCTTCAAAAGGTGACTTGTATAAAAGCCCAAATGGTTGACTTTGGTCTTCATTGTTGTATGCACAAGGGTGGAATCCAAGCTTCCTCTCCTCTTCCAAGAGTGTCTTTGGGTGTTCTCTTGTTTCTCTTATAGTGCCTTTGTATTTGCCACTCCATCCCCCTTCACTCTCCTCTTCCCTTCTCCTTCTCCCCCCTTCTCCCACCGCTTCTCCCTTCTCTCCCTTCCCTCTTTCTCTCATGGAAACACATTGCAACAATCCAAAAGTCGCTTGAGTGACACATGCGGATGGCTCATGCCTTGCATTACTTTCACAAGGAGTAGCTTGGAGTGGAGGCTCCATTGGCATTCCTTCAAGATTCCCACAACACATGAGTCACTGTTGGGACTACACAAGTGGCATAGTATTCTATGGCCAGGAAACATATTACCTTCTACTCAATTATTAATATAGTTGGGCTATCCAATGGCTGAAATATTTTTTATAGATTAGAAAGCAAGGGTGATGGACAATACATCAAAGACTTAATTATTGGAAACTCTCTACATGGCCATTACATGTGAGACTTAAGATTGTGCAACCTGTTATCATGGTGTATATTGAATTTGCCTTTGTATATGTTTTTTAATAAGGACTTGGTGGATTACATGTAAAAAGAAATGGAGATATTTCAAAAATCCAAACATGATAAGAGGGCAATCAAGCTTCTCTGATATAAATATCTTTATACATGGAAAATGCACAGAGGTTTGAATATCATTAATATACAAACTCATATACTTTCTAAAAGAGGTATGATGTTGGGTGATTTTTTGTGGGGTTACAACCATGGTGCATCATGTTTAGGATCCTTATGACTAGAGTGCATACTTTGCATTTGGTTAATGGGTTATTGTTCAATAGGAGTACATTATTAGGTCCTTTTATGGACACATTAAGGGTTGTCATTTGTTTTTAGATTGTTTGGTAGTTGAAAAGAGGTCCTCTCTTGACTTAAACGATGTTGAAAATAAGTTTATGGTGACTCCATGATATTGGAAAGTCTCCATTGGTTGAAATGTTTTGCAAAACCATTGGCTATCAAACAACCCTAAAAAGACTACTTTTTAAATACTTTTGGCATCACAAAATTGCAACATCTAGTTCATGATGCTTGATATGTCATGTTAGTTCCTCAAGCTATAGCACAATACATTCTAAATATGCATCATATGCCTTTTTTCCATCACATTTGTGACTTACTTCAGCCTTTTCTATTTGTAGCACAAGGGAAGAGGGACATGATTTATCCCTCCATAATCTCTCTCCACATGTTTGTACAGGGTCTTCCTTCTGTCATATTAGGTGCATCAGCATGCTAACCAAGTGTGGCATGTGATAAGCCTTTTCCTTGGTAGCTGGCTACATTAAATCTCCATTGTTTGGAAGAACAAGTTGCAACAATGCATATTTTGTATATTCCTTGTTGATAATTTCTTGTAAGAGAATACATAGCTTCTATTGTCATCCCATCTCATGGTTTCCATCTTAAGACGATATCTCATATACTTATAGCAATGTCCCATTACTCATCATCAACTATGGCAATGCCCCACTACTCATCAACCTTTTGATAGGTTGTCAGCTGATCTCTAAGCTTATTCTCCCAACAAATGATTTGATGCATTTTTCTAATTTTTGGGCAACTTGCAACCCAATGTGATTCAACATCATGCACTTTTTTATCGGATCATATTCTAGGTTCTCTAGAGTATTTTGCTACATTTGACTACTCATGCTCATTTTGGTGATGGAAATTTCCACACTTTCTCTTACTTTAGGCATTACTTCCATCAATCTTTTCATGATTTCTTGCAATCGGGTGATAATGATTAGGATTCCTGTGATCTATTTACACACTCTTTCTAACTTCTTGAGCCATCACTATGTGGGATTCTCCTATTGCATCACTACCTTTTCCATAGTATAATTGTCCCTTTACTCTCTATTTGAGTGTCTGTATGCAAGCTCCTACATGCGTACATGCACACGCATGCGCATATGTGTGCACATGCACACATGTGTGTGTGTGCGTGCATACATATGCATGCATGTGTGTGTGTGCGCGCATGCATGCACACACACACAAACATGTATGCATGCGTGTATGTACATGTGTATGCACATAAGCATGTATGTGTATGTGTGCTCAAATCCTAGAAAATCACTCCTAAAGACTAGGTACTGGTGTTTAAAGAAATTGAGGGTAAGCATTCATGTGCAAGTGTTGAAAAAACATTTATCATATATCTAGCATTAATTGAGACATGGTATTGTTACATTGTTCAATAAAAAAGTAAAGTATCATAGGAGTCTCTATTGAATGTGGATAAAAGTTCAACTAATTTCATTGCAAATCCTCTCCGCTTGGAGCCTATGATTCAAATAGGAGTAGTAACTAAAAATGAATAAACATACATCCTTCAATGTATGTTTGTTCCTCTTAGACAAAAAGAAATCTAGGACAATCTTGATTGCATTTATTCTAGCAGCAGATATAAGAAAAAATGAATAAACATACATCTTATTTGTTTGTTGCTCTTAGATGAAAAGTAATCTAGGATAGTCTTGATTACATTCATTCTAACAGTAGATATGAAAACATTCCATGTATGTCCCAATGAGCTAGGAGGCAATGCAAGCGAGCATTTTTTATCTCTATTTGTATTCATGTTAGGGTGCATTGTAAGCATAATTTGTTAATAGGTTAAATAGTAAAGGAGGCAATCGATCAGGCGAGTGATGTCTAACGAGTAGGATGAAATTAGCAAGCAAGAAAAAGCGAGCGAAACAAAAATGGTTGGGCTACCAACACATAATCTCATTGTATGTATGTATTCATCATTAATAAATATTTATAGTGCTTCCTCAACATTGAACATGATTATGACATAATATTGCAAGTGCATCACTTGAGAAAAACATAACCTGACTATATGTATGTACTCATCATTAATAAAGCTTTATAGTATCACCACAATTTTGAAGATGATTATAACATAATCTTTAATTCAACATTATTTATAGTGTCAATTAACTTGCATAGAAATGCTTTGGCTACCAACAAGTGCTATATAGTTGACGTGCATCACATTTAATAAAAACTTCAACATTGAACATGATCATAACATGCTATTGAAAGTCTATCTTGGTAAAAGGGTTCTATATATTTTCATCAGAAGAACTTGCATAGAAAATATTTAATTATTTTTTTCTCAATGTATAGATAGAGTTCTAACATGCTTCCAATTGCATATAGCCTTGCTCTATATTTGGTATAAGAAGCTAGTAAAAATTCCATAAAATTAACATTTTGATGCATGAAATCTCACTAAATGGTGCAAAAGGTCATGATAATCATCTAAATCATGCCTTGCCATTTGGTTTTCATATGTAACATGACCCCATTTGGATTTGTAAATCAAAAGATACAAGATGTCGAAATTCTCATGTTTTCGGCCAAAATAGGGCATGAACGCGCACCCTCTTTTGGACCAAAACATGAGAATTTAGGATGCCTAAACATGAGTTTTGAAGAACTTAGATATTTTTTCTAAGGGGATTTTTCAATCTATTATTGTTTTGTTTTGATTAATGTTTTTGGCTAGCTCGCTTTTTCTTGCTCACTTTTTTTGGTTCGCCCACTTTTCCTCGCTTGCTTTTTGGTAATCCTCATACTAGAGGTGTTTTTTTATAGATTTATAATTTTATATGTATCTATTGGTTATGCCTTAGTTCCTTCCCAAAGAGCCCTCTCCTTCCTAAATTATGGCATGTCTTGAACTTTAAGTATGGCTCTTCTATACATAAAAGTATAAATATTTGAACACACACACACACACACATGCCCTCCTTTTATTAATAATTTATTGCATTCCTTATACACTACAATCTTCTTTATGCTATATTTTTAATGTAATGTGCTTTGCTTATCAATTAATACTCGTTAGTTGAGTGCTCGAGACAACAAATACTATAAATGCAAAAACCATGAGGCACTATGATAAAAAATAGCATGCAAGGAAATAGTGAAAAGATTTTGGAAAACCTACAAGGCCAACACAAACGAATGTGGTCACAATGATCCATGGGATGTTTGTATTCATATTTTCCTTTAATACAAATATTCATATTTTTCTTTGATATTGGATGTTCTAACTCTTTAAAATCTTTGATATATATAGTCCTATATTCATATTTTTCTTTGATCTAGAATGTCTAATGCTTTAAAATATCAAAAGATAATTTTTTGAGTAAACAAGTTCTAACTTTATCACTTGTGAATGTAGAACTTCATTGAGATGACAGATTTGAGTTTTGATAAGTAGAATTTTAGAAATGACACCCACATGATCACCTCTACAAGTGTGAAGGGCATGGACATTGCTAGAAAGTACATAGCTAGGCAACTTCCTAAAACAATTGGTCTGATTAAGAAACTCAAAGAATATAAAAAACTCAAGAATTCCATACAAAAGAGATATGAGTTTGAAACGATTATCCAAGCCTCACACATAGCTCCTAATTATGGAACTCTATTTTTATTTTTTGAGGGACTATTTAAAGACAACATTCATGAACTGCAAGATTAAATCACAGCGCAAAATCTTACACTAAGAGAATCAAAGAAGAATTAAAATTTGGTGGACATGAAATATGCCTCAAGAAATATGAAAGCAATTTTCAAAGGAGCAATTGTATCATTTCTTGGTATGCCATTTAGAGGTAGAAATTTGGGCTTTTGTTATGCATACATGTGGAATTGATGGTGACAAATAAATAAGATGTCTAGTTGGCTTAAGGAATGGATAACATATTACGTGATCTATGGAATTAATGATAGTGAATATCATAAGATATAGATATGGCCTAAGGAATGGGTAAATAGTACTAGGTGTGATAGATTCATTCTATCATGATGGAAATATGGGGGAAATATGTACTTGTATGAATACAAATGGATTTGTCACTTGAGCATGAAATCATCATAAGAAAAGAAGATGTCTAGCACTCATAAACAAACAATGGTTTGAGAGATTTGGATGCAATGTGTGCATGCCTTATTTAAAGTGATACGTTTGTGAAGGTGTGGGTGGGAATAGACACTAGAAAGGGTCAAGACATGCATTCAAAGATGCAAGTCCAATAAAAATGAGGATCATCTAGTACAAATACTCAACTTTGCATAAGAACATAGGGGTCAAGATGTACTGGATAATACAATGGACATAGAAAATGAAGACATATTAAAAATTATACCATGGACTTTTGATGTCTTGTAATAAATTAAATCATGTGTTATATCTTTTAAGAAATATGTAAGATCTTAATATATTACATATTTTGCATAATATGCAAGACCAAAAAAGGTGAGGAGGGTATTAAAACAAAAAGTATACTAAAATAGAAAAATACACCTCCTATAAAAGTCACTTAAGTTTTTCATTCATTCCCCATTGGATTCTCCAAATTTCAAGCTATAAATCAACCATATTAAAATATCTTTTAGTGTAATACACAACCATGCTAATATGATTAAATTTTAGTAATGACATTTTTACAAAATGCATACATATTCTATGTTTTCTTACTAAATGGAGTTGGCACCCTAGGATTATTATGTAGTCTCAATAGCAAGGTAAAGGTTGATTCCCATGTAAAATAAACCTATTGAACAATACACTCTCCATAACTCTATTATTAACAAATCTCTTCATCATGAACCATAAGGAGGAAGGTCCATTCTCCTATGTGTGTGTGTGTGTGTGTGTGTGTGTTACATCTAAGAAATCACTCCTGGGAACAAGTAGTGGATCTGTCCTGATATGTAGAGAAGGATAAAGATAGAGTCTTCTGAAAACAGGCTAGAAGACCAAAACTAAAAAAACCATCCTATTCCAGTATATATATATATAAACTTGGAAACTTATGAAGCCTGGATGGAGTTTTTTTTGTCATAAACCTATACCAAGGATTAAAATTCTTCGTTTGGTAAATGTAAAAAATTACAGCTCTTGCAAACATATAAAGTTGACCAATAATAATCATAATCCTTATGAACTAAAACAATTCCAAAAAAAAGGGACATCATAGATATCCTTGCAACCAAGATTGAGCTGTAATCCATTGTTGAGAACTGATACCTGCATCCATCCAAGAGAAGTACACGTTAGAATAGACAAACCCTCTAGCCTGGGACTGTAGGTGTTATCATTCTTGATTGCTTGTTATCGTAGTCAAGAATAGCACCAGCAATTAACTAGGAGAACTATGCTTAAGAAAACTTGAAAAAAGTTAAGAGAATTTGAAAAAATATGAAAAAAGTTAAGACTAATTGAAGGAGGTTGGGGGGAAGGAGGGGAAGAAGGGTAGGATGACTGTTGAAAACAATATTTCATTCTGAGGAGCCTCCAATAAAATAAGGAAACTACTTAAGCAAAGAAAATAAACAATTCTTACTTAAGATCATAAGTATGGAACATAAACAAATGGGAGATAAATCCCAAGCTTTCTGGCCATTTTTATTAAGACCTACAAGCTACCATAGACATAAACACAGCTTAGTAGAAGTGTAATTGTTTGCTGATCATACATACCTCAAAATTCATGTCGAAAGAAAAATAGGATCCCAAGTATCCTTGCCATATGCTGAGCCTATTGTAGACACATATATCTACAAAGTCCAGAAGGTATGGGGCTACTTTAATGACAGTTTGGAACTCAAAATATATGCTGAAGAAGTATGTATAGATCATAACCTGAAGCCATTTTACTGAAATACATTTTACATGAAGCCGTAGTTAGCTCATGCATACAATTGCAAGCAATATGCTCACCCATCAAAGCTGTTGCATCACAAATTAGTTCTACTAATTCAAGGATCCTATAGCTCAAGGAATAACCCATACTTCTATAATAGAAGACAAAATACCCACGAAAACTTCAAGGTAGGATGACTATTGAAAATAGTATCTCAATCTGTGGAGCCTCCAATAAAATAAGGAAAATGCTTAAGCAAAGAAAATAAACACTATAGTACTTTAGAACATAAGTATGGAGCATAAATACATGGGAGGTAGATCCCAAGCTTCTTGGCCATTTTTTATGAGACCTACGAGCTGCCATAGACATAAACACAACTTAGTAGGAGTCTAACTGCTTGCTGATCATATAGACCTTAGAATTCATGTTGAAAAAAATAGGATCCCAAGTATCCTGCCCATATGTTGAGCCTATGAGTAGACATAGACATCTACAAAGTCTAGAAGTTATGGAGATATAAGCTAAGGCCCAACAAGGCATGGTGGCCAGTGGAGGAAATCTCAAGTTAAGGCCCAACAAGGCATGGTAGCAAATGCCTAACCCATATTCCCTTGCGCAAGTAAACTAGGGGAACTTATAGTTGTCTGTGAGTATGTGTGTGATTCAGGGATGAGAACATACTTCTAAACTTGATCGTGTATAAAATCACAACTAAGAAGAGTGTGTGTGTGTGTGTTTATTTATTTATTTATATTCATATTTATATGGGGAGGGAAGCATTGCCTATAGACAATGTGATTATAGTAAATAACATGGGATTTGGTGGGCAAAATAAAGTTTTGGGTCAATGCACAATTGGGTGTGGGCCATGTTGTGCCGCATTGGTAGGTGAGATATCAAATTTGGGTAGGCTCATGCTCTCACCAAGTTTTTTTTTTGACATAATGATTTCTACACTTATGTAATAATGAGACTCAATCTATCAAAGCTACTTGGCATAATTGTTGTATAGATCATTTTGTTCTTAGCAGTCTTCGTCATGCCATGAATTTATTCCATTAACATACAATCATTTTGAAAACTGTGCAAAGCTTGACATGGGGCACTCCATGACTATTTTAGATAGGCATATAGTGTGAGACATGTGGGGGTTTGGGGATAGGGGACCACCACACATTGGTTCTTATGCCCAATTTCTTATAATGTAGAAGACCACCTCACGCTACGACCACTGCACTTGTTCACTCACTTACAAGAGAGCTATTTTAGCTTTTTAAAGGTTATTTAAAGCTAGTGCATTGGTTCTTGGAGATACTTGGAAAGATCAACAACAATTTTAGCTTTTTTATATATGTTCTAGCACAAAGAGATTAAATCAACCACACTGCACTAGTTCTTATGCTGGTTCACCTAATAAGAGAGCCATTTTAGCATTTTTATAGCTATTTTCTTAGAAATATCTTCCAATAGATCTATTTTATAATTTTATACCTCTTTTAGTGCATGCTCATGATAACATGGAGATAGTCATATTTTAGTATTTAAGAGCTTTTTTTAAGACCCATCGTTCCTTTAAAAATCTATAAAATGTGATAACTTTGTCATTGCCCATTGTGTTGGTCTAGAACTCGTGGCCTAGAACTCACCATATTAGTTCACTTCTTTTAGTGCATGCTCATTATGGCACAAAGGCACTCATATTTTAGGATTTAAGATCCTTTTTATAGCTTTTTTTTGAAAATAGGGGGGAGTATAGAAAACTAGACTCATGTGTATTCAAGGGGTATATTAGAATACCTAAGCAATTTTGAGAGCATCACCAAGGTGGGGTTTGGAATTAGATTCTTTGTGGACATAGGCTCAACCCAATCAATGTAGTGGTTGAAATGCACTTGTAGTGGCCCAAGTGAACCATCTACTCTTAACTAGAAATTTATCACCCCAAACTCAACTAAAAAATCACTGTATAATAAAAAATTTATTACAATAGTCCAAGAAGATTCACCATTTAGCAAGAGAATATGAGAAAAGAGAGACATGTTTGTATATAAAATTTTTAATAGCATATTCACAATTTGGCAAGAGAATATGAAAAAAGAGAAACATGTTTGTATTATTGAAAATTTTGTATTACAATGCTCCAATCATATTCTATTCTAACTGAGAGAATATGTTCTAACCATACAAATTTGCCAAGAGAATATGAGCCTTTTTTATCAGCCTTAGGCCTCTACAAAAGGGCATTTGCATCTTGAGGAAAATCTTGAAGGAACTCTTCCATATACTTGTGCATGGTCTACCTTGGCCTTTGAGGATCTTCTTGTGTAGTATTGACGATGTTGCATGGGTAGCTTCTCTCTATCAGTTCCTCATCCTTTTTATATTGGCAAAAAACTGAATTATGGCAAGTGCCCATTAGATGCAATCCAACTTTGGTGATATCTAATGTCAATTTGGATTTTCCCTCCATAGAATTCTTCAAGTTCTTTAGCACAGTCTTAGAGATTGGCCTTGAGAAAGAGATGGATCATCCACTTAGTTACTCTAGTGCTACTTAAACTTTCAAGAACTTCATAGTTTCTCCTGTATCAAAAAAGAAATGCCTTGTCTCCTTCAAAATAGCCTAAAAATTTGATGGCAAGCTCAAACCCTTGACTCTAACAGATCTATTTATCTAATCTTTAGGGAATAAGTCTAAAAGGTCCTATTTCCTCCATGCATTCTCCAAGTGACCAGATTGTAAATTGCGTCCAAGGACTCCAAGCACCTACTCAATCAAGCTTACATTGATAGGAATTTTTTGATCAAGACAAAAAATATATCCCTACTTCATGTGTATCTTAATGAAGTTGATAAGAGTCTCCAAATTAGGCTTCTAAAGTTAAATGGGATGTTGTGTCACAATTTCAAGATGGTAGGAAGTAGGTATCGAGTGTCAAAACTTAGTATGTCTGGAGGGATCCATTGGAGAGGGGTTGAATGGTGACTTTTGGAACTTGATGTGTCTAGAGGGAGCCATTTTAAGAGGAGATAGAAGCTGTAGGAAGTTCAAGATGGCTGAGTGCAAGTGAGTAAGGTTCAAAACTGCAAGCGTGCATGGAAGAGAGTAAGATGGCTAAGTGTAAGGAAGTGTGTAAGGGTGGCATCAATTTAGTCAAGTAACAATGATTAAAATTGCACTATCACAATCTCCACCCGTTCACCTAGCGGCAACCACCAAGCTTGCATGCATTTAATTAATATCTTTAGCTTGAAGCCACTAGAATGGGTGAGAACAAGTAGAGATTGATCTAGCAAAGACAAAAGAACAACTTGATGCCTAGACAGCCAAAAAAGGAATTTCTTTACCAAGGGCTCTATAAGATGTAGATCACATTGAACATTGAGGAAGGCAATCCTATAGATCAGTTGAGAAGGGACAATGCATAAACTAGAGAAATGATGCAAGAGCAATAAGAGAGATTCAAAGACCAAAAGGATGTCAATCAAGAAAAAAAAAGAAGGGTGCAGATCGAGACTAGGGAGCATCTATTGAGCAAAGAGCAACCAAGGTATAGCAAACATCAAGAATGAGAATGTGCAATACTAGAAAGAGAAGGATAATATTTGCAATTTAAGCACAATTCCCTACTATTGAGTTACAAAAAGACAGTGTAGAGCTTTCCATGGTGCTTGAAAATTTGGAGAGGCAGTCCTTCATACTTTGTGAAACCCAAACTTGTCCTACAAAAGGCCTATGGAAAGCTTGCTAAATAATTTGGAGAGGTCTGACTACAATTGGAAGAATCAAATAAGCTTATTGTGGCTCTAGTGAGTAGCAAGGAGAGCTATTAAAGGAGAACATCTACACTCTCAGGACTAGGGAAGAAGGAATCAAGAAACAACTTGCTCATGTCCATTTCCATACCTAATGCATGTATACAATCCCATGTCCATTTCCATGCATAATGCATGTATACAATCCTTGCCTAGATCTGATTCTCTGATTGAATTAACACCTACTTCGATCATAAATTTGAACCCTAATTCCCTTAATCTCCACAAAATCATCCCCTCTTGTGCTATAGTTTCATTTGCAAGGACTCTGGGGGTAGCCTCTCTCTGCTCCCTTAGTGATTCTTCATATGCCATCTTGGCTCTAGTGCTTACATTGTGTGTAACATCCTGTACTTTGATCCCTTCATGTGCTACCTTCATTATAGGTGGTATAAGTAGTGTGTCCCTCATCTTAAGCACTATCCAGTTGAGTAGCTTGTCATACCTATAACGTACTCTTTTGAGAGTTGTGTCCTTGACCATCACTATAACCTTATGAGCATGAGCAACAACTAGCATTATGTCTTGAAAGAGCTCAATAAAAAAATCATATGTAGCCTCTTGAGGTGTGAATATAGTTGTTCCTTGCCACCTCAGGCCCAAATTCCAAGTCACAAACTTCTCTTCAAGCACTCATGCTCTGTTTTAATTTTCTTACCTTTGTTTGTTGGAGGATGTGCATGGTCTTACCCCTTCTAGCATGTCTAGCTCTTCCTTGTGCACTTTGTTGTTTAGCTCTCTCTTGTCTTTTCTTTTTAGGTGAAAGAGGTTGTGCTACTACAAGTTTTGTGAAATAATTGATGAATAGCCTGGTGGTTGAAATTGTTGTGTTTCCTAATAGTTAAATTAGTTTAATTTACTAGTAGTTAAATGAGTTTAGTTTAATTTATAGGTTGGTTCGGGTCATTCATGGGCTAGCTTGGACTGTGATCCTCCAAAAACAGCCCATTGGTGGAACAACAATACATAAATTAGCTAGTTACATGAAAACTCAAAATTTGGAGAAAGGATCAAATAATGTAAATGACTAAATGTCACACAATCTCAATATAATGTTTGAGAGTGGATGATCATAATTGTGAACCTATCCATCAGCACCATAGTTTTACCTATTAATTAACTTAAACAAACTGGGGAGTAGTTGCACATTATCCATTACTCATTTGAATAGAAAATCTTTGTAGGATAACTCTTGACACACATTTGCTTCATATGCAAATGAATCTATGATAGCGCAATTATGGGGGAACAAAGGTACACATCAAATAATCACTAATCTTTCTTATCAACTTGAATATCTTCAATGCTTATGAATAACTTTAGATAAGGCATATTGTCCTATTAGCTCTTTAATAAAAAAACCATACGTAAACATCTCTACCAAACATGACCTATCAACAAATTTACATTTGTCCCCATTAGGCCCCTTAATATATATGATGCAGTTTAGCCACGTCTCCCTAAGATCATCTTGGATGGGAGGTTGTGGGTTGTTTGCTTTACATATATCTCTATAAATTTGTTACTAGTAGACCATATGTAATACAATTTTATTTTTTTCCTAGGCCATAATAATTACCAATGTCATTTTAAAGGAAAATTTTAGAAAATCCAGTCCTCATTTGAGTCTAGGGCAAATAATTTAGTCCATGATTTATGTATGTCAATTGCCAAAAAAAATAAACATTCAAAGCCCAAATCTTTGATTGCCAAATCTAAAATGGGCCATCTTACATATCAAATCAAATCAAACAGTAAATGCATAATTTGCATGAACATTGTGTTTGTTTTACCATTTAGCAACAATTAGGGCATTGAACTAGCCACAAATTGTACTCATGAAGATAAGTAGATTATGGAATCATGGCTTGTTTTCTCATGCTATTATTTTTCAAGTAGAGTCATCTAAAAAAGTCATAAATAACTATGAATACATATTTTCATTTTGAAAAAAAAATTGGTGCATAAAACAAAGTAGTTTTGATGATTATGCAAGGGTGATTCTCGTGGGAACATACATGGGTCTCCTGCTTGTGGGCAAAGGCTAACCATTGAGTGAGAGTCGTGGTGTTGTTGCTTAAGCATTCGGTCCCTCACCCCTCTTGCGACTACCGAAGGCTCCAACTTCTCATTGCCAAACATTCTGACCATTTTCTTGCGTGCCTCTCTTGTGAGATGGGGGACGATCAGTGCAGTCGGGTGATCTAGTAGGTGATGAGGGATTTAGCATAGTGTGGATGGGCACACTAATATTTAGGTCCTACATGATCAAGGATAGAGTCAGTGCTTCCCGTCGTCACGGACAGCGGACCTAGTGGCTTGTATACCTATAGAGGGTGGTGAACCTTATTTGATAGACCACCGAGTAGTCGTGAGGACTCGATCCTGGTGGTTGTTTTTAAAAAATGTATGTTGATTACCAAAAAACAATTAAACTTTCAGAGCCCAAATCCTTTGATTGCCAAATCTGATTGGTGCTATCTTACATATCAAATCAAATGGTAATGGATGATTTGCATGAACATTGTGTTTGTTATACCATTTAGCTAATGAGGCGGGGTTAAACTAGCAAAATTGTAGTTATGAAGATAAGTAGATTATGAAATCATGGCTTATTTCTGCACTTAAATTTAGGCAAGATCACCCATTTTAGGTAATCATTTGTTGAGGATGGGGGGGTGGGATAGCCCAGTCATGCTTATTTTTCAAGTAGAGTCATTTGAAAAAGTCTTAAATAACTATGAATATATATTTACATGCTTTTGTAGTTAAAGTTACTATAATTCCATTTTTTAAAAACTTTGTGCATAAAACAAAGATTATGCAAGGGAGATTCTCGTGGGACAATCGTTGTTCTTTTGCTTGTGGGCAAAGGCCAACCATTGAACGAGGGTCATGGTGTGGTTAGGCGTTTGGTCCCCCACCATTCTTGTGACTACCCAAGGCTCCATGGCTAGTCCCCCACCCCTCTTGTGACTGCCGAAGGCTCCATGGGTGGGTGAAGGCTGGTCCCCCACCCCTCTTGTGACTACAAGGCTCCATGGGTGGGTGGAGCCTTCTCACTGCTCAACGTTTTGACCATTGTCATGCATGCCTGTATTGCGAGATGCATTCAGTGACTCTGTCTTCTTTGACCTACCCTCTCTCTCTCTCTTATTCTTCTTCTCTCTAGGCAAGCCACATGAATGAAATTCTTGTTCAACATGGTGGGGACGTACTTCCACATTCTCATTCGAAACCAGCGACACGCACGTGGCTTCGGGGGTTGAAGTGGTCGAATTGTGCGTGTGTGTGTGTATGTGTGTGTGTGTGAGAGAGAGAGAGAGAGAGAATGGCGATCCTTACAGCTCAAGCAGCTAGCGTGCGTGTGTGTGAGAGCGCAAAGTGTCGGCTTGTGCTGAAGGCAAGGATTCTGTAGATACCTTTCCTCTTCGTCATTTCCCTTAGGTGAAGACGGCAAAGACAAGAAGCCATCTACCTGCACTCCGGCTACCTCGCTCCAAAAAGAGACCGCGAGCCCCCGTGGCAGCTCCACCTTATCACGAACTCTGTGCCTGCTCAGCCACCTCAACTGTAAACAATGCCTTCTCGCGTGCACCCCCTTTTGACATGACCTTTCAATCTGCCTTTCCACGATTCCCCCCACTTACCGTCTTCCCTCTGTATATTTTATGCTTTCCTTCCGTCGCATCATCATCGTCCGATAAATCAGGCGCATTTCGTTCAGGCCGTTCCCACAGTAAAAGAAAGAGAGTTTCACCCTCTACAGTAGCATGTACCACAACGCCCTTTATTCCTCCCGCTGTTGCAGAATAACGCTACATGATGGCCCTCAGTATGGGTTGCTCTGCCGATCTTTTTCCCAGCATTTTCATGTCTCTTCTTCTCTGCTTCCTCAGTGCAGCAACTGGAACCCTTGTATAGCTCGGCTCATCTTACTTTCACCTAAGTGTTTATCGTTCACTGCTAGTACGAGAAGTTTTTTGCTGTCGAGTCTATCCAATGCGTGAGGCTACGCTAAACGACTTTGTAAATTATACCATGCTGTATGCTTGAATCAAAATCAATTAGAAGGGACATATTGCCTTACAGGAAGGCGTGAACGAAAAATCTAGTAAGGTAGGTGAAAAATATGCGATCTAGGCAACTGATTCAGGATATGTTGCTTCCTTGTTGCAGGTCAGCGACAATTATTCAGGAGGGTTCTGCAAGATGCTGCAGCAAGCAACCGCACGAATGGATGCATACAAAACTCGGGCGTTGGGGATTCAACAAGATGCCATTCTACCAAGGGGTCGCCTGTTCCTTATTTGTTAGCTGGACTTGCTGCAATGTTTGCTTTGGTTGCTTTCTCCTTGATTATCCTTGCTTGTTCCTACTGGAAAATGGTGGGTCGTGATGAAGCGGAGAATACAAGGGCAAGTATAACCCAAGGGCAGGCCATTGGTGATCAGAATTTCGGTTTGGGTGAAGCACGGATCACCCAAGGTAGCGCTAAGGTGATGGTGATCATGGCAGGGGAAGACAAGCCGACGTTCTTCGCTAAACCCTCAGCATGGATGCGCTGAACAACTAAAAGCGTTGACATTGCAATTCACATTGGAAGACTTTGTTCACGGAAAACTTTTGTGAGCATAGTCAAGACTTAATGAGATGATCGAGAAAGTGTGGATCCTTTGGTGAAGCACCCACAATCTGGTCTTTTAGTAAGAGCCCACGAGGAGAACTTTTTTTTAGTGGCCTTTTAACCTTTTGTCCTTAGTTGAAGTGCATATATGCATATGAATGGCATCTCTTATGCGATAATGGAGGTGATTAACAATTTGGAAAGGCTAGATAGTTAACTGTTCATGGTTGCCATAGTAAGAGCCCATTAGTTATGAGAGCTTCTTCTCTTCTCCTTCAAGGGATGGCCGTAATTGGTATATCTTTGATGAAGTTGTTTGAGGCCCTTGGGTTTTTCTAACTAAAGACTCTTCCATGAGCCATGCATTTTCATCTTTTCACTTTTCAAGAGGCAACCAAAGAAAAAAGAAAAGCAAATTTACTTTGTACAATGTTGAAAGGTTTGATGAACTATATTATATGCATAGGCATATGCTTAACACTCCATTCTTCATAATAATTATTGCGACAAGAACCAAGTATATATCAAGGGGATGGTCGGTGGGATACAAGATGATGATTATTTTTGGAACTATTAATAGGAGTGGATTGGCATAGCCATCTAAAGTATTTAAAGAAGAAGAAACGATGTAATAGATTACAAAATTTTGGAAATTACAATTTTGAGCCAATGAATATGTGAAGCCACACTCACTCGTCAAAAGTAGTGTGCCAACATACAAGGAACATTGCTTTCAGAAATCACTCATACGATTATAGCATGCCAGGGCATCAATTTGCAACTAGATTCAAGCTTACCAAAGAGGGAGGCAATGTGTGCACAAGGGATATGGGGGTGAATTTGCATGAATGCGCCATTATCGTTGCCAAACGAGAGATTCAATGGGAATACAAGAACAAGAACAAAAAAGAGGTGCATTGACATGAACACGATGTAGTTACAACATGAAATAAGTTCCACACACTCTAGCAGCACAAGAATGACCCTCTGGATAAGGGTTCATGGTCACAAATATGCCTTTAGTACCACCCCTATCCACAAGTGTACTTCGCATCTGCATGACAACTCTACACTATTGACTCTAGTATTGCGTGACCACATAGTTAGGACCAAATAAACATTGATGTCTAGCACTCCCCCTCAATGGATATTTATCCATAAGGTTACAAGAAAGTAGTCGTCTGTACATGGCACTTGATACCAAATACCTAATACCTAATACATGACACAGGTACATGAATAAAAAAGACATGTTAACTCGACAATTTTCCCATAGTAGGGTTACATATCTACTAACACAGTCTTATTGATGTACTTGTATGGTCTTCCTGTAATGATGAAGGTAAATTAAGGCAAAAAATCTTCAATTAGACCTTGACCACATTGAACTAATAGTTATAGTATTATATCTAACACGTTCCATCATCTAGACAAAAATCTGAAAACAACATTCATTAGACATCAAACCAACTTAGTGGAGCTTGATCTTATTGTAAGTAGAGAACTCTGCAGGCTCTAAATGTATCTTGCTATGTATAGAGAAGATCAGATGCAAGGATGATTTTTTCAACTTAGTTTCATTAAAAGATCATGGTCTTATAAGACTCATGGAAGTCTATATGCTGCTATAAAAATAAGAGCTTGGTACATTTGCAAAGATTTGAATCTAGATAAAAATAAAAGCTAAGTTTATTCTTCAAGGTTATAAAATTATGTATATATGCCATGAAAATTTGCCAAATTTTGGTATACTCAAAATTTTTTTTTTTGAAAATTCGATACACTTAAGCATTTAAAAAAACTTCTCATAAAGAAAAAGACATATATTCTTTTTCAAATACCAGTATTAATAACTTATCCTTTTCCACTCCAGTAACATTTACATGAAATCTCTGCTTTGTATGTGTTTTTGGTAGTGCTTTGTCACATGCCATTGCATTGTGACTCCTTTGTCAATGCACACTATGTTGTATGTGTTTTGGCACTGCTTTGTCATTGCACGATTACTTTATGTGTTTTGGCACTGTTTTGTATTCTTTTTTGCACATAATCTTGAATCTCTATTTGAAATTTGACATTTGATGCAATCTTCATCAACAATTCGCAGTTCGATTTGGATGCAACAGCTTTGTCACCAATGCTTTGGTAGTACTTTGTTATTGCATGACTACTTTATGCTGATTGACTACTTTGACTACTTTATTAGTGCTTTCTATCAAGTTTGTCACATGCGACTACATTGTGATTGCTTCGTCACTACTTTACTTTGTATGTGTTTTGGCATTATACTTTGTCACTGCATGACTACTTTAGGTGTTTCAGCAATGCTTTGTATGCATTTTTGCACATAGGCTTGGATCTGCATTTGAAAGTTGACATGTCCTTTCTTTGGAGGTTGTAGTTGTCAGATGAGCTTAGAAGATGTGAACCTTCACAGATGTTTATTGATTGAGTGACAAATCTACACCTTTATTGTTCAACACACAACATGAGATAGACTATTGAGTTGAGCCTAGGGGCTATGCTAGTTCACTTGGAAGGTGAAACAAACACAAAAATGGGTGATGCAGAGATAGAGTTTGGTGAGCAATCTTTGGTTGCTATCACAAATGTAACCAAAGTTTTAGGAGATGTTGCACCCACTAGGAGAGCAAGAGAGGTTGACTATGGGAAATTGGTTAGGGGCGGTCAAAGTACAAATCCATGAAGATGAGATGATTCCATTACATGCTCATCCACTTAACAATAAGGGGAAAAGTGTTGAAACCCCAAGTACTGCTAAGAGTGTTACAACTCCTATGGGAACACAAAAAGCAAAAAGTACATCCATCCACAAGCCATGGGCCTAGAAGAGGCTATAATTTCTAGATTACAAATTCAGTTTTAATAAATCATCATGTTAAATAAGTCATTCAAATAGCCAACTCGATGGAATTGAAATCTGGTATTTAAGCCAAAAAAATCCAAATACATTATACATGTTTTGTGTTTGAACACTTTGAGAGACTGTATGGTACCAACATACACATTAAAAACATTTGATCAACATATAAAATTCTTATAAATGGATGGATTATCATAGACAAATGATGAATCACTCATGAAGAATTTGAGAATGAATTGTAGGAGCCTTTGAGAGATGTTTCTTTTTACTCTTTGCTTGATGACACTTTGAAGGAGTTAATAATAGGGAGAGGGAATTGTAGAACTTAAGTAAAAGCTTCTTTTTCAAGACCTATATCTTAATGAAAAATATCTTTTATTTCAAATCTAGGGAGAGTGTTAGATATCTATGCTCATGCATAAAGCTATCTTTGAAAACTTTATGAGGGAGCAAGTGAGGGAGATAGGTGATTTTATGAACAAACGCAAAGCTCAATATGTTATTGTCTATATAGGCCTCGAAGAATTTGCATTAGTTATGTATGTAAAATGGCCTTTCAACCTCTGACCCAAGATGAGGATTTAATTTCCAGAAGGGACATTCAATATACTTTTAAAAATGGCATCAGCAGCCCCTACACATATGTAGTGCTATTGTAGCACCATGGTTATGCAAGTGGTTAAATTTAGAAGATCGATTGTGGTTTGCTTTTGGAGACCATTTTAGGGATTGGGGAGACTTGAAAAGCCTACTAGTTGCAAAATATTTTGTTATACATCTAGGATGGGAAACTATCCCAATAGTGGAGATGGTTGCTTCTTAGAGCCACATAAGCTATGTGAGACCCTGGGTTGGGTAGTAGATTGTAACTAAATTATATTATCTATGGCTTGAAAAATGTATTATAACCACATTCAGTAATATTATCCTATATGAAGTGTAATTATTAAGACCTTGGATCATGTACTTTATGACTTTGATTATGACGTGCAATTATTTAGCTATTAGATCATGTATTTTGTGAATGGAATCATGAAGTATAATTATTCAGCCATTGGTTCATGTACCATTTTCTACATGTTTACTATAATTTATTCCACCTATGTTGATTGCTTGGTAGTAGTTAATCTATAGTGCTTTATGAGACAGGCTCTGCGAGTGCTTTGTCAGTGCTTTGTGATTGTTATGAGACTGTTTGGTATTTCTTTGTGACTGCCTAGTAGTGCTTTGTCACTGTTATGTGAGTGCTTTGTGATTGTTATGTGACTACTTGGTATCGCTTTGTCACTACTATGTGACTATTTTGTGATAGCTTGGTATTTCTTTGTCACTACTATGTGATTGCTTTATGGCCACTTGATAGTGCTTTGTCATTTTTGTGTGAGTGCTTTACTTGGTTGTGCTTTGTTACTACTACTATGTGACTACTTTGTGATGACTTGGTAGTGCTTTGTGATTGCTTATAGTGCTTTGTCACTACTATGTGATTGCTTGGTAGTACTTTGTGACCAATTGGTAGTTCTTTATGATTGCTATTTGAGTGCTTTGTGACTGCTCTATCAGTGATTTGTCAATGCTTTGATTGTAATGAGCTTTGTGGCTACTTGGCAGTGCTTTGTGGCTATTAGATGAGGGCTTTATGGTTGCTAGTCACTACTTGGTGGTACTTTGCCAATGCTATGTGACTCCTTGGTAGTACTTTATGACTACTATTTGAGTGCTTTGTCAGTGCTTCGTGACTGTTATGAGATTGCTTGGTAGTGTTTTGTAACTATTATGTGACCGCTTTATTATTTTTTGGTGACTAGTTGTGTTTGCTTTGCATGTACTTTGCAAGGATCGCTATTTGATAGCTTGGTGATTGTTATGTGATTTCTCTACAAAAGTTTTTTATTGCTATGAAAAATTATTGCATGCCCAATAGGCTGGGAGAGTTTGAGGTTGAGAGAAATTTGTGACAATAGGTTGTGAGAGTTTGAGGTAAAGAGGGAAATTTGTGGGGAAAAAGATTTAATCCGAAAGATGGTTTTTTGAAGTTGTTGCATACGCAAGATGACTCCTACACCCATGGACAAGAAGGAAGCCCATCCAAATGCAGTTGAGGAGGTTGTGTCAGGGGGAGAGTTAGTATACTGCTGGCCTTGGCTTGGGAAGGGAGAGATTCTATTTTTAAGAATGACTAATATAGATTGGTCTTTGAAAAAAATGTGACCTCATAGAATAGCAAAATGATATCTCCAAAGCTTTTTTGAGACCTTCACGCATGTGAGAGATTTATCACAAGTCTATATAAGATAAAAAATCTATTACTTGTTTTTCATTACTGTGTAATGGCCATGTAAAGTTTCAAAGTTGGGTTGATGTGAAAGTTTCTTTTGTTAAGAACTTTAAATAGTCGAATAGGTAGTCAGCTACTATAGTAAGAAGGTTATAATTTTTACTTGATATTGTAGATATTGTGATTGAGTAATCATCGTTTGTAAATTTTTCACAAAAACTTAACGTTTGTAAAATTTTGTAATAAAAATATTATTGGATTATTTTGAAGTGTATAAAAGCTAGGGTGTACGATACCATGTGAATAGACAAAGAAACCGAGGAACTCACATCACACAATTGAGTATCAATAATAGTATGATAGTCTTGAGTTTTTTTTCCCCTTTTTTCTTTCACTTATTTGTCCATGGTAACAATATTATTTGCTTTAATCAAAGTTATATTTTGTTATTTCCTAGTATATAGTACTATGTATGTATGATAGCATGCCAATAAGTAAAGATAATAAGAAATGAAAATCATAAAATTTTTAAGTATTATATCTAGCAACAAATTATTTGGAAAAAGAAGTACTCTCTCTTGCTTATTGAATGCTTATCCAAAGACAATGAAATATCCATTGGGTAGGTCTCTAGATTTTTGGATATACATCAAAGAAGTTTTTATAATGCCCAAGTTATCCTATCATGTAACAAAGTTGAAGAGGAGATCCCACTAGATTTATGCAAATGATAGGTTGCAAGAACAAGAAGCATCTTTTATTGAAAATTCAAGGGGTTCTCCATGGTGATGCCAATATGCCAGCCCATCCATGCTCGCACAACTCAAGATTTATCCTTCACAAATAGGTATAATCTTTTTGAAATACTTTAAGGATCATAGTTTCATTCATATACCAACCTTGCACACACGTCATGTGTATTGGTTGGTTCATGCAAGACAAAAATTTGTTTATGATTAATTTATGATTAACTTTAGTAACTCAAGGAGATAATAGCTGATAAGTTTGAACTTCAATAAGAACGTTCCTAGATGGTAGACTATTCTCTCCTTGGTAGCAAAATGCTTTTCTAAAAAATTAAGTTGTCTTTTTGTTTGATTTAAAGTCTCCATGACCAAGCTTATAGTCAAGGCCTATCTAATTGAGTAAGAAATTGCGAGACATAGATATAAAAAAAGATACAATTGCATATATGTATATTGCAATCTACATCAATCCATAAATGAATAAGTCACTAGATATCTAGATACAAATATAAATCTATGTATAGGTTTAGATGTGAATGAAGATACAATATACATGCATGAGGAAAGTTAAAAAAAATTTAAACCTCACAACCCACACACAAAAAACCAAAGTATCAGTGACAATGATATAGAAACAAAAACCCAACCATGAGCCAAAGCTATGCCTAGTATGACTTGAAATGTTTTGACACCATGAGTTTGTCTGAATGAATGTAAGAAAAAAGAGGGTAGAGAGTATATCAAGGAAACAAGGAAGTTTAGATATGTGATGGGAGTAGATTAAGTGGGGTAAGAAATGGAGAGAATAAGATAAGGTTAAATTGGGGTTGTAAGAGTAAATCTAAATCCTTGAATTTCCTAGGATTACATGTTCATTGAAGCTAATGGGACTTTGTGAAGATTGGTTTCTAGACATAGAGTGAGCATTTTTTAATTTCTCTTAATTTTATATAATACTATTTATACATTAATGGCAACTCTACACATATAAATGGTAGCAAGATGAATATACATGATCCATTTTCTATGTCTTTTTTTAGTTTGTTAATATCAATATGTAAAAAGGGATAGTTGTGTTTAAACTTATGAATCCTATTATTTCAGAAGCTTATTTTAGAAGGCAATAATGAAATCTAATTATTATGTTACAGTAAAATTAGTTTTCTTACATTGAATATCTTATCTGAATATTTTTCTACTAGTGTATACCAGTGTCCTTGGCATGACGATCATGATGATTATGATGATCTTTTCACCCAATCAAGAAAAAAACCTCTAGGTCTTGATGAGGGGATGAACAAAAACCCCGAGGGTAAAGACCAATCAATTAATTACTACTCTTTGGACTATCTAGCTGCACTGGATGATGCTAAGAAAGAGTCGTTCAAGTACATTTTCATGGAGTCTTGGTTGCGGCTTAACCTAATAGAGATACAGATGGCTAGGCTACCCCTAAAATATGCATATCGTGCATACCATGATCATTGTAAGGAATGTGTGATGCTATTAGTGCCTATCCAAGCCTTCAACCATGTGCTTTTGGCTATGCAGCCTTCCGAATGGCTGGGGGCTCAAAAGAAGAGAACCTCTAGAGGGACTCTTTACATTCACCTAACCCTCCGTGTGTGGGCGGTGGATCACCCTAGGCTGGGCTCTACCGAATTGCTACATGTACTTAAGGGGGGGGGGGGGGCTTTATATGCCTTTCCCATTTGGAAGAGCAACTCATAAAGAATGCAGAGCGGAAGGCAAAGCTACAAGAGGACTGGCGGTCTATTAGACCATGTTCAAATTCACAGCTGGATGACTCTTTTTTTACCACTAATCCACTATTCTCAATCACTAACGACAGCCGCATCCCTTTCGGAATAGGTGTGCTAGGAGAAAGGGTGCGATCCTCTTAGACGAAGTTAGATAGGAGCACCTCGGCTCGGGCTCCATGTTGTGCCGCCTGAGGCTTGTCCTATCAATCCCTTCGCCCGCACCATAAGGTGCCTACCTTCCACTTCATCTTCTTCTTCCTCCTCCACCCCACCACCCCATGTCGAGATCAGGACTGCTAACTCCAAATATTCAGACTATTTCATTAATCCTATTGTGGATAGGAGCGTGAATGGCTCTCTGAACATCATTGGTCATGCGGACGATCAAGACGATCGAAAGGTCAAGCCTTGGTTATAGGTTCTTAAAGAGTAAGCCTATCGGGTATGGGGGCTCCCTATTATCGAGGGACTTCCTAGTGCCTTTGAGCAGTGGTGGAGGAATTTTAAGTTATCGGGAAAAGAGAGTACATCCGCGGGCTATTTTGTGTCCAAGAGCCGCATGACTTTGTGTGAGCGATACTCCGGCCAGATTGCCTTGGTTATCCTCATTGTCTTGATAGGCTATTTATTAATCTATGTGTGGCGAGCGAACTGGAAGAGGGATAGCTGACCAATCATAACCTCTGGTCCTCTTGATCTTAATAGCGAGGCCCTTATTCCTAAGAAGACTTATCTATTAGAGGTCGCTAAACGTCTCCAGGAGGGCGACCTATTAGGGACCGTCGACCCCGCACCTGAAAGAGGGGGTCCCCAGACTTACACCGGGAAGGGCTATCAATATCCCCCCATCGTAGTTGCATGGAGGTAACCTGATGCCAATCGATCGCTTTAATGAAATTGCTTTAAAAATTCACTGAGGGGAATTACTAACAATAACTGGGTACTATGGGATGGGCTCATCCGCTAAGAACATTAAGGGGCTTAGCACATGGGAAGAAATAGGATGGAAATGGGAAAAGGTGGTCCCAAGTGGTCTCATGCATATTTCTATCCTATTCCCATCCCACCATATGCTAACAAAAAAAGAACTAAGGATGGGTTTAGGAGGAAGAGGACACATGGCATCATTTCATGTGTTTAAGAGGTGGGGACCTTGTGGGGATAAGGACACATGTCATCCTTCCATGTTTTTGAATCTGGCTGCCAAGGTCTAGAGGCCATGGTCCAAGATGGGAGAAAAAGTAGCTACTCCCATTCTAAATCCATCCTAGACCACTTGGTGTAGGATGGGAGTAATGATGACAAAAATATTCCCATCCTAAACCCATGCTATCCCCATCCATGTGCTAAGGCCCTAAGTACCCCCTCCGAATGGAGTTGGTTCTGCGGTGGCCACTCTCGATTACCTTGAGGGACCTCATTTACTCCTTTGATGACACTGGCTAGAGTGAGTTATCTTACCGTTGCAAACACCAGACATCAAATGGCACAAACTGATTATTTGCTTGGCTCAATCGGATCAGCAGTTCCAAGTTCCCTTGACGGGAATATACAGGCTGTGCACCAGCAGACAATGATAAACCATTTGGGGTCAACCTAATCCCAAGCCACCACTCGAGCAAGGCTAGAACCTTCAAGTTAAGGAGCGTGGCCGAATCTTATGAGCAATTCAATCGGTTGGGGGCTGACCCTGATATACTCAACAGGATGCTCCTTCTAGAGAGCACCTTCGTCACCCCTTTCCTAATTATTCCCCCTGCCTCACAAGATCCTAACGATCAGTCCAAGCACAACTTCTGCGGTACGCTAGAGTGGTTGAGCCTAGGAAGAAGGTGGACTCAGGGAAACAAAGAGGCAAAACAAACTCTTGCTGGTGCAATTCAGCACTGTTTTCACTACCGGGTTTAGTTGAATACCCCTTGAGGGAAAAGATGACATATTTGAGACCCACACCATGAATCAAACAAATATGGTTTTGAAGCGGCCTATGCTCCAGAATTTCATTAGTCTATCTAGTTTAGAGTATAACCGGGTCACAGACCTTTGGCCCATGGGTGCACCCTCGTCTACGAAAGAGGGGAAAAACAAATTATAGGGGACTCTGCGGTCTCACCTTCTCATTTTAATGAGGGGAGGTTGTGTCCTCCGGTGCCTTGCAATGCCGTGGGTCTAGATGTAGGGTCATTGTTGCCAGGGGTTTCTATAATAGATGTAGATAACAAGTTTGTTAGCAAAAGGTTGTGTGCGACTCTGGAGGAGGTTGGGTACTCTGCCACCTTCAACGTAGAAACCACCCCATCGGGGAGCTTACATATGTGGGGGACGGGCCTTCCTGAGGGCGCAAAGAAAGCTGGACTATGTACTGCCGGTGTTCCCTTGGAGTACTTTACAAAGGGAAGGATCACGGTAATAGGGGAGGGGAGGGAGTTAAAGAGCTGGTCTAAGGTGAGCTACATATGCCACCTTTCTGCTGCCCTTAGCACATAAGGGGTGCGCTCTCAAGATAGAACCCCTTGTCTTGGCAGGCCGCAGATGGAATGCCCTCTACAAGTAGCTAAAGAAAAACAAAAGACTGAATCTGAAAATCCTCGTGCGTTACCTCTGCCATCCGCCATTTGAGGAGGCAAAAATACAGGAGCTATTAGTTATACTAGAGTGGGAGGCCAAGACCGTTGAAAGCAGCTATGACTCTCTCGAAGAGAGGCTCAGTAAGAGGATATCCGAGTGATTCCAAGAGAAGTGGGTCTTCCGCCTACCCGAGATGGAGTGGTATAAGTATGAAGAGGCACACTAGGCCCACCATGAGGGCTCTTTCTATAGTCTTATGAATGACATTATGGAGGAGATCGAGCAGGTTAAGGGCCAATATCCCACGGATCAAAGGTGAAAAATGGCTAAGCTCCAATTTAGGAAGATTATAGTGGAAACCCTGCGATAGTACCCTATACAAAACACCTATGCCTCTCCAGGGGTTGCACTTTCTCAACGGGTTGCAGGTTGAGGGAGAGAAGGGGTATAGTATCATATATGTCAAGTTACCTCAAAATGAGTCGTTTGTTCATCCAACCAAAATGAAAAAAGAAGTCAATCCAAAGAAAATGCCCAAAAATGCAAAAAAAAAGCTCTTTCTTACCTTCTTGCAATGTTTCTTACCTCCATTGTTATGAACTTATTCAACCTACCCAACCCACAAAATATGAAGCATATGAATATGAAAGCTTAATTAAGGGGGAAAGAGAGGGAAAGGGGGGGAAATCCAAAATTGATTTCCCAAGAGTGGTCTTCCCTCTTCAATGGTGTTAAGACCGTATTAGATAATTCGAGAAAAACCTAATTCCCAGAATGGCAGTTTTGGAAGAAATTGTAGCCTTTCTCCATGAAAAAATAGGAGGAATATGTGAAAATAGACTAGATTGCCATTCATGAAGTATGTAATATCTACTACATTCTCAAATAATAAATAGAATATCAGTGTCTCAACTGCATTATCATCAAGAAAATAATAAAATTTGAAATCCATTTGAGTGAGATTCATCTCGTGAGCCATAGTGGTGTTCAAAAATACCTTCATAATAGCTCTCTAGAATTTCCATTGATATTGAAACTCGCTTTGTTGTGAGCATTCTCATTTGAATGCAAGATATGTAGTTGATGTAAAATCAATGGGCAATGACAAGCATTTAATGTAAAATTAGGTGGCAATGACAATCATTTATCGTGCACTTTCAATGTTTAGACTGACTAGCATGATTGTAACAGGATAACTTTACATGTCATCTTTATTACTCATTGCAAAGGAAAAAATACACTTTAGGATGAAAACATAACAGCTTGTTGATGCACCATTGAAAGCCTTGAAATAAATCATGATTACAAAGAAACTCTCAATTTCTAGCCCCGGCGGGGAGAATGGCACCAATGCCAGCTCTGCACAATCCATTGGAAAGAATGGCATGAGGGACACTCCGTCAAACTCCATTATGAATGTAGTTATGAACATGTTTGCATATTATTCACACACAACAATTATGCACCAATTTACACAGCTAGAAAGAAAGTAGTAATTTTCATAAGTAATGATTGCACAAAGAAATACAATGTTATTATTCAAAACTCATTGTAGCTCCTCTCCTACATGTATATCATTTATGGATTCAATACAAATATGACCATATTCTGCAATATCTATGTTCATCATGGGGTTATACCAAGGTGGAAAGTTAGGAGAAAATACATAACTAACGTTTGGCTTTGCATACGGTATTTCCATTGCTGTTAATAAACCCTGCCACATTGCCATATTGAACATTACCAACAATATGCACCATATCCTTCATAGGGATAGTAGGGTCCTCTTGGATGGAGTACTTCTTTAGCCTTGGATGAACTTGACATAATTCCTTCCAGTCTCTGTAGGAGTACTTGTCACCTCCATAATGGAGAATAGTAGTCCCTATCTTGATGAAGTCATGCACAAACAAGCCCAAGCTAGCACCTATAATGGTTGACTCATGCACCTCAAAAGTCACATTTTTGATCCAGAACACTTCGTTGATAGGGATAGGTAACTTTGGTGGTCTGAATGGATCTCGTTCTGGTATGTATCTACTCAAGCATGATTTGAACGCATATCTCTCTACATCAAAAAAGACAATTCCAATTACCTACAACAATAGTTATATAGACTTGAGATAAAATGAAAAAACACTTTGACATCTGTACCTACATGGAAATTATGCATTCTGTAGTTGGTTTATGTAGGACTTAGAAATGTGTTTCTTGATATAGAGACCTTTGTACCCTAGGTCTATAGCCAATTGAGAAACTTGCATAGCATTCATGCTAGAGAGTTGTGGAGCATTTCTTAAAAGTCTTATTTGGGATGCATTGAGTTCAAGCACCTGGCCATCACCACCATGGGTTGACTAGGGTGTACACCCTTTGGTTCTGTATTTTCACCTATAGCCCTCTCTCTTAGTTGATTTGCAAGAGGAAGATTTCTTGTTTTATATTCCATTCTTGACCATACATGAATTTCCTCCCTCCATTCATCAATTACTTTCTAAACAAGGTTGAAATCCTTATGCCCCTCCATCACAGGTAATTGTCCATAGTGATCATGCTGCGCACATCTTTAGCCTCATTGAGTTATAGTAAGTAAAGGATCAACTCTCCTCTAAGTAGAGTATTATCATCCTTGTCTTGTACATCAAACGTTGAATAAAATATGCAATTTGATAGAGGGCTAACGCAAGCCTTGTATGGGGAGTCATCAACAAGGATTGTCTTTCTTGCATCACATCCAAATGCCTTTGAGATTTTTGCTAAGGGTCTGAACATTGCTTCAACACCGACCTTGTCGGGCCTATTTATCCTCGTCTTACTATAAGTGTAGCATCCTTGCTGAGACCATATAACAAATAAAGGGAGGCTCTCATTTGCATAATTTTGTAGTCCTACCATATCAAGTACGTTATGCTCCATTGCAGTTGACCAGATACGTACATTAAATCTTTGTAGCAAGATTCTAAGGAATTCTATGCACCCAAGATGAACAACCGTATAAATATTTTTGTCATGCATAATAGATGGATGTATTGGCAACTTGAATAGGTAGTGACTCAATAGCAAGCCATTCAAGTCTAATATGATTGTTATTCTTGGCATATCCAAAGAAATTGTATGTGGATGTAGATCCAAATTCTGCTTGAAGTTGCTAGGATTTGACTCATCCAAATTGTTAGGTGCTATGTTTTCATACATGTTTGCAACAACAATAACATTATCTAGTCTTATCCCCAATGTTGAGATAGTATGTTCATCCATGTTCTCTTCTAAAAGTATAGGATTAATGATATTCCTTGCAATTGTCTCCATTTTTGTGTTATGTTTTCTTCTATACCCCCTGTATCAATCGCATCATTAATAGTCCCCATTTTGGATGGTATGTTGTCCTCTACATTGATAGTCCCCATTTTGGGTGTATGTTGTCTGCTACAATAGCACCTGATGCACTCCTTGATGATGCCATGCTTCACAACTACCTCTTCTTCATACTCATCATCCTCATCCTCATCCTCATCCTCATCCATTGGTGTTATTCTCCAATTATTCACATGAGGTTGTGGACAATGGCACCAGTGCCATTCATTACATGGATTGAAGAGAATTGCACTTAGAGTGCCATTCCCCATTCTCCATGTGATGAATGTCAATAGTTCCATTCTACCCACCATAATTTGATTATTTGGAGAATGGCACCAGTGCTAAACTTCACAACTTCTTATGATCTTTTGGAGAATGGCACTAGAGTCATCCTCCATGTAGACTTTTCACAAGATGTCAATAGCACTAATGCTAATGTTCATGTGAGTTTGTAGAGAGTGGCATTGATGCCATTATTCAGATGCCAAGGTTGTCACGTGAGATTTTTCTCATAAAAAAATTGGAGGAACCTTAATAAATGATGATTAGAGATTGGTATTCATTCCATTCCCCACAACATATGATGGTTGGACAATGGCACCAGTGCCATTCTCCACAACATCATATGATTATTTGAAGAATGTTACAAGTGTTATTCTCTATTCTCCATGTGATGAATGACACTGGTACCATTGTCAACAACACCATATGATTATTTAGATAATGGCACCAGTGACATTCATCACATGGATTTTTGAGGATGGCACCAATGCCATCCTCCATCCTCCATGTGATGAATGGCACCAATGTCATTCTCTAAGTAACCACATGATGTTTTGGAGAACAGCACTAGTGCCATTATCGTCAAATTCATTTGAGCACTAATGCCAATCTCAATGGGAGTTTGTAGCCATACTCCATGAGAGTATGTGAAGAATCCTGCATGAGAGTTTGTGGATAGTGGAATTGGTGCCATCCTCCATGATGTTGGTTCCATTCTCCACAACAATTCTATTCTCCACAACACATGATGGTTGGAGAATGGCACCAGTGCCATTCTCCACAATATCATATGATTATTTGGAGAATGTCACTAGTGCTATTCTCTGCTCTCCATGTATTGAATGGCACTAATGTCATTCTCAACCACATCATATGATTATTTGGTGAGTTGCACTAGTACCATTTCCCACAACACCATCATACCTTTTGGAGAATGGCACCACTGAAATTCATCACATGGATTGTGGAGGATGGTACCAATGCCATTCTCCATTCTCCATGTGATGAATGGCACTGATGCCATTGTCAAGTAACCTCATGATGTTTTGGAAAATGGCACCAATGCCAATATCCTCAAATTCATCTGTGAAATAATGCCGATCTAAATGGGAGTTTGTGGAGAATGGCACCCATGCCATACTCCATGAGAGCTCGTGGAGATTGGCAGTGGTGTCATCCTACATGACCTTGTGGATAATGAGACTAGTGCCATTCATCCCATGGATTGCCAAGAATGGAACAAGTTCCATTCTCTAGATATCAAAGTTATCCTACCAGTGGAACACAAAACATGATATCAGGGTTATCACATTAGAGTCTTCACAAATAATATGTATAGGAACCTAACACATGATGACTATAGAATGGTACTAATGCCATTGGTGACAACACTTTATGATTATTTGGAAAATGGCACCAGTGACATTCATCACATGGATTGTGGAGGATGGAACCAATGCCATTCTCCATTCTCCATGTGATGAATGGAACTCGTGCCATTCCCCAAATATTCATATAGTGTTGTGAACAATGGCACCAGTGTCATTCTCTAAAACTACATCTGATCTTTTGGTGATAATGGTCCACTCATGATGGTAGGATCATGGTTCTAGTGTCATTTTCCAAAAAATTATTTGATGTTGTGTAGAATGCCCATTATCATGCTAGTGGAATATAACACATGATGGCTAGAGCGGGCATTGGTGCCATTGTCCAAAAAATCATATGATATTATGGAGAATGGCACTAGTGTCATTCATCACATGGATTGTGGAGAATGGCACCAGTGACAATATTCATGCTCCATGTCATGAATGGCACTAACATCAATCTCCATTACATCATATGATTCTTTGAAGAATTGGCACTAGTTCCATTCTCCACAATTTCATCTGATGACCTTGAGAGAATGCCAGAACAACATATCTCCATGTGAGTTTGTGGAACCAGTGACAATTACCACATGGATTGTGGAGGATGGCACCAATGCAATTCTCTATTCTCCATGTGATAAATGGCACTGATGCCATTCTCCAAGTAACCACATGCCAGTTTTGGAGAATGGTACCAATGGCATTCTCCTAAAATTCATCTGAGAACTAATGCCAATCTCAATGGGAGTTTGTGAAGAATGGCACCAGTGCCATTCCATGAGAGTATGTGGAGAATCATGCATGAGCATTTGTGGATAGTGGAATTTGTTCCATCCTACATGATGTTGGTTCCATTCTCCACAACACGTGATGGTTGGAGAATGGCAGTGGTGGCATTCTCCACAACATCATATGATTATGTTGAGAATGTCACTAGTGCTATTCTCTATTCTCTATGTGTTGAATGGCAATGATGCCATTCTCAACCACATCATATGATTATTTGGTGAATGGCACTGGTACCATTGTCCACAACACCATCTGATTATTTGGAGAATGGCACCAGTAACATTCATGACATGCTTTGTGGAGGATGGAACCGATTCTATTCTCCATTCTCCATGTGATGAATGGCACTGGTGTCATTCCCCAAATATTCATATAGTGTTGTGGACAATGGCACCAGTACCATTCTCTAAAACTACATCTGATGGTAGGATAATAGTACTAGTTTCATTTTCCAAATAATCATCTGATGTTGTGTAGAATGTTCATGATCCTACTAGTGGAACATAACACATGATGTGAGGTTATCACATTAGAGTCTTCCCAAATAATATGTATAGGAACCTAATACATGACGACTATAAAATGGTATTGGTGCCATTGTCCACAACACCATCTAATTATTTGGAGAATGGCACCAGTGCCATTCATCACATGGATTGTGGAGGATGGAACATGCCATTCTCCATTCTCCATTTGATTAATGGCAGTGGTGCCATTCCCCAAGTAACCACATGATGTTTTGGAGAATGGCATTAGTGCCATTCTCCTCAAATTCATCTGACCATAATGCCAATCTCAATCGGAGTTTGTGAATAATGACACCGGTTCCATACTCCACGGGAATATGTGGAGAATCCTGCATGAGAGTTTGTAGATAGTGAAATTGGTGCCATCCTCCATGATGTTGTCAAGAATGGCACTAGGCTCATTCAACTATGGATTTAAGAGGATGGCACCAGTGTCATCCTCTAGGTGCCAACGTTGACACATGAGAGTTTTATCATAGGAAATTTGAGAGGAACCCATCACACGAGCTATTCTCCACAACACATGATCATTCGAGAATGGCACCGGTGCCATTCTCCAAAACATCATATGACTATTTGGAGAATGTTAACACTGCTATTCTCTGTTTTCCCTATGATGATGCCATTCTCAATCACATCATATGATTATTTGGTCAATGGCACTGGTACCATTGCCCACAACACCATCTGATTATTTGGAGAATGATATTAGTGACTGTCATCACATGAATTGTGGAGGATGGCACCAATGCCATTCTCCATTCTCCATGTGATGAATGGTACCAGTGTCATTGTCAAAGTAAACACATGATGTTTTGGAGAATGGCACTAGTGCCATTCTCCTCATATTCATGAGGACTAAATCCAATCTGGATGGGAGTTTGTGGAGAATGGCACCGGTGCCATACTCCATTAGAGCAAGTGGAGATTAGCAGTGGTGCCATACTACATGACCTTGTGGAGAATGACGCCAGTGCCATTCATCACATGGATTGTCAAGAATGGCACAAGTTCCATTCTCCATATGTCAAACATAACAAATGATGGTTGGAGAATGGCAATGGTGCCATTGTCTAAAAACTCATATGATATTATGGAGAATGACACGGATTCCATTCTCCATAGCACATGATGGTTGGAGAATGGCACCAGTGCCATTCTTCACAACATCATATGATTATTCCGAGAATGTCATGAGTGCTATTCTCTATTCTTTATGTGATGAATGGCACTAATGTCATTCTCAACATCATATGATTATTTGGTCAATTTCTCTAGTACCATTGCCCACAATACCATCTGATTTTTTGAAGAATGGCACCAGTGACATTCATCACATGGACTGTGGAGGATGGCACCAATGCCATTCTCCATTCTCCATATGATGAATGGCACTGATGCCATTCTCCTCAAATCCATCTAAGAACTTGTGCCAATCTCAATGGGAGTTTGTGGAGAATGGCACCGGTGCCATACACTATGAGAGCTTGTGGAGATTGCCAGTGGTGCCATCCTACATGACTTTGTGGAGAATGACACTAGTGCTATTCATCACATGGATTGCCAAGAATAGCACAAGTTCCATTCTCCAGATGTCAAAGTTATTCTACCAGTGGAACACAAAACATGATGTTAGGGTTATCACATTAGAGTCCTCCCAACTACTATGTATAAGAACCTAACGCATGATGACTATAGAATTGGTACTAGTGCCATTGTCCATAACTCTTTGTGATTATTTGGAGAATGGAACTAGTACCATTCATCACATGGATTGTGGAGGATGGAACCAATGCCATTCTCCATTCTCCATGTGATCAATGGTATTGGTGCCATGTCCCAAATATTCATATAGTGTTGTGGGGACAATGGCACCAGTGCCATTCTCTAAAACTAAATTTGATCTTTTGGTGATAATGGTTCTAACTCATGATGGTAGGATAATGTTACTCGTGTCATTATAATCATCTGATATTGTGTAGAATGTCCATTATCATGCCAGTGGAACATAACAAATGATGATTGGAGAATGGCACTGGTGCCATTGTCCAAAAAATCCAAGTGATGAATGACATTGGATTGAGAAGAACGGCACACATGGATTGAGGAGAATGCCGCATATGGATTGAGGAGAATGACACCAATGCCATTCTCCATTCTCCATGTGATGAATGTCATTGGATTGAGGAGAATGACACTAGCGCCATTCTCCATTCTCCATGTGATGAATGGCATTGGATTGAGGAGAATGACACACGTGGATTGAGGAGAATGACACCATTGCCAATCTCCATTCTCCATTTGATGAATGGCATTGGTGCCATTCTCCAAATATTCAAATAATCTTCTCTCTCTCTCTCTCTCTCTCTCTCAATTGGTCAAAACCTTATCCATATGATGATAACCAATGAAGTGTTTTATAGCCAAATCTTTTTCTTATGGTGGAAATCAATTGCATGAATGGCATTGGTGCCATTCTTCAAATATTCATATGATGTTGTAGAGAATGACGCCAGTTCCATTCTCCAAACTTCAACTCATATAGAATTCAAATGATTCCCTGTATGTCAATGTTGTCATAGATGATGGTTAGAGAATGGCACTGGTGCCATTTTCCATAGCACCATATGATTATATTGCAACTGGCACCTATGCCATTAATCACAAGGATTGAGGAGAATAGCACCAGTGCTATTCTCCATTCTCCATTTGATGAATGGCATTGGATTGAGGAGAATAGCACACATGGATTTAGAAGAATGACACTAGTGCCATTCTCCCTTCTCCATGTGATGAATGGCATTGGATTGAGGAGAATGACATACATGAATTGAGGAGAATGGTACCAATGCCATTCTCCTTTTTGCATTTGATGATTGGCATTGGTGCCATTCTCTAAATATTCATATAATGCTCTCTCTCTCTCTCTCTCTCTCTCTCTCTCTCTCTCTCTCTCTCTCTTAATTGGTCAAAACCTTTTCCATATAGTGATAACCTATGAAGAGTTTTATGGCCAAATCTTTTTCTTATGGTGGAAATCGATTGCATGAGGCCAAAGGATTAAGCCATGGTGGCAAATGCTCAAACATTTAATGCCATATAATCCAAATATTATGGCCCTAAGGTTTGAAAAGGTCTAAAAATCTTAGGTCATAATGTCCAAAAATTAGGCTAGATGGTCAATATTTTAACCATATAGTGATTAATCTCATGGATTGACACAATGGTTCAGGTCTGATTCCCTAGATGTCAATGTTGTCAAAAATGATGGTTAGAGAATGGCACTGGTGCCATAGTCCACCACACCATATGATTATAATATTGAGACTAACACATGTGCCATTAATCACAAGGATTGAGTAGAATGGCACCAGTGCCATTCTCCATTCTCTATGTATGAATGGCACTAGTGCCATTCTTTAAATATGCATATGATGTTATGGAGAATGGCACCAGTGCCATTCTCCAAACTTCGACTCATATAGAATTCAAATTATTTCATGTATGCCAAATTATCACAGATGATGGTTAGAGAGTGGCACTGGTGCCATATGATTATATTCACAGTGGCACATATGCCATTAATCACAAGGATTGAGGAGAATGTCACAAGTTCCATTCACAATTCTCCAGTCTCCATGTGATGAATGGTATTGCATTGAGGAGAATGGTACACATGGTTTGAGGAGAATGACACACATGGATTGAGGAGAATGACACCAGTGCCATTCTCGATTCTGCATGTGATGATTGGCATTGGATTGAGGAGAATGACACCAGTGCCATTCTCCATTCTCCATGAGATGAATGCCATTGGATTAAGGAAAATGACACACATGGATTGAGGAGAATGGCACCAGTGCCATTCTCCATTCTCTATGTATGAATGGCACTAGTGCCATTCTTCAAATATGCATATGATGTTGTGGAGAATGGCACCAGTGCTATTCTCCAAACTTCAACTCATATAGAATTCAAATTATTTCATGTATGTCAAATTATCACAGATGATGGTTAGAGAGTGGCACTGGTGCCATATGATTATATTCACAGTGGCACCTACGCCATTAATCACAAGGATTGAGGAGAATGTCACAAGTCCCATTCACCATTCTCCAGTCTCCATGTGATGAATGATATTGCATTGAGGAGAATGGCACACATGGTTTGAGGAGAATGACACACATGGATTGAGGAGAATGACACCAGTGCCATTCTCGATTCTCCATGTGATGATTGGCATTGGATTGAGGAGAATGACACAAGTGCCATTCTCCATTCTCCATGAGATGAATGCCATTGGATTAAGGAAAATGACACACGTGGATTAAGGAGAATGGCACTAGTTCTATTCTCTATTCTCTATTTGATGAATGGCATTGGTGCCATTCTCAAAATATTCATATAATGTTCTCTCTCTCTCTCTCTCTCTCTCTCATGTTGATCTTATGAAATTTTGCACAATCCCACATGTCTCTCCCACTTCAGGGACATATTTGTTGATCTTATGAAATTCTGCACAATCCCACATGGAGAATGGTACTGGTGCCATTCTCCATAGGAAAGCCGGACTCACATGGAGAATGGTACCAATGCCATTCTCCACAATCCCACATGGAGAATGGCACTGGTTCCATTCCCCATAGGAAAGCAAAACTCGCATGGAGAATGGCACCAGTGCCATTCTCCACAATCCCACATGGAGAATGGCACTCGTTCCATTCTCCATAGGAAAGCCAGACTCACATGTAGAATGGCACTGGTGCCATTCTCCGCAATCCCACATGGAGAATGGGACTGGTGCCAGACTCACTTGGAGAATGGCACCAGTGCCATTCTCCACAATCCCACATGGAGAATGGCAGCAGTGCCATTCTCCCCTGCCACAATGACATCTTTGTTGGTCTTATGAAATTCTTTGGTTGTAGTTTGTTCATAATTAACATCCTATAATTGTAATGAGAGGGGTTGGCTATCAGATGCGGTGACAAGGTCATGATGATGGTGGAAATCATTCATGCTTTAAAAAAAGTTTTATCAAATTACCAAAATTTTAGGGACTCATTCATGGATCTTGGAGATTGGCACCAATGCCATTCTCTAGAACCTACTAGGGGAATGGCATAAGTGCCATTTCTCTATGTGGGTTTGGGGAGAATGGCATTGGTGCCATTCTCCATAAACCCACATGGAGATTCGCACTAGTGCCAATGTACATAGGAAAGCCATACTCATATGGAGAATGGCACCAGTGCCATTCTCCACAATACCACATGGAGAATGGCAATGGTGCCATTGTCCCAAATTGCAAGGATGTCTTTGTTGGTCTTATGAAATTCTGCACAATCCCACATGGAGAATGGCACTGGTGCCATTCTCCATAGGAAAGATAGACTCAGATGGAAAATGGCACCAATGCCATCCTCCATAATCCCACATGGAGAATGGCAGTGGTGCCATTCTTCCCCACTACAAGGACATCTTTGTTGGCCTTATGAAATTCTTTCGCTGTGGCTTGTTCATAATTAATTTCTTTTAATCGCAATGAGAGGGGCAGATGCAGGGACAAGGTCATGATGATGGTGGAAAGAAGTCATGCTTTAGAGAATAATTTTAGGGAAATAATTAATAGTTTCACAAAAAAATTGTATAGACTCATTCATGGATTTTGGAGATTGGCACCAATGCCATTCTTCAATAACCCACTAGGGGGATTAGCATTGTTGGTAAACTGAAAGGAAAGCAAAGAGTGGACACAAACTCAGAATACTTGCATTATAGAATGAAGAAGAGTGAGGTCCTTAAGTAGGCACCTCATACATGCTCACTGACATCACTGATGACTTCAGAGCTCCACAATCATCTCCTCAATATGCTCCTAGATTCTCTTAATCATCCTATGTGGCTTTCCACCACCTAACTGTGCTTATGGGCACCTAACTGTGCCTCTAGCACTCACACATAGAAACCAAGGTGTGCTTGAGGAATACACCTTGAGATATCCCAACATACCCCCCTCAAGGGAATGCCTCAGGCTATGTCAAGGATACATCTAGTCTCATAGTTTCTCATGCCATCTCATGGTGGTCAAGGATAAATCTATGGCTAGGTTCTCATGCTAGCAAGGGTTCCCATGGGTGTAAGGTAAACAAAAGGGATACTAAAAGACCTTCCAATGGTCATCTCCCCTGCATGTACATGCACACAATGTCTGCAGGAGGTACCATGGAGCAAAAACACATATACATGGCCTACATCATATGGTGACCAGAGGTGTTTACAAAACACACAAAACACAATAGTTTATTTCATTCATTTTGGAGGACTATCCAGGCTGAGTACCTTGACATAAAAAGAGAGATCTGGAGCATACATAGAGATGATTTAAAATGCATAATCTTCAAAGGATGCCTCATCTTGTGGAGGCTCATCAACTGAAAGTAGATTTGCATTTTCTGTCTTTGCTTTGGCTCTGCAAAATTTCTCATGATGGTTGTTCTTGCCACAGTGTTTGCATGGATTAATTTTGAAGCAGTCTTTTGAAAGGTGATTTGTCTTTCCACAGTGATTGCAAGGGGTAAACTTGCCCTTTTGGACTTTTACAGCATAAACAGTGTCATTGCCTTTCCTGAGCTCCATATGCCTTTCTTCTTCATGGAGAGCAGAGATAATACCTTCAAGATTAGGATTAGGAAGATTTTTCAAAGTGGTAACTATATGATCATAATCTTCAGGCATACTCTTAAGTAACACTGCCATAGCATCATCTGGAGTAATAGGAGAGTTGATAGAAGCTAATTGAGTCATAAGACTCCACATGTAGTTGACATGAGCTGCCAAAGTAGTGCCACTAACCATCTTCAATTCAAAGAAAGAGATTTTAAGTGATAATTTAGAGATGTGAGAGCTAGCACCAAAAATCATGTCAAGCTTCTGCCAAGCTTCTGAAGGAGACTCTAAGTCAGAGATGTGGTGAATATAATCATCTCCTAAAGCAAGAGCAATGATACCATATGCTTTCTCCTCTCTAGCGGGATCCCTTGCCGGGCGTGTCAGAGTTGAGGATTCTCCAGCATTGGAGGCTGTAGAAGAAGCGGTTGGAGTCGGTTTGACAAGTCCCCAGAGGTTCTCCCTCATCAATGCAAATTTCACCTTCATCTGCCATGTGTGGAAGCCCTTTCCATTGAACTTCTCTAGATTCAATAGGGTACCCATGAGAGGGTCTAACCCAGATATTGGGCAGTGTCTTTCTCTCTTACAAGGCAAAAAATAACTGAAAGGCTTCCAAAATATAAGCACTTGATGTAGCAAAGACTAGTGACCAATATTCAATCAATGATGCTTTTTCTTACATGTTTCATAGAGGTGGCTTAAAATGAGAACTTTCCAATCAAAACCAGGTATAGCAATTCAAAGCACAACTGAAGCTACACTTGTATTGATGTTATTGAAAGTTTCAAAAAAACAAAAATGCTAGAATAGCATCTTATGTAGCATCATCTTCAAAAAGCTTGTCAAAACTATCAAAACCAAAAGGCTGAACTTGGAGGGCTTGTAGCTTACTCTTCAGAGCAAAGGAAAAGGGGGTTTCTAAGGTAAAAGAGAGGTGATATACCACAGAAGGTCCTATAGGAAGAAGAGGCGCAAAAACACGTCAGAACTCCATAGCTTGCCCCTTCAAAGTCGACTGGTTTTTCACTGATTTCTCCTTGAATATACAGCCATTGCTGCTTAGATTTTAGCACAGGATAGTCCAAGGCATGGAGAATCTACCCCTAAAAGGAATTAGAGGAAGATGAAGTATGCTGGGAGAAAACGCAGAAGCAAAAGTCGACGATCTTCGTGTAATGGCGACGAAACGAGGGCGTCTTTCTTCAATTCCTTTCAGCCAGGGGTTCGCCCCTTCGAGGTAGATCTCCAGCAGGAAGGGCATGGGAAATGGTTGAGAACCGGAGGAGAACAAGCTTAATCAAACTTTGGGAAGAAGAGGAAGAGATGGTGAAGAAGAAGATGAAGAAGAAGATGATGAAGTGGCAGAAATGGGCTCAAGGGGGATCAAAGGGCTCTGATACCATGTTGGTAAACTGAAAGGAAAGCAAAGAGTGGACACAAACTCAGAATACTTGCATTATAGAATGAAGAAGAGTGAGGTCCTTAAGTAGGCACCTCATACATGCTCACTGACATCACTGATGACTTCAGAGCTCCACAATCATCTCCTCAATCTGCTCCTAGATTCTCTCAATCATCCTATGTGGCTTTCCACCACCTAACTATGCTTATGGGCACCTAACTGTGCCTCAAGCACTCACACATAGAAACCAAGGTGTGCCTGAGGCATACACCTTGAGATATCCCAACATACCCCCCCTCAAGGGAATGCCTCAGGCTATGTCAAGGATTCATCTAGTGTCATAGTTTCTCATTCTCATGGTGGTCAAGGATAAATCTATGGCTAGGTTCTCATGCTAGCAAGGGTTCCCATGGGTGTAAGGTAAACAAAAGGGATACTAAAAGACCTTGAGATATCCCAACAAGCATTAGTGCCATTTCTCTATGTGGGTTTGGGGAGAATGGCACTGGTGCCATTCTCCATAAACCCACATGGAGATTGGCACTAGTGCCAATGTCCATAGGAAAGCCAGACACATGGAAAATGGCACCGGTGCCATTCTCCACAATCCCACATTGAGAATGGCACTACTGCCATTCTTCCCTACTACAAGGACATCTTTGTTGGTCTTATGAAATTCTTTGGTTGTGGCTTGTTCATAATTTATTTACCTATAATCGTAATGACACGGGATGGCTATCAAATGCGGGGACAAGGTCATGATGATGGTGGGGAATAAAGTGGTTGAAATTGGTGTAGTGTGTGCAATAGATCCAGAGGGTCGAGGCCTACTATAGAGGTGTGAAGATTGGGGCAGAAAATGTATCGGTGATAATGGAGAAGTCTATCAATAGTAACATGCTCTTGCCATTTCCCACAATGGATGCAGTGCTTGTTGGTGAGGCACTTTGGAGTGTTGTCAAGTGGTCTAAGGGCTCTCTAAAACATGTTGGTGATTCTTTAGATGATCCTATGACTCAAGAAGGCAGACCAAGTGAGCCTGATCCACCTTATGTTGAGGCAATGCAAGTTTCTTCATTGAAAATGAAAATTTCAGTTGTGAATCTTGGTAAGAAAAAGATTGTCTTGTGGGATGAGAGCAAACCAAAGACCATGGGGGAAGGTGTGATCTTGTATGTTTTCTAAGGTGACTCTATAGACTTTGACCTATTGGGTAACGATTGCATTGGTGTGGGTATTGAAAAGAAAGAACAAATTACAAGAAGTGGGTCTTCTATGCAAGATGCTAGCTCTCTCAACCTATTTAAGTGTCCCATCAAGCAGATTACCTTACTTGATGGAAGCCCATTGCAACAATATGTGCCCATGGACCACGTTGCTGGCATGGATGAGGTGGTCAATGATCGAATGTTGAAAAGGGGTGATCCATCTTCAAAGAAAAGAAGGTACACTTTCATTAATAGGGTGCCTAAACAAAGAGACCCGAAGTCTATCACGGATGCCATGACAACTTCCATTGCAAGAGCTACATACACATGTACGAATTTGTTGCTGTCAAATACAAGAGAAAACCCACCCTCTTCAGAGGGAAGTGTTGTTGTTGAGCCACCATACCAAAAGTTGCCAGAGAACTTGCTACTCCAACTAGATAATTGTGGGTCTGAGAACAAAAATTGTTTGCATACCTTTCTCTTCTTGTAGCAAGGGGCATTTTCAAGACAGTTCAATTGGTCTTCTTGATGGCAAGACACACCCATGAGGACATTGATGCAATGTTCAGTAGGCTCTATGAGAGCTTCCAAGTGGGGACAAACATTCACTTTCCCTCATTTGATAGATACATTCAAAAAATGTACATCATCTTCACCAGCACCATTTCTTCTTACATGGGTTCCTAACTTCAAGGATTATGTGGATTGCTACCTATGTGATGGGAAAGAAATGCTAGTTGGTCATGCAAAGCCATTACAATTTCGATTTTACATGCAAGGTGACAGACCTATGATGTAGTACAAGGTGCATCCAAAATCACCGAATCGGATGCCCACCACTAAAGGGGGAATTGAGCTGTGGAAGAAAGATAGTGAGGGTCAAACATTGTTGCCACCAAGTTGTCCAGATATACTGCCAATGGTTGCATTTGTGAGAGATCACTTGCAATTAATATCAAGCATAAAGGATTACAGTAAGTTTTGGGAGAGATTTGCAAGTGGAAATAATGCATCGTATGAGTCCTAAATTAGGCCAGTGATAGACTACTGGAAAACCATGATTGTTGAGCTCGAACAAGAAAACATCTCAGAGATAGGAGTGTACAGAGACTTTTGGCCAAGAACACAATCGCCTCATGAGGAGGATGATATAGATGCTTGCATTAATGAGTTCCAAGGCTATGAGGAATGGAATGATCACTATTGCAGGCCGCTACAAGGTAAACCAAGGGAAGATTTTAGACCAATGGTGGATGTTAAGCAAGGCGACTTCGTCTTGATGAGGCCATCAGACCCTATATACCCCATATGACTTGGGGTTGCCGTATCAAGTGCTAAGATGTCCTAACTTTAAGAAATTATTAATTCAGTATTGGACACCATCAATTAAGAGAAAGGGGCTCAGTGATGTGGAGGAGACTTTTATGGACAAAGATGTCCAACATATGAGGTTGTTGAAGCATTTGAAATAAAAGATATTCTTTTTTTGGTTTAAGAATATAATATTTGCTCTAGTTCAATCATATGGTCTTTTGTGTAGATAGATAAGTTCATGGCAAAGAGCTTTGAAGGGTTGCAATATTATCACTCTAATGAGTATATAATTCCCAATCCTTAGCAATGTCTTCTATTTTGAAAAAGTATTGTTAACCACCATTAAGTTAATAATCATTCACCTAGCTTGAGCATTTTATATTCCAGATTCTTATGGTGAAGCCAATATGGATGTGAATGCAATGACATTTTTTGAGTTGCTCTATGGGGACATTATTTCAGATAAAGATAAGGTATGTAGTGCCTTTACTTTTTAGATATGATCATGATTGAATCTATTTTATTTGATTCAATTGTATTTCCACATAGAATGTGAAATTTAAATTGCATCTTCATTTTATATATGTTCTAATTTAATTTAATTCTTTTTTAAGGATTCAATACCAAATTTATATGATTCTACAAATGAAATATCTAGAAAAAGTGAAAGAAAGAGAAAGGTAGAGTTTTCATTTATGTAATACACCTAAAAAGTCGTGTACATTTTGTGTGGTACATTAAGTAGTCTGTATGCATGTATTCTTTAACATAATTCTTTCCTATGGTATTAATATTAGCTAATTATTCTTTGTCATTTCATAGGTTAGTGAAAACGTGAAAAATCATTTAGAAGAAAAGAATGTGCAAAGAAGCGAGAAAGCCCAAGGAAAGAGATGCAAGGTATTCTTATAGCTAGAAGTTTCTTTTCTATGATTTAAGGTCTGTATAACTTGACTTTAATATCATTATTTTTATTTTGATTTAGAATTTAAAAGATATTCAAGATACAAGCATGGAGGTGACTACCATGTTAAGCAATAGTTAAAGAGTATGTAACATTCTTCCACTAAAACAATGCTTCATTAAGGAGCATAATGGTATGAATAATTTAATTTAGATTTCGTAATATCTTGTGACTTTCTTTTGCTATTGTAACATTAAGTGGATGACATTTCAGAAAAAAATATGGAGATGATTCTTTTGAAATATATGGGAGCCCAGATGGTTCGTGGTGTGTACTTTTCTCTCAAGAGTAGTCTCAAACACCACTCTAAAGAACAAAAGAACCTAGTGGGCAACATCATGATAAGAGACATTGTGCATTGGATTATTTAAAGTCAAAAAGTTAGATTCGTGGCACAATCCAATGTACTTAGTTTAGAGAATGTAGAGATTTTGATATGACATTTAGGTCAATTGAAATAACTCTTCAAAGATCTTATGGTAGCTCTCTTGGACTCTCATAAATTTTTGTGGTAGAAGCTTTTGGCTCTTTAACTCTGATCAATTTTGTGGTAGAAACTTTTAGCTTTTTCAAGAAGAAGAGAGCTCCATATTCATTCTGATGCTTTTGTTGAATCTTAATGTAGACAATTTGAGTTAAAATAATTACATTGACAATAACTTATTGCTCTAGGTACTTTTTTAGAAGTTCAAATTGCTACATATAAAAATATGAAGTATGAATTCTCCATTTTTATAATTACAAAACTTAGAGAAAATCACAATGATTTTTAGAATTCCATATTTTGCTTTCTCTCTATATAGGAAGAAAGAAGATTCTTTATATCATTTACTACTAGTATTAACTAAAGAGTTTGCAAACTAAGAAAATGGGTCATTTCCTACTTTGTTTATACATTGAAAAAAGAGGATTGATTCTCTTTATCATTTATAGGATTGTAACTAGGAAGCGTACAAACTAGGGGAAATTGAACATTTCTTAATTAGCCTTTGTAAGGAATTACTAAGGAATGTCACTGTCTAGGGAAAATTTTCTATATGGAGAAATTTGTTAATGATTCCCTGGATAAACTAACTAGGGAGTGAATTTTCCCATATAGGATTTAAAAAAAATTGATACCATAGATAAGCTAACTAGGAAATGTTTCATTTTCTCTAGTCTCCACACTTCCTAGTTATGTTTGTTTTAAACTCATAAATGATATGGAGAATCCTCTTTTTTTTTTGAATAGAGAACGTCTCAAAGTTCCTTGTGAATTGCATGAATAATCAAGAACCAAAAAGGTGCCATGATACTCCAGAACTACTTCATGCCAACAAATCATGCTAGCAATGGAGCTTTCATTGTCCTACAAAGCAGTATGCTTAGAAATAGACATAAAAAATTGTACATGCTTGATGTCGTGTCTATGCAATTCTGCATAAGGTTAGTTGGACTGGTAGCAATGAAGCTAGTCAGGATTATGATCTCTCTGAAGAATTGTTAGAGGATATTGATACTTAATCCATCCGATGTATCAAACAAACTACGAAGCGATTTTAATAACTATTTAGGACAACGCTCTTGTAGGAGAAAGATGGCACTTCCTAGTTAGTATCGATTGTGTATTGATTGTGTCAGTGATACCCTCAAGAGAAATGAGATAGGTACAATCTAAGTGGGAGAGACAACAGTTATATCAACCATCTATGATAATAACAACAAATGTGCAACAGAAAGGTGTCACTTCAGTAGGGAAACAACAATAATTGGGGTAACAACAACAATCAAAATGATAGTCGCACAACAATCTTAATCCCTCATCAATAAAGAAAACAAGCTACACTAACTAGTTAGCAAGGAGAATGATGATAGGAGCACATTTGCTTACAGTCCATCTCCATTAAATCCTTGAGATCCCTTGAGATAGTCACTTGAGATAACACATGTACTTACACCTCATCTCTGTTACACTCCATCTCCATTACATCCTTGATATAGCCTCTTGGAAAATTTGTGCCATCAAGCACAACCTATTTGGTGCTTCATGTACAATTGTTGAGGCTATAATGTAGAAGGCGCCCTTTAGACAATTCGTAACTTCTTGGACCTCTTGTTCCGCCAACGAATTTCTTGGCATCGTAATGCTTTTGTTGATTTCTCCCCCTCTCCCCCCTTCATTGCCATTACTCCACCCTATTCTCCTCCATTTGATCCACCTGAAAATTATCCATCTTATGCCTTCCTCCTACTACGATGCCTCTACCATGCTGTGACATGTGCACATAGCTATAGCTATGTTGTTTGGGGATTTCCCTAGATGTATATCATCCCAGCTTGTCTTATATACAATGTGGACTTCAAGGCCCTTCATTTTCTTGACTCACTCTCCACAATCAATGGCGTCTTTGCGGTGCGTAGCTCAAGATCTAGCAATCTTAGTGAGTTAGTGCCATGGCATATCCTTCTTACAAAGAAATGCCATGTCAATAGCTAGTTCCAACATACACCTTGCAATGCATTCCATCAATGTGTTACCCTTTCAATATCACAGATTCTCTTTTCAAAATTCAAATGGCTTCATTTGGCCCATTCAATTTGGAGGAGCAAAGAGAGAAGAAGGTGGTGGTTTGAGAGATTGGAAGATTTGTTGTACCATGTTGTCTCCTTGTTGTGCTGAGCTGTCTATCCTGTCTATCCATTTTTTTAGAGTGGTGGTGGTACGAGCTCCTAAGCTTTCGTCCTAGTTTCCTCCAGAATGGATGCAAGGGTGTTCGAAATGCATGTACACAATTCTTTTCTGCAAGTTGACTCTTTGGAAGAACCTTAGCTTTCTTTGCTTGCTGAGATAGGAGTCATGGTATAATTGGTTCAAGATGCTATTATTATATGCTTGCCTTTAAGTCGTAGTTTAGAGTTTGTAGCTTGCTTGATTATGCTAGTATCTTCTCTTTCTTCTTGGATAAAATCTTAATGAGACCATTCAGCTATAGCGTCTCTTCACTCAACATACAATTGATGCAATCTATTAGCACATGCGCAATCTTTAATTATTGTGTGCATAGACAAAAATATGTACACTCTCACATAGATATTATTCTCACATGTGCAATTGTGTGTGTATAGACTCTCAAAATTATAGCATATGCAAGCTTATATTGTTGTCTATAAGTCGCTCATCGCATACAATTCTAGCTTTCTTATGAAATCATAATGATCTTGTTGTGATGATTGTTGAGAACTATAATTCACTATACCTAAATACAAAAAAATTAAGCAAGGAAGTAAAAAAATTAATTTCCACAAGGAATGGAGCTCCTTATAGAGACAAAGTGTTAATATGTGGTGAACTTCAAGATTGATGAATGTTATCCTTATGTCAAGTCTATTTTATTAATCATGAAGCAAGAAGGGCCCATTCCTTATGCTTTATAAAATTATGAAGAGGAAGCTAACATCTCTCTCTACCCATACTTTGTATGGTCATACTTATATAATTAATATATACATTTTATATTGTCTTTCATTTATGTAAATAAAACAAATCATATTTTCTTGCTTTTAATTGAAGTTACTCAGTAAAAATTTACTTAGCTCTCTCTTGGAGGTGCATGATCTATCTAAGAGAGAACACTTGGGAATCATAATCTTCTTAACAGCTGCTTGTGCCTTGCCTCCCCTCCCGTCCCTCACTGCTTCCTCCTCCTCCATATGGACTTCTCTCCTTGTAATGCAGTACAATTGCGCCCCCTCCCTTGCTGCTTCCTCCTCCTAGATTTCACCATCCCTCCCTCGCTCAGTGCTTTCCCCTCTAGATTTCCCCATCTGTCTCCTCTCCGATCTCTTGCTTCCTCCTCCGCACGGACTTCTCTCCTATCTCCTCTCCCATCTTCTTTTTCCCCTTTCTTCCTCGTCCGCATAGACTTCTCTCCTTGTAATGTAGCAGCAACTGCACCCCCTCCCTAACTGCTTCCTCCTAGATCTCACCATCCCTCGGTGCTTTCTCCTCCCATATTTCCCCATCTATCTCCTCTCCAATCTTCTGTTTCCCCTTGCTTCCTCCTTCACACGGACTTCTCTCCTTGTAATAATGCAGCAGCAACTGCGCTCCCACTTTAGGACAGCTTTCTCTCCTCTGCATGACGCTCCGTGGAGCAAAAACAGGGATAGTCGTTCCCCTACCAAGCAAGCTTTACAAGTTCCATGCGTGATGGAGATACACCGTGTCATCATGTCGCTATCCAGCAAAATTTTGTAACTCCGACTGTGGCGTAGGGAGAAAATTAAAGGTACTTGTGACTGGCCGACTTGGAAGAGTCTATAAAAAGAGTGCATTTGTTGTGGTGTCATAACTTGCTGTTCCTCTTCCCTTGATCATGCATTTTCACGCTTGCATAGTTGTCTATCTGCTCCTTGCCTGGAAGTGTCTACCAAAAGAACACCTCCTTCTAGCATCGCCTTTGCCGGCATCTACTATTCTAGTTTCGGCTTGCATCCTCATGGGTTATCACATACTAAGCTGGTTTTTCTCTCTGTAAAAGCTTCGACGCTGAGGAGGTCGGGTCGAAAAGCTTAAATGTTGAGGACGTCTGTGAGCATAGCTATGATGAGGAGCAACAGCTATCAGGAGACTCGATGGACACCAGCAGTAGCCAATTTGAAAAGGGTGTGTGAGGTGGAGAAGACCTCTTTCAACCTTCATCTTTCATCTTTCAATTTTTTGAATTCGTAATTCTTTGAATCCTGGTTGCAAATATGATGAGCATAGCGGAACCACAACCTGGTTGCATAAAAAAAGTCCCTTCTTGATATCGTGGTACTACTGTGTCTGTTTTACGCTCAAATATTTTATGAGTGCGAATATCTACGCAAGTGCTTTGCTAATCCAATATTGTGCTGACGTTGTGGAGGACTCCATATTTCTTGGTAAAAACGAAGATGCTTGGTCCAGATTGGTTTACCTCTTGTGCTAGCAAACATCCAACCCTTCTTAAAAATTCTAACATTAAGAAGTTACTAAAACACCAACACAACATATTGAGAACCTCCAAAGGTCTGATCACAATAATGAAACCATGATAGCAACAGTAGACATTGGTGACACCGACCAAGATCAACAAACAAACCTATATGAGGTTCAATATGCAGACACTTTTGTCCATGGAATATACACAGCCCAACAAGTGGTAGATTTTGAAGTTATTCCTATAGTGGTCACACTGTCGGAAGGTTTTGCACCCCTTAGCCTTTTCTATGACAAACATTGCGAAGAATTAGAATTGCACCCCTTAGCCTTTCCTATGATAAACACTGCGAAGAATTAGCATTCCCAACATTATTCTATGGACAAGCAAGATCATACAACACATTATCATAGAAACCACGACGATGTTGGTGACACTGACCAAGATCAACAAACAAACCTAGATAAGGTTCAATAAATAGACACTTTCGTCCATGGAATATACACAACCCAACAAGTGGTAGATTTTGAAGATAAGCCATTACAATGGTTAGAAGGTTTTGCACCCCTTAGCCTTTTCTATGACAAACACTGTGAAGAATTAGAATTGCAAAACTTAGCCTTTTCTATGACAAACACTGTGAAGAATTAGCATTCCCAACACTATTCTATGGACAAGCAAGATCATATAGCACATTGTCAGGAACAGGTTTCCAAGACATTGTGAAGTGGGAATTGTGCCATAAAGACCGAACGATTTGCACTGTGTATCAAGAATTTGTTCCTTAAAACCATGAAAGTGTTAGTGCGACAAGGACTATCATCAAGCTGGTTTCATATGCGCAAAGCAAAACTACGAGGAATAGCCTTGCAAGAGGAAACAACACTAGTAGACACTAATGTTGAGCAACCCTTATAATCAAAGATAGGATATAGAGACTTTGTCTACCTGCGTACATCATCAAATTACAAGCACAAGCTAAAGCAAAACATTTTTTCAATGCTTCGACAATCGGGATCTTCCATATTCTTTGTAACCTTTTCAACTGTTGAGAAATGATGGGAGCCATTACAGTCCTACTTGCAAGAGCTTTGTGATGAGCACAACATTGCTACCACCGACGACAACGAAACTACCATAGGACACCTTGTTAGATTCGACCTTGTCACGACAGCTTGATATTATGCACACAAATTCCAAGCACTAAAGACATTGTTGCGAAAATTTAGGCCCAATAGAAAACACTTCGAGCATGTCCTTGATTTGTTATGGGTTGAGAATGTGTTGACTTTTGGGTAATGTGATGGCAAGACCATTGAAGCTTATGTGGGCAAGTACATTACAACAAAAAGTTCAGCCTTGCCACCTCACTTGCAAGATATCCAAACACATGGAAATAGAAAAACTTGCACAAGAACTAGGAATACATGCCATTTTCAGCTTCTCGTGACCACCCCTTGGCAAGACCCATGTACTGCTACCCCTACAAAGTGATCCCCAAAGAAACAAGCACAAGAAAATTTCAAGGCAGTGTCAATTGCATTACTAGAGAAGGACACAATGATAGTTGATTACAACACCTTTCTTGTGAAAGTAGGCATGACGGTTCATGAGTACATCCCTCCTTTGCATAGTAGCATATCCAAACCCACATTATTCTTGGGAAGACAATCGAAAGACATATGTGTACACAAACAACTTTAACCCTATGATATCAAGACTATGGGAAGTAAGCACAGACATCCAGTTCATCATAAATCCTCACAGGGCAGCATTGTATAGTACATCCTGCATTACTAAAATTGACAAAGAAACAAACAGGTAGTGAAACCAACAATCACGTACAACATTCAAAATAATCTCCCTGCAAACAAATTCATTTGCAAAGTTAAAAATGCAATTCTCAAAACCCAATACATCAGCACACAATAGGCTTAATACCTCTTACTAGCGCAACACGCGAATTTGTCTACATAAACACAAGAAATGCAAAAGATCATATACTCTTGCAAAAACAACAGTCAGAACTCCAAAACCTAGACCCAAGTAGTACAGACATCTTCTTTGCTGACCTAATCATAAAGTACATTCAACGTGCATAAAACTTAAAATGCACATGCTTGGCATCTTTCGCTAGCAAATTCACTTTGAAAAATGGCATGGCAAAACAAAGATGTCGACACAAAATAATCAGGTTCAACAACTACAGCAAGAACATGAAATCAGAAGACCATTGCAGAGAACTTTGCTTGCTGTACCTACCATTTCAATTGATAGAACACTCCCTCAACAACATTACTACTTGGCACGACATGTAGAGCACAAATGTAGAAGTAATCAATGCAAACGAAAAAAATTTCAACTAGATGTCCTGGTGTGTAAACTTGCCTCCTCACAGCAACAACACAACGTCCAGACATCTTCTTTGCTGACCTAATCATAAAGTACATTCAACGTGCATAAAACTTAAAATGCACATGCTTGGCATCTTTCGCTAGCAAATTCACTTTGAAAAATGGCATGGCAAAACAAAGATGTCGACACAAAATAATCAGGTTCAACAACTACAACAAGAACATGAAATCAGAAGACCATTGCAGAGAACTTTGCTTGCTGTACCTACCATTTCAATTGATAGAACACTCCCTCAACAACATTACTACTTGGCACGACATGTAGAGCACAAATGTAGAAGTAATCAATGCAAACGAAAAAAATTTCAACTAGATGTCTAGGTGTGTAAACTTGCCTCCTCACAGCAACAACACAACATCATCTACATCAAAATCAGCATCAACAGAAAGTACAATCTTTGAAATTTTCAACATTGGCAAAGAGGTACAATTTAAGAACAACACAAATCAAAATAAAATGCAAACAACAATGTCCAAATCATATACTACCGAACAACTTATACTACAAAATGTTTCAACAAGCAAACACTGACCAACGTCTCATAGTCGATGACATCTTGAACTTGTCCCCACATCCAAGACCCATCCTTGTCATTTCAATTATGAAAAATATTATGAATAAATTATAACCAATAAATTTCATTTAGAGAAGTCCAAAGAGGTTCTAAGTCCAAAACCATTAACAAGAATATCCATAGAGTGTGTTTATGGAGAATAGTACCACTACCATTATCTCTATGATGTGATAGTGAATGCCACTATGCCATTTTCCATAGTCTCATAAAGAGAATGGCACTAGTGCCATTCTTCATGGTCTCATAGGGAGTTATGGCACCACTACCTTCTCCTAGGGATAATTCCACTACTAGCATTCTCATATCCTCAATTAGTTATCGAGAATGGTATTGGTGCCATTCTCCTAATGAAGTTGTGAAGAATGGCATCGGTACCATTCTTCCCCATGAGGTCATGGAGAATGGCCCTCATAGCCACGAGCCCATATGAAAAATAGCACTAGTGTCATCATCCACAACCTCATAATGAAGCTATGGACAATGATCCTAATGCTATTTTCTCTATAAGATGATATAAAATGATAGTAGTATCATTTTAGATAGCCTCACATGGAGAATGGCACTCGTGCTGTCCTATGAGGTTGTGGAGAATGACATGAGTGCCATTTTCCCTATGAGGTTGTGGAGAATGACATTAGTGCTATTCTTCTAGTGAGGTTATGGAGAATGGCACTACTACCATTCTCCCTTTGAGATTGATGCCAATGCCATTCTCAATAGGGGGAATGGAAATAATGTCATTATCCATAGCCTCATAGGGAGTATGGCACTGGTGCCATTCTCCCTATGAGGTTATGACGAATGGCACTAGTAGTGATTATCCCCACATCCCCATATGGAGAATGGCACTGGTGCCATTCTTGACACAATCTCAATGGAGAATAAGAATAGCACTCATGGCAATCTCCACAACCCCCATAGGGAGAATGGAATTAGTGCCATTCTCCACAACCTCATAGGGAGAATGGCATTGAGTTTTATTCTCCACAACCTCAAGGGAGAATGACACAATAACCTCCATAGGGAAAATGGAACAATAACCTCCATAGGGAGAATGGCACTCGTGTCATTCTCCTTGTAGGTTGTGGAGAATCACACCAATAACAATCTCCACACTCCCATAGCAAGAATGGAAATGGTTGGCACCGAGTGTCATTCTCCTTGTAGGTTGTGGAGAATCACACCAATAACAATCTCCACACTCCCATAGCAAGAATGGCAATGGTTGGCACTAGTGCCACCCTCCAAAACCTCAAATCTCTCTCTCTCTCTCTCTCTCTCTCTCTCTCTCTCTCATATATATATATATATATATATATATATATATGGCATGTACGTGTATGTGTGCGTGTGTGTGTGTGGCAGATAATGGCATGAGTGCCAATCTCCCATGGGATTGTGCAGATTGGCACCACTGCCAATCTACATAACCCCACATGGAGAATGGCATTGGTTCCGATATCCATTACCTCACATGGAGAATGGCATTGGTGTCATCCTCCAAAACCAATGTTATCTCAATCACCCCCCATGTAGAATGGCATTGGTCTCATCCTCCACAAGATTGGCTCCAATGGCATTCTCCTTGTGGGATTGTAGAGATATATATAATGCTAACCTACTGATAAAGCTATTTAAAATATTAAAGCTATTTATTGAATTCTAACTACTGAAGCTTTGAATTCAAATGTAATAAAATAATCTACCGATTTAAACACACACACACATGCGTGCGCGCACACACACACACATGTATGTATGTATGCATCTTTGTGTGTGTGTGTGTGTGTGTGGCACAGAGAATAGCACAAGTGCCAATCTCCCCATGGTGTTGTGGAGATTGGCACCACTGCCGGTCTGCATAACCCCATATGGAGAATGGTATTGGTTCCAATATCCATTACCTCACATGGAGAATGGCATTACTATTATCCCTCTCAATGAAATTGGCCAACTCATGAACTAGAGTTGTATGATGTTGTCCATGCTCTAAAAATGTGGACATTATTTTTATGGGTCAGAGTTTTATGTTGATGTTGATCACGATACTCTGAAACATTTTTGTAAACAACCTGACTTGAGAGGCCGCCAAGCTAGGTGGGCAGAACTCATGCAGGAGTTTAACTTGACGATTTGGTACTGAAGAGGGAAGGATAATAAAGTTGCTAATGCGTTGTCACACATTATGCATAATATGAGTTTCACGGTATTAGAGAGTGCTCTAATGACCGAGATTAGAGAAACTTAAAAGGTGGACGAGTTTGGCCTTTGGCCTAAGGCTCATGTGTTCAAACCCGGGGAAAAGGATGACCTGGCATCTAGAAAAGGCCAAACTTATGCAAGGTATGCCATAAGGGATGGTATGCTGAAAAGAAATGGCAAGGTAGTAGGTACCTAATCAAAATGATCTCAGGCAGAGAGTCATTCAACAATGCCATGATAGCCCATGTGCGGGACATCCAGGAGTCGAGAAGACATATGATCTCGTGAAGCGAGATTTCTTTTGGCCAAAGATGAAAAAGCATATTCATGAATATGTGACATGTTGTTTTTCGTGTTAGGTAAGTAAAGCAGAGCGGGTGAAGCTACCCGGGTAGGTGGGAGATCATTTCCATGGACTCTATTGTAGGTCTGCCTAAGACACAAGGTGGATATGATTCTATCCTTGTGGTGGTTGATCGTCTTACCAAGATGGCTCACTTCATTCCAACTAGAGTGTCTGTTAGTGCCCCACAAGTGGCGGATTTGTTTATTAGACATATATTTCATTTGCATGGATTACCCAAATCCATAGTGTCAGACAGAGATGTCAAATTTATCGGTCATTTTTGGACTGCGGTATTTGAGACACTAAGGACTGAGTTGGGAATGAGTAGTGGGGATCATCGAGAAACAGATGGTCAGACGGAAAGAATCAACTAAATTTTAGAGGATATGCTTAGAGCATATGTGTCATTGAGGCAACATACATGGGACAAGTGGTTGCCATTGTTAGAATTTGCTTACAATGATAGAAAACATTCCTCTATAGGATTCAGTCCGTTTGAGCTGAACTATGGTTATAGACTAGCGAATCCAACTATAGTTGGAGTACCTCAGAAAGTGCCTAGTGCTGCGAACTTTGTGGTTCAGATGCGTGAGATGCTAGCACTTATGAGAGCGAACATCCGCCAAGCTATAAATAGAGCTAAGGCGTATGCAGATGAAAATCAATTCGCTAGAGAATTTAAGGAAGGAGAAAAAGTTTTTCTCAAAGTTCCTTCGCACTCTAAGTCTTTGACTGCAGGAGAGTGTGCGAAGTTATCACCTCGATATTGTGGGCCATGGTTAATTCTAAAAATAATAGGCAAGGTAGCCTATAAATTAGAATTGCCACAGGGTTGTAAGGTGCATCCAGTGTTTCATGTTTCTCGTTTAAAGAAATTTTTGCATATAGGTGACTCACTAATCGAGGGTGTTGTTTTGTTTCAGGAGATAGAGGATAATGCAAGACACAAACCAACAGGATTCCTGGACCGAGGAACAATGCAAGTACATAATCGAAAGATACCCACGGTGTTGGTTGCATGGTATGTTTTACCTTATCAGAAGCTACCTGGGAATCCGTATACCAGTTACAGAGAGTGTTCCCAAACTTTATCATTGAGGACACTGATGCCTGAAGAGGGAAGGAATGTTACGCTCAAGTCGAGGTAACATGACCTCGGAAGGGTTAGTCAACATTTTCCTTTAAAGGATCAATGTTTGTATTATATTTGTTTGGGCTTCATGTAAATGATAAAAAAGGAATAAAGGTCAAGGTCCTTGGTGAGGGTGACATGGCACTAGACTAGGTGGATCTAAGGCTAAGGGACCTAAATGCATGAAATATGCATAGGGGCAAATGGTTTCAATGATATCCCAAGAGAGGGGTAAATGATGCATTAAGAAAGGACCCTAAAATGAAGACATGTGGCATACTAGATCCATCTAGGGACTTTTGGGGATCGTTGGGAATAAGCAAGCAAAAGTTTTCACGTAACATGATTTTCTGAGAGCTTACTACCACCGAGGTTGGCTGGGAGGAAAATACTTGTGCATGTGCCCATAATTCGACGTAACATTCTAGGAGCAGACATATTTTCGTCTAATATCCACATAACTACTCAGGTCCCTCACCACCTGCATAACTACTTAGGTCTGTGGCCACTATCATGTTGTCACCGAGCACACCATCCATCCGAAACAAGACTAGGGTAAAGAGGCCACTGTTGTGCCCCCCTAACTTGAAGGGTGCCCAGCTTCCGCTTCCTTGGGGATTTTGCGCAATTGGAGTGGGGAATTCCTTTGCAGTGCAGAGATCATCTTCCAGCAAAACTTTGGGAGCAATTTATCGACCGTGAAGTGTCCATCCGCAAGGATTGTTGAAATGCGACATGCAAAAGTGGGGGTGCTTCACTTCGCAGACATGGGCCTCTGCAACAATGCAATGCCTCCAAAGATGTGGAATCTTCAAGCCCAAAATCTTGAAGGTTCAGATGCGTGGTCACACATTTCAGGGGGTGAGACCTCAACCATGTGCTCCTCTCTGTGATGACCTCTTCTAACTCATATGGCATCTCAAGTCCAGTAGTAGTCCATGGAAGGCCTTGCTCTATTGCTCCTCTATGTCCATAATTTGCCCATCGCATGTCCTGTGACCACCCACTGGATTACGTGAACCTACATGCTATTTTTGCTCCTAAAGTTTGGACCTAGAGGCTGGCTCCGACAGCTATACAACGCAATGTAGAGAGTCTCATGTTGTGCAGGCATTCCAGCAACCAATCCCAACCAGTTTGAGTTTGCTATCTTGTGCTTGGTTTTGGAAATGACCCTGTTGTTGTAGAAGTGAAGGTTGTAGAATTGATCTCTTTCATAATGAGAGGTGTGCTCCAGTTGGCAATTCGTTCTTTCACATTCTTCTCTCGCTGTCATGCTGCTTTAGAGCTCCTGCGCCTCTACACCAATATGTTGGAGGATGTAGAAGAGATATGTAGAAACTGCATCAGCATACGCACTGTGATGCTTGGGGCAGGATCATCCTGATACTCTCTCAGCTCAGGAAACCCTTGCAAAGCTGGTAAGGTGTCAAAGTAATGGATGATTTCTTCAGGCCCAGTTCCCGGGATACCCTTGAGGATTTGTGCTTTAAAAGACGAGTGCACCCAGCTGAGTGGTTAATTCTGAGGACAACTTCTTGAGGTGTAGTTTTTATAGACATGGAAATCTTTTGTATTTTGAAGGAGTCTACCATTATGAAGGGTTTCCTTTTCAGAGACTCAATAGTTTTGTTGAAGGAGATTTCCAGCATTTTTTTTCTAGCTCAAAAGACATCAAGCAGCTTGATAGAAGATATTGATTTTTTAGAGCTAAGCATGCAGGTGGCAGCAGAATTGAGTGCACATGTTCCTGTAGCCATGATACTTGACACTGCTCATGTCCAGGAAGGCCGGTTGACATTAATTAGTTCCACCCATGTGTGTGTTTCTCCCTTGCCAATGCTTGAGCTCACATTGTAATTGTATTATTGGTTAATCTGACATGGAAAATGCGGAGTGAGCTATTTACACAGGGGCACTCATACTCGTAGACAAAATTAAATCTAGCTATGTTTTCCACCCAGATTCAATTCACAGTAGTAAGATGGGTTCTTGCAATATTAAATCTCAGTTGGCTCATCCACTTATGTGGGGAAAAGAGCTCACAATAGAGCACAAAGCTTCCAAAAGGGGCTCAGTACAAAACAGTAAAATCAGCCTGATTACAATGCTTAATTCACAAGAGTAGACCATCCCACACAATCTCTTTGTGTTTGGCCTTCAAAAAAGAGCATTCAAAAAATTCCTCTTTCAATGGTTGGGGGCTGCATACAAGTTCATTCGATTGTTTGCCCTCTTTGCCCTCGAAGCTTCAAACCGATGGGCATGAGCCATGCGCTACTCTGCAGTAGGCACATGTAGGGAGACAAGACCCTCGCTATGTAGAGGAACGCCTCCCCACAAAGCTGCCCTCAATTTCACCTCGAATTGGGCTTGCTGAATCTTCCATGCCTTTCTGGCTGCCTTGGCTTGTCACTCCTCAATTCTCTGCTTTTCTCTAGCCACTCTTACTTCAAGCTGCTGTGATTCCCTCTGCCTTATCTCTTTTTACCTCCTCCTTGCCTCTTTCATTCTCTCCACCTCCATCTTCCTTGCATTCTTGGCCCACATGGTATCTATATATTGATCAAATGTTAGAATAATTGAATGCTTGTAGTCCACATACTTTTTTTTTTTGTGAAACCAGTAGCTATAAAATTAACATGAAATCAATGTACATGACATTAGACTCCAAAAGAGAGCCTAATGGAAGAACTCAAAAACATTGAGAAAACACTTTAAGGCTAGTAGCATCCAAGTCCCTCGCAACATAACTATCATATAAGGATTGCTTGAGGGACATTCTGAAGAAACCATATGCCTGAGGAAACTATTGTCCCATCCTAAAATGCAATCTCTGTGTCCAGATGGTCCATAGTACCCAAAAACGAGCCTAGTGAAAGAAAAGGAGGAATGGAGACATCTGAGATGAGAAGCATCCAAACATCTAGAAAAGTTTCCCAAATCTGATAGAGGGAAACCGAAGTCGCAGCAAATGAGATTGTCCTTAGGATTCGATTCATCTTGCAAGCAGGACTTCATCCTAGGCAGTATGGGTTTGTTCTTAGAAGGCAGATTACTGACAATATCTCCAATGCTCTGCTTGCAATTGAGTATGCCAAATATTCTAAACAAGATGTTCTCATTCTGCAAGTGGACATTGCGAAAGCATTTGATACTGTCCATTGGGATTTTATTTCTCTAGGAATTCTCAAAGTGACCTCTCTCATTTGATGCATACTTTGAATGACTTTGGCCTAGCTGCTGGACTGCATATCAACCTTCAGAAATCGAATCTTCTAGCATTGAAAGAAGCTGATTGGCATGCACTTCTCTGGCCAGGCCACATTATTTCTTCCCATACCATTGTGAGGCATTTAGGGTATCCCATTGGGTGGAATGTTACCCCTCAACAACAGCTTAAATGGGTGCTTCAAAAGATTAACAAGAAGCTGGAATACTGGCACTTGTCGACTTGGCCTCTACATGTTCGACTTCGGATAGTACAGTCTATCATTATGGCATATGTGCAATTTTATTTGCCTCTTCTTCCCTGGTCTTGTAAGCATTTGGCTTCATATATGTCCCAGGCTATGGAGATATTTTGGAAAAGCAAAGCTCACAAAAAGGCTTTGCGATTACTTCCCATGCAGTCTCTTTGTTCTCCTAAGACTCATGGGGGACTGAATATTCTCAACCTTCAGTTTCATATGTTGGCAAGGAAGAGCACTATGATTGCTGATTTTTTTCAGCAAAAACAGCCATGGGCTATTATGTTAGCAGCTATGTGTGGAAACATGCAGTCCCGGGCATTGGATTACAGATCACTGGGAAGCAGTCATGACCAAATTTCAAGGGAAAATTCAAGGCTGTCCTATTTCTACTGCTTTTATTCATGATTGAAAGAGAATTCTCTCTTATGCTAAATGGTCAGGTGCTTCCTCTCATCCTGGTAATTCTCTCCGTTTGGAAAGCATCCATTGGAGCAAGGTGTTTGAATCGCCTCTTGCTTTACAGGCACCTATTAAAGCATATAATCTTATGAAATTGGGCATAAGATTGGTCGGAGATGTGGTGGATCCACATGGTTATGTGCTTTCATTTCCACAAGCTTGCAGGACATTCCCCTTGGGTCTGCATCATAGGCCCATTTGGAGAATACTCACAACTATGTTGTAGCCACTTGTTCCTGTCCCCCCGCTGTTTGTACAGGACAGATTACTGGACTGGAATCTGACTTCCTGGTCTCCTGCTACCTCTTCACTTTCAATGCATACTTTGACATCCTCGATGGTCTACAGATTTCTTCTTCCACCGCCATGGATTGATAAGCATGCCAACACTCTTTCGAATTTGGATAGGCCTTTATCTTGGTGGTAATCAAAACTCAAGAACATTTGGAAAGCAAAAATGCCATTGAAACAGAGGCTTTTCTTTTGGAGATGTATAGTGGGAGCTTTTTCCATTGGGGTGAAATTGAAAGCACATCGTATTGCTTCCTCTTCCTGCCCCCGTTGCTCTCATCACAACGAGACAGTTCCCCATTTGTTATGGTCTTGCCCGCACTCTCGGATACTGATCACGCTTGTAGTCCACATACACCTCTCCCTACACCCTAGCAATGGTCACATTTTCACGAGGTACTTGCAGTAGGTCCACCACCTGTGCATTCTCCTACACATGAATTGTTATGCCCATGCTGTTGAGAGCTGCCACTGCTGCTCCCTCCAAGTCTGCATTCTCTGGTGTGGTTGGAACCTAATTAGGATCAACCTCTGGTGTGCTTGGAACCTGAGTAGGATCAACCTCATACCGTTGTTGTTCAACTTCACTAATATCAGCCTCTACAAATTTTGGAGTTAGCTCCAACTGCATAGGCGGCTCTATAACAATAAAGTCAATGGCATTACATGATGGCAAGTGATCAAAACAAAGAGCTTCTCTATTGAATGGCCAGATTCCAGTGGCACAGAATCCTGCCTTTATGTTTGACTCCGTGAGAGTGGTAGCTAGAGCTCGGGCTGATATGCTAGCAAGATCTGTCTTTGAAACTTGGGGACAAAAATTATTCATTAGCCAAACCGACCTCTCTTCTTGAAATTGCTCTTTAAAGACTTGAAGATCGACACATCAAGGGGCTGGAGTTTGTGAGAAGTGTGTGCAAGCAATGTCACTATATCAACACCCCATTCAGCTACCTTGGCCACAACATCCAATCCAATGTGGCTCCCATGCCCATCAATTATGAGCAGGTGCTTGTTGGTTCATGTGACTCCATTTGGAAGGGAGTTCTTGAAATGCTCAAGCCATGCAGCGAACAATTGGCCAGTCATCCAAGCCTTATTTTGCATTGACATGATAGCCCCATCCTCACATTGGCTTAGATAATTTCACATTGCTTTCTTGCCTTTGAATATGTAATAACCCGGAAGGCAAATCCGGCTGCTTTTACACAACAAAGAATGGTACACCACTCCCTTGAATCAGACCTTAGCCCATATACTTGCCTTGACCCTTTTCGAGCAAGTACTTTCATTCCTCTATCTTTGGAGCCTTGCACCCCAGTCTCATCTGCATTCCATATGTTATGAGGTGGGTATTGGTGGAGATTGTACATTATCTCCAAGTTGTCCCCCAGGACGAAGTTCACAAACATAGAACACAATGTGTGGAGTTGTCTTGTTCAAAAAAAAAAAGAAAGACTAATCAACACTAACTGAGCAGCTTTGATGCTAAGTGAACAAATAAAGGAAACAAGAGCCAATCAATAATAACTAAGCAACTACTTGAGCACATAATCAATGCTAGCAATGCACACAAATTGATGCTATAACCAAGCACCATAGCTAACTATCATTGGGTGGAAATAAGCCACACAAGAGCTGGAAATGACCCATTTCAATTTAGATCATATGTACGGGTCAATATGCAATATCTTCATTTGGAGCACTCACCAAATGCTTACAAAATTGAGATGATGGTTGATATTCTAGTGCAACGACTTTACTGTAGGAGTACGTCATAGTCCCGAGCAGAGAATTTCCTCTTCTTTGGGTTTGGGGCTTGGACTCTACTGATAGTGGACATCATTAGCTGAGGGATAGCTGGAACCTTCTTCCTCGTTTGTTGGTGGTGTTTGGCAGCATCCAGACTTCACATGAATACCTCCACAGCAGCACGTTCTACGTCCTTGGCAATCGAGGAGGATATCAGAACAAACGATGCCCCTCACAATTGGGTGCCTCTCAATCAAACAGGTAATGCATTCACAAGGTGGCTCGTTGTATTGAATTTCTCCTATCATAGGAAGGGGGAGAAAAACAATAGTTTAATCGAGATCCTGGGTTCTTATAGTTCTTCAAACCAAGGTGCACGCTGGATGCTTGTCGTTTGATACGTTGCCACTTAGAAAATAGGATTGGGACGTTGATTTTGAATCGAAGGGCTCACAGATGCAGAGATTGATAAAATGAAGAGGATCATAAATTGGGTTGTTGATTTCGAATCGGAGGGCTTGGAGATGATGAGACTTGTGGTGAGTCGTTTTGCAGTCGGTACTGTGCCAAGGCTAATTGAAATCGGTGTTGGCTACGAGTGAATTCGTGGGTGGGTGAGGACCAAAACCATGGCACAGTGATTGAATTTGTGGGTGGGCGAGGACGAAAGCTATGGCGCTACAATTCAATTCATGGGTCGGAGAGGACCAGAACTGTGGCGGAAGAGAGTTAATCGTAAGGCTCAAAGCATTGCTCATTCACATTGGGCACAGAGTAGGTGGGAATCGGTGCTTTTTTGCCTGGCATTGAGTGCAGAGCATCAGGGATCCACGGCTCTGGATGTCTTTTGCATGTCTTTTGCAGGCATCATCCATACACACGGTTGTGGGGGGCTTTTGGCGGGTGCCCCTTTACCCGAAGTCATATAATCTCAATCGCGGAGGGTGGGTGGGCGCAAGGTCTATAGGAGCACACTCTAAATGCGTGGCCATACGTAAGATGCTTATCATGCATAAGCAGCCCACCATAACCAAAGAACAAACCATACGTTGAGCCTTGTAACGGGTTTGCCACACCGTCAAAGTCATGAACACAGACAATGATGTGTAAACCATCTCACAAACGTAAATGTTTCTATCTCAGTTTTGTCCTTGGTGTGTAGTCAACGAGTAAGCAATAGACGTTCGCATGATATCAGACAAAACCAACGTCATCAGACTATCTGAAAGAAGACGTGGTGAGTGTGGTGCTCTACAACTAGAGTAATGTTCAGAACGGTGACTACCTGTCTTGGGCCAAGAAGTTAGAGGACCTCCCCACATTGCCTCTAGCGCTGCAATCTCCAGCAGGCTGCTGCCCAGCCAGCATTTGCAGAAATGTAGCCCCCTAAAGGCCCATTGTCTTCTTGAAAGTGTCTTTAATGCAGCTTACTGCTGTTTGCAGGCTATAACGGCCAATCCCATAGCTAGTGGAGTTTTTGGGCCAATGAGAAGCTTTGGCCATTGCAAGGCTGAGCCAGAGTCCTGAAATTTCAGGATGCTGAGCTAGAGCTGCAATGCCAGCCTAGCATTCTCACCCAGCCCTAGCCCTCCATGGGGACTTCCCTGCTAGTGGGGCTGAGACAGCCACACTAGCATGCACGGGGAAGACCTCTTAGAGGGCTTCCCCACGCAAGCTACTAGGAGCAAGATTCCACGTCCCCATGGCTGGAGATGAGTTTTTTCTGGCATTGGACTGCTAGCCCAGCAAGGGTGTTTGCAAGGATGCTGGTTTAGCAGTCCAATGCCCAAAGACTCTGATTGGCCCATCTCGGCCCATCTCCTTCCATCCTCCATGCCATTTGCTGAAACAGTCTGCAAGGACGTAACACTTAATGCAGAAGCAGATTTAGCCACCTCCAACAGGCCCGCGGGGACGTGACTCCTACTAGTTTTCCTAGAATGCTGAACCAGCAGCCTCCCCAGCCTCAACCGTGACACGGGGAGGCCCTCTTAACAGGATCTCTACATGAAGATTTCCATGACTTCTCCAAACTGTTTATAACACCCGCGCATAAACATGAACGTTTCACAAAACGTGATTGCGTAATATATCACTGGCTCTTCTATATCGTAAACGTTTCAATCCACAGTTCTTACTACTCTTCCAGATGGGCATCATTGCGAGATGAACAAAATGTATAGCTATGCCGCCCTCCTTCCCGTGGTCATCAGCATGTCAAAGCTACCTCAAGAACAACAAACTTCCTAGTACTCAGTGGCGCTCGTTAATGCATGAAGCTGTCGAGCGATCGAGCATCCTTGTGTCTACAACAGACACTCAGCTGCGAGCGGCCATCTCAGTAGATGAACACAACGATATAATGTTCTTCACCCCGACTGGAGGGATTTGTACAACATTCTTGACACTTCGGGTTGGCGATAAAGGTCTCGCCAAAGTTCGCCATCCGCCAAAGGAGAAAGTTCTCCCTCCCCTTCTCTCGGCTTGAGAGGTGAAAGTACGGAGCTTTAGGTGTACTCAGCCTTACCTATTCTGCCTCCATGGTCAGATAGTCGTTCACTTCACGGCTCTCCAAACGTCTTGTAATCTCGATTCTCTAGCTCTCTGCTGTCAGCCTCACAGTACCCGCTCGTATACCGTGGTTTGTCAGTATGGAGAGTCGAGCTCCTTTGCGCCACTCCAAACTTCCAACGCTTGTGAAGTACCACCCAAAGTCACTCAGAACTCTCTAGTGCTCAGGAAGGGGCTCAAGCATCCAAGGTGTCTCGGGGACTGGTACAAAGTGGAAGGTGGTACAGTGGTAGAATTCGCTCGCCAACATTCCAATGACTGTGAAAAATCGCAGTTATTGTGAGACTTGAGCTCTCTACGGTGGTTGGAGTGATCGCTCATCCCGTTGGCTCCCAGGCTCCCTGCCGCCGAGGGGTGGCCCTGCGCCAACACCCATGAATACTAGGTCTCCGACTGGCTCTCCAGTAGCGAAGCGTGCGAAAGATGATCAAGGCTCGAGAACTCCCGGCAAGCAGGAGGAGGACTCAGAGGACGACATGGACCTTGCGGAGGACAATAGACACACCCTGCAAGGTTTGTCAGAAGAAATTTACAGTGGACTGGGGAAGCTCGTTCTGGAGGTGCCAGAAGATGCTGTGGTGTTCAAGGCATCGGTTTCCAGTAATGCGATTCTACGAGAATACGCCGCGCTTCGCGAGAAGGGGCTTTCCGTTTATTTCATGGGGAAGACTTACTCAGAGGCCGCCCTGGAGAGATGGAGAGCAAGCCCCAATATGCAGAGATATGGCATCGTTTCCATTGCATACGTTGGCAAAGGCTTCTACCTATTGCGTCTGCGATCGGCCGAGCTGGTGGAGGAAGTTTTGGATAGGGGGAGCATCCCATTTTATGGCTCAGTTGGATATGCTGTGGCCTATCACGCTGACTTCGACCCAGCCACGGAGTTACAGAATGTTTGCCCGGTCTGGGTCACGTTCCCTGCTCTCCCGTTCATGCTCAGATCGGTGGTTCCGGAAGTTGCTAGAGAACTCGGTCAGGTCATTTTTGCTCCCCCCCGTGCTCAGTGGAGACCAACCCAGTCCCGAGGGTTTGTATCCTCTGGGATATCACCCAGAAACCACCAGAAGTGGTGGAACTGGAAACGGGTGACTTCAAACTGTGCGAATTCGGATTCGCTTCAGCCCATTTCCTAATGCATGCCTTGCATGCAAGGAGATCGGGCATTTCGCGAGACAGTGCCGAGGAGAAACACTCAGGAAAAGAAGCAACAGGAGGAGAGTCGACCGAAGGACATGCAGGTGGAGAAGATGCATGAGCCGCGGTTGCCCAAGCTACGGAGATACTTGCCCCCAACTCCATGGAGGCTCCGCTGGAGGCCCGCCTCAAGGAAAAGGCTCCCCAGAAACCTCCTTTCAGGATCGGGGACAGCATAGCCCAAGAAGGCGCCCCCACTTGGCCCCTCTACTGCAGCAAACCAGATGGTGCTGCCTCAAAGATTGGGCCTGTCGGAAGACGATATGCGTAGCTTCAAGAAAAACTCTCAGAAGGAGAGCGGAGCAACGAAGTCCAATGGCAGGAAGAACGAGGCCGGAAGGCAGAATTATTTTGATGTATTGGGGTCCTCCAACTACTCGGTTGATCATGCTGGTTAAGATGCTGTCATGGAATATGCATGGGCTCGGTCTGAGAGCCAAGAGATGGGTATTGGTTGAAAAAATCAGACAGTGGAATGTTAACATTGTTTGTTTGCAGGAAATAAAACTGTGTGAGGAAGAGGCTTCGTTCTTGGCGGCCCTCTTCAAGGGCTTTGATGTTTTCTTTTCATGCAAGAAGAAAGGAGCAGGGGGCTCTGTGGTCCTCTGCAGCAAGGAGCTAAGGGCAGCCAAGGTGCTTGCACACCCAGCTGGTTCAGCGGTTGGCATCCGCATTGAAGTTGAAGGGGAGCCCCTAGACATAGTTTCGGTGTATACTCCCACAGATGCAAGGGAATGTGAGGACTTCTGGGAATGGATGTGTGAACATGACCTGTGCGCACAGTTCGTGGTTGTGGGAGACTTTAATCATGCTGGAACTCGGAGCAGAGCTTGGGCGACGAAGGAGGAGCGGAATGCCATGGTGGATGCGCGCCATCTGGGCATGCTCGATACCAGACCGACCTGGTTCAGAAGGAGGGGATTGAGTATGTAGTCGGCACTGCTAGATCTCTGTTGGTTCAGTAGTGGAGCCTCCTGGGTATGCCCACCTTGCAAGGGAATGGTGGATCGGTCTCAGACCGTGTCCGACCACATGCCCTGTCTAGTCTCTTTTGTGGCTGGCAGTAAACCATTGAAAAAAGGGAAGCAAATTTTTAAGCTTAATACCTCGCTCCTTGATGAAGACAGCTGCAAGAGGTTGGCGGATGCTTGGAAGCAAAGTGCAAGTGGGGAGATTGACCCGATAGCTGCTTTTGACAAAGGAATAGCTGCTGTTATCCGAACACCAAGGGAGCTAGGGAAAGCTCGCGCCAGGAATACAAGAGTAATGGATTCGGAAGCAAGGGAGAAGCTAAGAGAGCTGAGGCAGCGGGACACATTGGATGCCCAGGAACTGAAGGAGGTGCAGCACTGTGAAGCTACCCTTAAGCAGGTGGAACTGCAAAAAGCAGAAGGGGCGAGGATCCGGTCCTCAGCCAGATGGTTGGCACTAGGGGATGCTCCCTCTTCTTTTTTTTTCAAAACTCTGAAAACAGACAAAGCAAGGGACAACATATGCAGGATCAAAGACCAGGACGATCGATGGCTTACAGAGCAGGAAGATATCACACAGCATATCACATCCTCCCTCGTGGCTATCTTGGGGGCAGCAGAATTCAAGACAAGAGGCAAGCTGGAAGCGAGGCAAATGCTGATTGAATGCATAGACCAGAAAGTCACTGAGGATGAAATGCAGGCACTTGGTCGGCTGTTTACAGTTGAGGAGGCAGACGCAACACTTCTCCAGTTGAAGAAGAACAAAGCTCCAGGCCCGGATGGCCTGTCAGCTGAAGTATACCTGGCTCTTTGGGACACTATTAGAGGTCCTTTTGTCAGAATGGCCAACGCTGCGTGGGAAAGGGAATCCATCTCCCCCAAAGTTAATAAGGGGCTGATCAGGCCGATCCCCAAGAGATTTCCCACAGAGAAATTCGGGGATTGGAGACCCCTGTCTTTGCTGAATGTGTCATATAAACTGATAGCCAAGATGGTGGCAGCAAGAATTGCCATTATTGTCCCAAAGGTAGTCTCGAGCCAACAGTATGGCTTCGTCAAGGGTAGACACATTCAAGACAACGTTTTGAATGTCATATCTACCTTGGAGCATGCTTGTACCAACAAGGAAGAAATCATTCTGTTGAACATTGATTTTGACAAGGCATATGACCGGGTGGAATGGGGATACATAATAGATGTGATCCAGGCCATGGGCTTTGGGGAAAGGTTCCTGGCTGTTATAAGAAGGCTGCTATCAAATGCCTCAGCTGGGGTGGCGGTCAATGGCTCTGAAGTAGGATGCCTACCACTTAGAAGGTCTATCAGACAGGGCTGTCCATTAGCCCCTTTGCTGTTTGCCATCATTACCGAGCCCCTGCTTGCTATGTTTAGGAGACTAATAACAAGGGGCTCACTTGACCCCATGAGGATCCCGAGATCCAATGCCCCGTTGTTTGCCCAGCTATTTGCAAATGACTCTAATTCCATTTGCAAAGCAGATCCTGACCAGCTAAGGTTAGTCCTGGGCCTGCCCGAAGTGCACTGTGAAGCCTCGGGTTCTAGGATACAATGGGAGAAGTCGAAAGCACTCTATGTAGCAAGGAAGGATCCAGCAGATTGGATGAAAGATACAGGTTTGCAGTGGGTCCCAAGAGGGCAGATCATCAGACATCTGGGGATCCCTATTGGGGTTGGAATTTCCATCAGACAGAGGTTCATGTGGTGGTGGGCAAAGTTCAAGACTAAGATTGAGGCATGGTCCAAGCTCCCTTTGAATATGCTGGGAAGATGCACTGTGGTGAAGCTCATACTTGCTCCTGTGTCCTTCTATATTCTGTCAGTCTGTGCGTTCTACAAGCATTTGCTACTGGTAGAAAAGGAACTAAGGGCATTTATCTGGAAAAAAACCAAATGGAAGTGGCTCTCTTGGGAGTTTTTATGTTTACCAAGAAGCTAGCAGGCTTCGGCATCCCGGATCTAAAGAGAAGATCTGTTTCGTTCCTCATGAAACTCTGGATACAATTCTTGGAGTCTGATGAACCATGGACCGGTGTCCTAGAAGATGCTATTCGTAGGGCTGCTGTTTGGCATTTTCAGGGGATGGATATGTGGACCAAAGTATTTTCAGTGGCCCCCCTCTCTCTGAAATCCAGCTTCTTGAACAGATTGGTGAATGCCTGCAAAGACGGCATTGGGCTGCTAGCATGGAAAGGCAGGCCCGCAGCGAACGCTGACTTCTCCCTTAGACTGTCAATATGGTGGCAAGTCTCCTAATCATGTGCATTCAAGGAACTATGTCGAAGGCCCTTACAAAGCATGTGTACAGGCTTTCGGGGATCTTAACCTCGCTTCCTTGATGATGGCCTATTGAAGATATGGTCAAGTGTGGAATGATGGCTCTAAAAATCAGCCCATCCCAAAGCTCGTTGCCCATATACCTTTGTGTAAGATCTAATCTCTTTCTCTAGCATTAATCCATAGATCTTGGCTAGTGTGTGGCTGGCCAATCATGTGTGTAGTAGCTACCCATGTCCATGTGTGCAGTAGTTACCCATGTCCGTGGGGTCCCCTTCTTTGTGCATCGGCACAATGGTGGTGGTAATCCAAGCAAGGGGAAAGCCATGGCATACTACATGGTTGTACATCTATGCCAAGACCTCATGTCCAATTGCAAAGTGTTTAGTCCACAACCACTCATTTTCTTCGTCTCTCCAGTTGTGGAGCCAACGCACTGTTGCTTGTACATTCTATGCCATCAATAGGATGGACTTGGTGGGCCAAGGCAAAGATGCTGGATTGGGTGGTGCCTTGATTGGGACATCATAGAGTGAGGTCACATACCTATGCCAGGTTCTTGGGTGGCTTACCCTCAGAGAGAAGTCCCCACCCAATAGTCAGGTCCTCTTTTTAAAAGAATTGATCACCTCATCCATCCTATGAGGAAAGCTCATCTTTTATGATTTGTTAATCATTGTGATATTCATTAATACCCAAGTGCCATAAGGTGTCATAAGGTGTCCTAAGGTGGTGAGATCTTGTCTTGCAACACTCATCATCAAACCATGGGTTCTAAGGCATCTTTCCAACTTGTAGACATGTTGTGGATCAAGTCCTAGGAAAAGATCTAGTGATGACATCGTGAACCAATGATATTAGAATGTTTGAGACACGGGCAAGATTTGCATCACCTCGAATGGAGGTCACTAGCTCACATGAAAAGTGGCTCATGTATACTACATTAAGGGCATGGTCAAAGTGTACATGAACACAACTAGGGGCTGGTGGGTCTTGTCCTATGACTAGCATGGTGGACAATGTACTAAATGCTAGATAGGAGTAATCAGTGCCAAGTGTGTGTGGGGGGAGAGAGAGAGTATGGAGAATAAAATTATGATATCGCAAATCATTAAAATAGATGGCAACCTCTTTTGAGTTGTGTGCTTTGGTGAAGAAGCTTAAAGGGCATGCTAGAGATTATAGAGGATAGATTCGTCTATGGTGGATAAGTATAAGGAAGATAGAAAGTCAATTCCCATGGGTTATGTAATCTATCATTATATAACCCCTATTGTGAGTCTGCTTGGTGCTTAGTTCTATGGCCAACCTAGTTGACCCTAAAATCAACAACCACCTAGGTCAATTATTAGATAAACTATTGGTCTTATTAATGAACCAACACTTTCATCTCGAGGGCTCCCACCTAAACCCTTATGGAGGGGGCCACTTACTCCTTGAACCCTAGCTACTACTTGTACCTCTAACCCCATCAAGCCAAAGTTGGCCTCCATCTATTGTCTAAACTAATACCTACAAGATATCTATGCTATTAAGGGGAATTTTTTGGTGATCTTTATATGGTGAGCTTTTAAGGTTCAACCAAAAATTTGGTCAGCTTTAAAGGATCAACCAAAGATTTCAGCCCTAAAACCTCACCAAATTTTTTAGCAAAATCCTTAAAAGCTCACCAATATTTTTATTAAGAGACTTAGAAGCTCACCAAAGTATATTTTCCTTCATTGTTTTGGACACACTTCATTGACATGGCCTTATGCATAGAGCATAATCTCTTGAGCTTTTTTGCTTTGTACAGCACTACAAAATTCCTTAAGAATCAAAATTTATTGCCATTTCAATTTTGGAGAGCCCAAATTCAAGCCACTTTTCAAAGCCCATTTTGGATGAACACTAGACTTAAAAAGTGGGCTTGAATTTAAGTTCTTACAAATTCAAATGGCCATAAATTGTCCAACCTCAAAATGCAAAAAATACAAAGCAAGAAGAAGATTGAGCAACGATGACCTAATGCATAACCAAGCACATAGAAAGCAATGCCTGCAAGAACAAGGATAGGCTAGTGGAAGCTTCAAGAAAAGGTAGTAGCAAAGAAGAAGACAACTGTTTCCTAATCCTAAAGCATCCACCAAACAAAAGAAAAGGATAGAGTTGATATAGGTCACCTATACAATAAGAAATAAGAAACAGCTTGAGTATCTTGAACTCATGGAGGAGGGGGATGTGAAGGAGGGCAACATCCAGTTGTGGGAAGGGAGAAGGTCTATTATGTGGAGAAATGAAAACAAACTTAGGTTAAAACCTTAGCTCTTTAAATTGTGATATAAATAGCCCTAAGCCACTATTATAAAACCTTAGGTTAAAACCTTAAATAGCCCTAGGCCACTATTATAAACATTCAATGCAACCATCCAAAAAGCATTCGAAACATTTTTTTATTTCGATTCAAAGCCTTGCTCATTAACCAAGCCTTCTCGTTCCACCATCCTTGACACTACTTGCATTATTTCAAGCTTGCACAATTGTATGTAATAAAAAATTGCCAATATTGAAATATCTCAATTGGTTAGTCCTTTGCAAATGACTTTAGTTCCATCAATAAGTTCCGTGGGAAAGCTTCCACCCCTAGGCTACACAAACGAAGTACCTCAAGAGTAATGTGAAAGGGCCCATGGAAATCTAGTAGGGAAGAGAAGGATGAACTAGGGTGTGGTAGGCCACCTAAGGGAAATGAATGAAGAGCGTAATCTATAGTATATTGATTATAAATTAACGATGAAGAGAGGATGAAAGGTTGGTGTTTGAAAAATACCTGACTATAAACTAAGCTGACAATAGCAGGCCCAACCAAATGGCGTATATGTTTAAGCGTTCCCTTCTTGCGAACACCTTGGCTAAATAGAAAAAGAAGAATTTAGAATATGCAAAAGCAAAAGAAAGCATAGAACTTGAAATGGAAAACATATATATATATAGATATGTATATATTTTATATAACCACATATAGTGTGGGTGGGGAGGCGGCGCACTTCCTTCCCCAAATAGTTATAATCCGAGGGAACGGGCCCTTCCCCATGTGCTAAGGTTGTAATCATCGAGAACATTAGTGCTGAGATTGAGTATTACGAATATGCAAGAGAATGATATATTACCTAAATCTCAATGAGTGTATCTATATTCCAATCAACTCGAGCATCGACCAAATTCTTGTCATGATTTCTTGCATCATTTGCCATGTAAACCTGTCTCTACCTCCAAAGTCCAAAGCGGTTTCTCGATGTGAGGGATGTTGGAGAGGGTGGCAAAGCCAACATCAGCTAGACGATCCAAAGAGTTGAAGTTTATGAAATATATAGATTTAGAGGCCTTCAAAAGTTTCCATGCTTTCCATCAAGAGCTTTTCATCCAAAAGCATGCTTTTCATCAAGTGTTATAGGCCTTCAGATCAAAATTAAATCCAAGGCTTATATTAGGATAGTGGCTCAAGGAGAGGCCAAGAAACCCAAAATTCCCCATAGGCTACCTACCATAACAAGCATTTTCACTCATTAAGCTTCGCTTGGGTAATAATATAATCCATCACATAGACTCAAAGGAAAATGCTAAAGATACATGGTATAAATTGAACACTATGTTTGAAGCTAAAGCAAATAATCAAGAGATACATCTCAAAATGGAGTTTCACGGGTTTCAAATGATTGTGGCTTCTCTCTCTCTCTCTCTCTCTCTCTCTCTCTCTCTCTCTCTCTCTCTCTCTCTTTGTTTTCATGATTCCTCATGTGCATAACTCTCACACCATATTTGCTTGACTAGCTAATGGTGAGTCTATCAACAGACTGTGGACTTAATCCACTATCAATATATTATACTCAAAAGTAAGTGAGTATAGCATTTAAACAATATGTTTTCAACCCATTGTGTCACATGAGACATTGCCCGAAGTATTGCTGAGTAAGGTCTTGCAAGTGGTTATCCCAATCTCTCCCAATCAAAGACACATAGATACAATATCTGCAAAGTTTTGGTCTAGCCATCTGGTGATGTAGATAAACTATCTTGTGGCTCACAACTGGAAAAACATGGTATATTATGTCGATAACATAAAGACCGTGCAATCCAAATGGGTAACTTTTCCAAATATCATAACATAACAAAGCATCTAAGTAAAATGTGCATCTTCCTTTCATAGCATTATTCCAACAGGGTATCCAAGCAAGCCCACGTACACATATGACCAAAACCATCCATGATTCAAGACAATAAGCAAGAACTTCAACCTATTGTGTACACATCCAATGGAAGAAGAAATATGTATAACTTTTCTAGGACGTGCCCACCCTCATAATAATGTAGCAGTGTCCAAAACTCCATCAAGTGGCCTCTACTCCACCCTCCTAATGGTGCCATGTTGCTTGATTCTTGTCACAATACTTATGATGTAATCTTTCGTCATAGCACTCTCATCTCTTCTTGGGCGTGAAGTGCATTCACCAATATCTTTCCCCCCTTCTTCTATACATGGCCTGTGTCCCCATCATGCTCCAGACCCTCCAAACCCATTGTTTTGTGTCATGGGATCTTTCTCAAGCTATACAATGGCTATCCTTTGTTAGAACACAAACTATGGTCATTCCTATCCCAACAAAGAAATTGTGGACATAATGATCTTGAATAGTAAAAAGATCCAACATCTTATTGATGTTATGGCTAATTCAGTCTTTACCTTGTTAACCAAATCAATACAAACATTGATTATAATATATCTAAAGGTGTTACAACTATACATTAAGCATATGATAGACAAAGTTAAATAAAATTACTAGATCATGCTCTTTTGTCCATGTTTGTGGTCCATCAAAGCTCCAGTCACTGAAGTAGCCTAAGCTATTAAATGAAAATGACAAAGGTTTAATTGCTTGTTAAGTTGTGTGCTTTAAAGATAGACTCATGGCATCCTATATCTGTTTATGACCTAGAGCTATATTAATAACACTTTCTCTTATTCTAAAGCCTTAATAGCTAACTTATAATCTTTTTTAGGGAACTAGTAGGAAAATCCCTCATATCACAAGAATATATATAATAATAGTTCACACCCAAAGGATTGGAGAAAGATCCAAATCTTTTCATTTGCTTGTTTCTTTGTGTAGTTTGTAGCCTCTCTCTCCTCTCCTGCTCCCCAGCCTTGCACTTTCAATGTAGGCTAAAACATTACTAGAACATGTGAATTCAAGGGTGCTAGATTTTGCTCTTGTTTTCTACAAAACAAACAAAACAAAAGTTAGACAATGCTTAATTTCAATCACACAATATTTTCAAACATAACATTTGATAATATACTTATAATTTCTTTAAAGGATATAAAAAGAGGACTCAAAGACTCAAAGGCACTTGAGATGGGATAATCCAATCCCTGATTGCACATTGAATTTGACCATCATTTTCTCTTGCATTATCATATATGTCTTATGTCTACACAACAAAGGGAGACAATTCTTATTTATTCATGTACATCTTATATAATGATACAAAACATACACAAAAACAAAATTATCTATTAAAAATCAAACAAGAGCTTACTTGTCAAAAGACTAAGCCATCACTTCTGAGATTAGTTCTCTTGCATTCACCCAAAACAATGTAGAAAGTACAACATCTTGTGTTGATCTCCAATATGAAAGCTTCGTTTCATCTCATAGGGTCTATAAGGCAACATTTCATTTTCAACTATTCCTTTTTAAAAGTATCTTTGGATCATCTTATGCCTTAAACTATTTTCGACCCTTTACTTAATCTTTCCCATAGAGAAAAATTTTCCTACACCTTAACTCTGTCTCACATGAAAAACCAATCTAGTCTCCTTGCGACATTAGATCTTGAATGCTAAAGATACCTCATCCTTATTTCTTATAAATCATTATGGAAAAACACAAATAGGAGTTTTGAGGCTTCCCAGATGCTTTAGAACTCTTTGAGTACTAAGAAGATGTTGAAGAGAAAAAAATGGATGCAACAACAGGGGCAAGTAGGCAAGCTAGAAATTTTAGAAGGCTTGAAATACCCTAGATGAGTCATAGGTTGAATAGAAATGCTCCTTTGGAAAAAAATTCAAAGGTTTTTGAAGGGGCTCCCTCTCATAACATGCCCAAGGAGAAATAAGTTGTTATTAACCTCCTTTTGATGATAGAGCTCCATGGGACCATGACAATGTGGTTGATCGAGATATGGTCTCATGCTGAATGAATTTCAGCCATTTGTTTTTTCAATCTACAAGAGTTGGATGCCTTTCCAATGTACTAGGTGAAACTCCATACTTTCTTTAGGGAAATTATTATTGTGATTGACAAACAATTGCAAAGATTTCAACCCAATGTCTTTAGATCCAAAATAGGGGGCCGGTGGAATTTAGAATTTTGTTATAGATGTGAGGAAGAGTGAAATAAATATTTTTATGGAAGAGTAAGTGGATGTGTTGGGCTCTGATAGACATGGTTGTAGAAAATGTCACGGATATTGGCTTGATGTGTGGAGCAAGGGTCGTTGGAAGGCAATGCTTTCATCTGTTTATATTTGAGGCTAAAACTAGGAAACATGACATGAGGCAAAAGAAATGGCGAACAAAATATGAGGGAAAAGGACAAAGACAAGATAGCAAAGGTAAAAGATAGTGGAAGCAATAGCAATGACAATAAGAATCCAAAGGCAAGGACAATAGACGGGGCGATGGACAAAGCACCAAAGGTCGAAGAACCAAAGTCATAGGTGGGACCCTTGAGACAAGTGATAATCTATTCTATCAGGCACTAAAAAGTGTAGCATTGTTGACCTACAAATATGATGGCGATTGGTGAAATGTTAGGATAAGGATGGCCAAGGAGATGTAGGTGGCAGCACAAGTGGAGGAGGAAATCCAAGAGGATTTCAAAGGTATGATTTTGGGTATAAGTGGGCATCTCTTGTTCCATTGTGGGGCTGCTAGAGTCACATGGAGGGGATAATATAGAGCTAGATGGAAGCCTATGTAAAGATCATAGTTTCATCTCTACAGAGTATTTAGGGATTGAAGTCTATCATTTAGGGGTGTAGCCTCTAGTTGTAAACTGTTTTGACTCCCTTCATGGGCAATACAATAAACAAAATGTAAATGGGCTATGAGCATAATCATATATCATCGTATGAATGTGTTTGTTGCTTGGAGAAATAAGATAGCTTCTTTCCCTATGCTGAATCTAATGAAGCATCTCACTATCTCTATCTCTAGTACATTTGCTCCATTATCAAACTAACTAGCAATGCTTACCCATGAATCTAGAGGGAAAATTTTGAGAAGGGACAAATATATGATTAATATTTGGAGATCTTACAAAGAATGGGTAGGAAAAGTCTTTGTTTGGCTAGGAAGAGGCTTTTGAGAGGACTCATGCAGAGGATATGCAATGAAACAAGAGCAAAGAAAGAAAAAGCATCTTTATCAAAGAAAAGAACCTAGGAGAAATCAATTCTAAGAAACAATTCCACCATCAAGGTCCAAACCCAAATAGCCCATACAAGGGTGCAAGGGATGCCTAAGAAGGGCTAGAAATAAAGATGAATGGTACCAGAGTCCTCATCCCCACAGAATCAAGGGTACAAATAGTTTTTTTTTTTTAAAAGAAAAGAAAAAGGTGACTTCAGAAATTCATGCTCAAAAAACCATATAAGCAGCTTCCAAAAGGAGCTGAAGAGGACAGTACAAAGAAAAAACCGGTTACTAGCTCTATGTCCCTATTTTTAGATCTCATGGCTCACACCTAGAGATATTCCAAAACATAGGGTGGTGGTCTATACATCCAGCGAATACCTCTCGTGAAAAGGCTGTAGAATGTACTTGTCAGCCAAGCTTAGCGAAAACTATCCCGCCTTTCAGCACGCCTTTCAATGGTCACTCTCAGACCTAAACAAAGTGAATATAATATCCTACTAGATGGCTACTAGGGTAGTCATTGGAGAAAGCTTCCCATCACCCGACGGCATCTAGCCACCCAAATGTTCTAGGTAGTAATGTTGGATACTATCTCCCACATATTGTCCTCATACAGAGGGGTTAGGCATGAATGGGCTGGGCTGGCTATGATGCATCATGGATCTCTAACTAGGAAACATGCTATCCATGAATCCTATATGCTAAGTGAGATAGAATCAATTAAGAAGGCATGCCCACCCTTTGTGAGCCAGGTCGCCATCCCCCAAGTGAAGACTCTACTCATCCTCTGTGTAAAAGCCACAATCCTGAGGGATGTCAAGCATATTCACTGTGCTGATTGGTAGCCCCACAGATAGCGAGGTATTGTCTCCAAAACTGCTTTTGCGCAACTGCAACATCTGCCATCAACCTGCATCTATTTCGACCATGGACCAATGGGTAGACCTCTGTGAGCTAGCAGCCAAAATAAATACGAGATCTTGCACGGCTGCAAACTCATCTAGAGGCAGGACTAGAAGCAAGATATAACCTCTTTTGGGACATCCTGCTCTGTCCAATGCCGATTCCATGAAGGGGAGCATGTTGCCTGCTGCCTCAAGCTAAAGGCATCTCCCAATACTAGTCATGTAAGAAAAGAAAGAGACCTCCTCACCCCGGTCTGATTGCCCTATGCAGGCTAGCCAAAACCACTCACCTAGATCCCACTGAAGATTGTGTCCCAGGTCCTTCCCAACTGGCCCACTATCTTGATCCTTTGTCTCTCCAAGTCCTTCAAGTCCACCTTTGGATCATCCTCTAGCTTTGTCTCTACTTGTAGCAGCGAGCCTCTAGGTTCCACCCTATAAAAATGGGATTGTAAGGATTTGAGAGTCTCATGAAAGAAGTGTATCCCAAGTGGTACTCCTGAGAGAACTATCCGAACCAATAGTGGGGGGGTCCAAGGACTCCATAAATTGCCCCACCACTAATCTAAGATGGCTGCCTTGATCTCCATTATCTTGGTCCGTGCCCCCCAAAGGAGAGAAAGAGCCAAATATAGGGCCTCCATCTCTCTGGGAAGCCGCTGCCAGGTCCCAAAGGATCAAGCTGGTCCATTGTCCCATTATGCCTAGACAATGTGGTTCTATTGGCCTAGCATGCGTCCCTCCGAGTCTCTATCCTCTAGGTGCTAAATCAAAGGCTGTCTCTTGAACTCCTCTCTCCATGAAGGTCTAGACCGAACGAGTCCCCTAGCTGATCTCTGCCAAACTCTATAAAGACTCCTCATCAGCGGTAGAGAATGCTTCCCTCTCAAGGGAGCCTCAGAGAAGATCCACCTGTAGGACAACTACTACTGACCTCCTGTACGAGGAGTGTTCCCAAGAAGCCCTCGCTAGAGTAGGAGCTTCTAGGGTTCAACACCTGGAGTGAGGCCTCTCACCACCAACTTGCCCAAGAGGGCTTTTCTCTGCATCTCAGGATCTATAATGTCCAAGACCACCCTGCACTTGAGGTAAGATCATAGTCTACCAGGCCACTTGGGCTTTGGTATTGTGCAGTCCATCTGATCTAGACTAAAGGAAGTTTCGCACCAAGTGCAGAAGCTGTCCCATGTAGCCTCGATGAAAACACTAGTAGAAGGTAATATACCAGGATGTGGCAAGAAGGACCTAGTTAACCACCAATGCCCACCCTGCAAGCAAGAGTTTGGCAAAATTCTAGTATAATAGTTTATGACAAGCACTGTCTAGTACTGGACTAAGCTGATGTTCAACTAAAATGTCAATGCCAACTTGGCAACCCAGATATCTCACAACTCTCCTCTTAGGATCCACCGAAAACCAAAATCAGCTCCCCAATCATGAACCTCCTGCACCTCTTGAGTGCCTATAAAGAAACCAATAGATTTGGACCAATTGATGTGAGCACCGGAGACCTCGTAGTAAATGGCCAATGCACCTTTGACTCGCTCTAGACTAGATGCTGACCCGTCCACATAGAGAGTTGTGTCATCTACAAACTTGGAGTCTAGTAGCTCCTCCTCCTAGTAGATTGGAAGCCTCATCCCCATAAGGCCAACTGCTTGAGGGTGCAGGAAATAACCGAGGGTCTCTGCTACAAAAAGGAACAGATAGGGGGCCAAAGGATAACCCTGTCTCACTAAACAAGAAAGAGGAAAGGCCTCTCTTGCATGTCCCCCAATGATAACTTGACTAGAGCTACCCACATAAAGGGCCGAGCTCCCTCTGATCCACTCTTTGAGACCCCAAGTCTCTGCATGGTACCCTCCAAAAAGGACCACTCCACTTTGTCGTATGCCTTCTCAAAATTTAGAAGAAGAATGGCGAAAGGCTATGACTCCTCTCTAGGCCAATCCATTGCCTCCCAAAAGGTGAAGATGTACAGGATACTACGCTCCTGAACAAAGCCTACATGCATCTCATGGATGATGTTTGCAAGGTGGTGTCTTAGATGCAGGCTCAAGACCTTGGCCAAGATCTTGTACGTGGTGTCAAGAAGGGTGAACAGCCTCCACTGGCAGATGTTTGGCCTATCACCCCCTTTTGGAATCAAGCATATCCATCCTCGGCTCAGGGAATGTAGGGGGGAACCGAAGTTGAAGATCTCCTAGCAGGCAAACCTGAAAGGGGTGGAAAATGATCCTAGAAGCATCAAAAGAAGCTCAAAGTTAGGTCATCCTCTTGAGGGCACTTCTAGGATGGAAGAGCCTATAGGGTCTCCCAAAGGTCCTCAACTATGAAAGGCACCTCCAACCATCTGCTGAGACTCTACATAACAACCGAAGGGACTTGCTCCCAAACCGCTTCTCTGGCCAAAAGAGTGTTGGGTGACACCTCCTTCGACTGAAAGAGCTACCGATAGAAGGCTGTGGTCATCTCCAAGATCTCATAAGGATCGGTGTGCATAAACCCATGTGCATCCTTGAGTCATTGGAGCTAGATCCCTATAGATCGAGGTCTTGTGATAGAAAGAAATTGTTTGGTTATTTTGTCACCTTGCTGTACCCATCTAGCGCACGAAGAGTGATAGGATAACTCTACTTTGCAGACCTCTAGATCTTGTAACTCCAACAATGCACAATCTAGGAAGTCCCTAAGCCACTTCCACCATGAATCTTGCTCCCCTGAGTTGCTCGATAGATGCTAGGTCACGTTGGAGTGCTCTCTCCCACTCCTGAAGGGTAGCTCTTCGTTTGAGTGCATGGCTCTATAGTTCTTGATGATTGCTTTTACACTGAATCCTGTCAGCCATCCATAATGCCCACCCCTCTTGGGGGCTTGGGCTACCTCCACCTCCTGTAGGAGAACATCCGATATACGGACCCTCTTTTGAAGGAGTTTACAACAAGGTTTCTCCAGGTGAAGAACTGTTGGTGAATGATCTGACATCGTGGTACCTGCTAAAATGTCGATGAGCCGTCATGAAGTAGGGCCTAGTCCCTTATGTAGAATCTTTCTAGGCACTCTTGTAGCCTATTTTGACATTGCTACCCAAAGGAAAACTAAAGGTTGCCCAAAATCCTGGTAAACTCGGGCCCACACCAAGGATCCCTACCATTGATCGCAAAACTAAACTGCTCCCAGTACCCCACTCCCAAGCTGGCATCTCTGCAAACGAGGTTCCTCTTACTTATATTCCATGAACTCCATGTTGTTAAAGTCACCTCCAAGAATCCATGAGTCCACTTCCAGAAGGAAGCTATGAGCTATTACCAGAAGGTTGGCTGATGCTGTCTACAAGCAGGTGCATAAATGTTCAAGATCTTGATCCCAGCTTCTCCTGCCTGAGGACCCATCCAAACTGCACAATCTGAAATGAGCTTTTTTTGAGCCAAAACCTCTAGGTCCACCATCTGGGATGTTGAAATACATACCCCTCCACTCCCACCAACTATGGGGGACCAAACCTCTGGGCCCCTCCCAGGAGAAGGTGATGATTGTGGGTAACATCTGCTCTTGAGAACATGTGTGTGGTCATGAACCCCATTCATGTTCCTACTTAGTAATGTCAAGCTCATGGGGAAGGGGTTGGGGTGAACAAGGCTCACCTGTGCATCGGAGCTTGCTCATGGAAATCGAACTTTAGTGACTTTGCCAAAGATTTGGAGGTAGAGTAGTTAGTGTCCATGCCCTCTTAGACTAGGGTCGCCACTAGCTTAACCCCTACTACCCTTTGTGCCCAATATTGCACGAAGGAGGCGTCTAAGCCAAAAAGATTGGCATTGTAGCATCCAGTAGTGGGGTTGTGTGAGCACAACCTCTAGTGGTAATGGATCACTACAACTGCTATGCCTACCTGATCTTAGCTTCGAAGACTAGGGAGAAGCCAAACTGAAAGTATGCTGAGGCTCCATAAGCAAGCCATAGATCCATGCCCTGTGGCACCATCCACTTGTCCATCATTTGATATACCTGATGCTCTATCATCACATCAAAAAGCTATGGTGTCCATTTCTCCACCCCCGTGGAGGCAAAATGAAAGGTCTGAGAATCAGGTGGGTACAGAATCTTACCATGGTAATGCCCCCTTTCTCGGGCTATAGGATCAAAATGGTAAACTCCAGAGGCATGGGAAATGAATCCAATATCTCCAAATAATTCTACGATCCCAATCACCAAAACTCTCTCAGTAGTGGCCTCCTAGCATGCATGTAGATGCCTGAAGACTGAGTATCTGCACTCCCCCTTGGGAGTACAAGATGAAGTTGAATCATGCATCCTCGTTGAGCCTACCTACTACAAGGAAAGGGTCGGTAGGGTGCTTTTACATTTCCCTTATGCATGGATGAGGTGTCCACTACAAATCTGAGGGAGGTTCACGAGGAACAGCAGGCTCCAGGTGACGTGCTATTAGTGGTTGAGAGGAGCGGGAGGTGGAGGCGATGGGCAATTAGTGAGGGTGATCAGTGTCAGAGGTGTATGTAGTGGCAAGCAAGGGGTGGGGAGGCATGGGAGGAGGCTATGGAGAGGGGGAAGGCGGGTCCTAGGGGGCCGAAGATGAGGGGATTAGTGGGGGTGGTGAAGGAGGCCGAATAGTGTCTATCGCTAGAAGAGTCAAGGGTCATTGCAATGGGGGTCTGTGAGGCCTCTAAGGCTCCTCCTCCCCACTCAAGGGAGGGTGGGACAGAGGGGCTATAGGCACTAACACTTTGATGTCCTCTGGTTTCTGCTCATGCTGCTGTGTTGGGTCCTACTGTAGGTATGAAGGCTCACCTCCAGAGGGGCCTGAAGAGTGTCTTGAGGTTGATGGCACTCTCTCTAGATCTCATGATGTGCCTGTCTGAGGGCCTCCAACTTGATCTCTTTGTGACTGTGCAACCTCCCATGCTCATCTTTTACGATTGGCTCATTGTCGTTGGTTCTTTTTGGCCCATTTGCTTTGCTTTTTCTTTGCCACTTTAGTCCACCTCCCCTTAGAAGACTCAACCAAGGGAGTTTGAGACTCTAGCTTTGGGCACTGAAGCTACTATTGTGTTTGTCCAAATGGTTGTCGTCAGGCCCGAACCTCTTGCATATCTCCATGCTGTGCCTAGATCTCCTATAGTTGGGGGTGAGACCTGCTTAAGCCTCTCGTGCAATCCCTGGAAAAATTCCCATGTATCTACACCTCAGGCACTAGCTTGGTAAACTTGAGAAATCTAGTCTCTGCCAAAGAGTACCTCCATCTAGAGTCTCCAAGAGGATCATCTTTGGGAGGGTACCAAGACTACCACTAGCCAGAGATAAGGAACCCGATCATCTATCATAACTGCTGACTCTGACTCTGAGGGATACTCTAAAGCTATGCCAAATGTCCATTTGATTGAGGAAGGATGTCCCTATACTCCCTCAAAAGCTTTGGGAAGTGGAGGGTCACCAAAAAAGAGGAAACATGGTGAGTTGAGTCCATGTCCTCTATTGTAAATCTGTGGCACGAAGGGGTAAGGCACACTAAATGGGGGCCTAGGAGAATAGGTCTTCTCTCCACAAGACCAAAAGAGTATCCAAGGAGCCCAGCTGGAGGAGGAATACACATGGTTTGTAAATGGTAACCTCTTGAATGTGGTCAGCATCTAATGCTAGGTTGGCCTCGATCTAGTGATCTACCTCCTTGTGGGAGTAAGCCCACTATCCTACCAATACCTGCCCTCTCTTGTAGAAGATTCACTGCAGTTGTTCTTCTTGCTTGTCAAATGGTGATAGGAGTATTTTGATGGCTGGGAGATTCAAGGGTGTTGGCATGGAGCCCCTCTAGCCAAATCAATAGTCACCACCAAAATACCAATCACCAAAGAAAGCTGCATCACCCATTGAGAAAGAGAAGGAAGGCAGGGAGGGAGAAAATAATGAGTATCTTGAAGAGGGAGCTGTGACGCTTGAAAAGATCTCGCCTGTCAAAAGATGACTGGGAGTACATGTTGAATCCTTGAAAGATGATCTAATTGAGTGTGATCCAAGGGGAGAGAAGTTCTTGAAGTGAAGGACATCCCTAAGGTACTTCCAAGAGAAGTGACATCTTGTGAGGAGGGCACCCAAGTTTACTATGGGCTGCGAGGGTGTGTTGTCCACACAATGCCAGTCCCCAAGTATCAAGGGCTTGCTAGGAAAATTGCTTTGAAATGCAATGCCCCATGTAGAGCTCAAAAGACCGGGATGGCATGCATGTGTTGTGGACACCACATGTTGGAGCACCTTATGAAAAAGTAGATGCCACAAATGTTGCAAAATGAGGTGCTTATAAATGCTGCCTTTACAACAAGTCCCCCCCAAGAAAGGGATATAGGTGAAGGCACCAACCACCAATAGCTATTCCCACACCTAAAAGTAGCTCAAAAACTGAGCCAAAGGCCATTGCCTATCAATCCAAAAACTGCAGCTAGCAAGGGTTGCTCCCAAAGACCAAGGTAGCAGCTCCAAAATCCTCCAATACAATGCCCACATCTGCACTCAGACCTCCAAAAAAATGACCAGGCTCCAAACAATGTTGCTCAGTGCATCAAACCAGCCGAGTAGTCCAACCAAGGGAGCTCACAGTAAGCACTAGCTACCAAGGGCTAGCACAGCCCAAATGCTAACCAAGAGCCAAGGGAACCAAAAGCTCATAGGCGCAAACAGCTAATGATCTGAAAGAGCCAAGTGTGGATCGACAAAAGGACTAAGAGCTGCTTCAACTTGTGTTACCAACATGCTCAGCTCCACAGGCTTCTTGAGAAGCCACCAAGTAATCGGGCTCAATTCATGAAATGCAAATGGGTTGGAATGAAAGGAAGAAGCAATGGGGTCGCTTCTCAATTCAAAACTAGCCAGAGAAAGCACCAGGATCTCCCAAAATCAAGCACAAGTATTAAACAGCTCTAGGGTACAAAGAGTTTTGAAGTAGGGAGGGTGGAGGCATCAAGGAAATGCAGTAGGAGATGAAGAGGTCCCATGGTATGGAGACCAACCCAACAGTATAGGTCCTTCCAGAAGGAACATGATCGAATATAGCTAGATGAAGCAAACAAGCATAGAAGGGTGAGGGGAAACATGAATTAAAGTAGCTACCAAATCAAGGGACCCAAAAGACGAGTTACTATCAACCAAAAGATCTAGTGAAATGAAGGCATACCAGAGCAATGAAGATAAAGAAGCAAAAGAGAGAGTTTGTAGCACAAATATGACTATAGAATGCATTGTCAATAGTGGCAAGATAGATCGTGGATGGAAGAGAGTGCAGGTTGGGGGAAAGAATTTGGTCATAGGTATTTGAGACCAAAGTCTAAGTTCAACAAGACAAAGCTCCTAGATGGAATGAGACATGTTGCAGGCATGGCTCAAAGAATGAAAAGCAAGACCCAAGGCTGATAGTGGAAGGTCATGCAAGGTTGAATTAGCCAAAGCAGATAGAATGGGCAAAGGAGGGGTAAGGTAGCAAAATACCACAACCCCAATTATGAAAATAGAAGAGGTCAAGCTAGCATCAAGGAGAAGATGAGGTTTAAGGGATGCAACCTCAAAGAACAATGAAAAGGGATTTTGCAAGAACAAGGCAAACATGCTAGCAAAAGATTAGCAAAAGACGAAGTTAGATTTCAAATGAAGCATGAAAATGATGGACCAAATAAAGGCTAGCAACGGAGATGTTCATGAAGGGTGACTTTGCAACAACATGTTCATGAAATGAGAGGTCTAATAATGAATGCAGCAGGGAAAAATTTTGGGGGCTAGAGGTAAAAACGTTTGAATGTGGAATAAAATAGGGACAAGCCAAGGGAGCACACTAATTGTTACAAATCCAAAGAAGTGTGGCAACCGAATGGTAAAGAAGGTGACTACCATGCATCCATAAGTAGAATGTTAGTACCAAGCATAGGCCAAAGCATACAAAAAGACCGAATCAACAAGTGGAAGACAATCAAGAGACTAAGGATAAGGACAAAGTGTTGATAAAAAATCATGCCAAACCCATTAAACTCAAGCAATACTGAACTAAGAATGAATGGTCTGACTCAAGAGGTTGGCATCGGACTAGCTGCTAAAAGAAAGGGAAGATGAGCACAGTCCCAACTGATGAAAGAGAAATGTTATATACTTTGCATACATAATAATATACAAAAAGGCAAGCTTAAACTTTGCACATGTAATAATCTACACAAAGGTGAGCTTCTTCCATATATCAATTTGTTGATGTGTCAGATTGGTATGCAATAATATACACAAAGGTGAGCTTCTTCCATATATGAATGTGTTGGATTGGCATGAAAATTTTTAGATGACTTAATTTGAGTAATTGAAATGAACTTGCAAAATTTCATGTCAATCAAATACTTTTTATGTGGAAATGCCGAATTTCTCAAATTTATATAAGAGTGTTCCCATTTGAAGTTGCCTGAGATGTCCATTCCAATTGTGAATTGCTATAGAGCACCAACTCAATACGCATACAAGACAATTACTCTTAGCTATATATAAATGACTTGGTGAAGAGATTTTCTATGATGTCAAAGAAATATCCATGTGTTTCTATCTCATGCCATTCCTGGAAAAGCATGGGTACTACCATTAGCAAAAGACAAGGTATAGAAAGACAATTACAGGAGTAAAGCTATTGGATTCTTATTGGACAATATTCCATATATGTGGCAAATAGTGATAAAAAAGGAGAAGCATTTGATCAAACAAAGAGTTGTTGCACAAGAAGGAAGGCACGAATTGTGATCGATGCTCTATGAGATGTGAGTTAAAATATATTATTCATGGCCAACATGGGCACTCAAATAGTTTTAAATAATCAACTATACATTGACATCTTGCAACATCTATGGGAACTATGGATGACCAAAATGCCCAAGGCCTTGTGAAAGAGCAAAAGAATAACCAAAATTGGGATGTAGGTAATAGAATCTACCTTCTATCAAAAGTTGTGTTGAAGCTCTTAAATATGTTTTCCATTTTCTTATTCAAGTAGGCTTTCTCAATTTGTATGGAGGATGGCACTAGTCCCATTCTTCCACAAGTGTGACACCTCAATCTCCTACTCTATACTCTCTAAAGAATGGCACTCATAATGTGGAGCAATAATGGCATTCTTCATAGAGTATAGAGTAAGGATGGAAGTAATGCTTGCAAAGAATTGTCAAAGTGTCATCCTTTGTAGAAGAATGGAATTAGTGCCATTCTTCATAGAGTAGAGAGTAAGAATTGTACTAGTGTTATTCCCTACTTATTACAATATGCATTTACAATTGTCTTAAATCCAATGTTGATAATCTAACATGCTTCTTTTCATTTTTGTGCAGATTTTATATCAATTGCAAATGTGTCTATGGGATCCTCTAAGGAGACCCACATGCTCTCTGTGTGATGATGACAAATGTGAAATGTGGACCAAGGTTCTACCATCAGTGAAGAAAGGAGAACTTGAAGGTCTTAATGCAACCATTATATATATGAGGTGTTTGTTGGGGCAATGTTAGAATCATTCAAGAGGAGATTGTGTCAAGAGAAATGGTTCTGCAAAGACAAGGATGCCACACATATGTCACAACAAGCGATGGGCAAGCAGCAAGAATAAGTACTGAAAGAGGACCTCATCAAAGTATTAAACCAACAACACCCACAACTTGAGTTTGAGAGGATTGACATTGACAACGCTTTAATTGAGAAAGAACATGCTCAAAACCACTAGGTTACACTAGATTTACAGGTTTATGAAATAACAAGGACATGTAATCCAAAATCAGACACTTTTGCCCTTGGTTGGATAATGAAGAAAATGCTCTAGTTCTTTTTGGATGCTCATAAATATCAAATTTGATCTTCATATGCATGACCAAGTACTTTTGGAATGAATTGGAAAACACACTAGGGAAAGGACGATGGCAAATGACCACATACCATGCAAGAACTCTGATTTTGTGGTTATGATGGAGAGTTGGCAATGAGGCCTATTGAAGAGATGAATCTCTATTGAGGCTTGTGGATTAGCCAATTGCAATGATGATGTAATAAGATCACATTTGGAGTCTCATTTTTTAGCCTCTTACATCTACTTTCTAAGATTTGTAAACATGATGTAGCAGCACCATACACATCCATCATGCATACCAAATCTAAAAGTGGCATCAAAAGGTTAAATGCTAATATAAACACACAACAAAAAAATCTCCCCAAAAGAAATTGAGTCCCCACAAGAATACAAATGCAATCATAAAACTTTAGCAAAAGTAACCTCTTGGAAGCCTCATTACCTCACTCAATCTCTTTTGTATTCATGGCTTGCAGTTGTGGTTGACCCTTACTTTGATATGCTACTATTGGAGAAATCAACCAATTTTGCAACCAAATGCAAATCTTGTTTCCAAACAAAAAGTCTAGACTCCAAATGCATAAACACACATCAATAAAATCAATGGAATTGAATGTGTGTGTGTGTGTGACTTGAAAATCACACATTTGAGACTCCCTCATATACGAAAATTTCAACATTCTAAATGTCAATGAGAGATTGGTTCCCAATCTAGAGTATTGTAGTTGCATTGGGTTTTCCACATGAATTATCCTACAGATGGTAATGGAGCTTTATAGCCATCTTGCACAATAATTCTCTTGGAAAACCCAACACACTTGTAATATTTTAGGGTCTAGAGCATGCTATCTCATTTGCATGAATAATTGAGAGCATAAACAACCTATTGGAAATCTTTCTTTCTCACATCATCCCCTTCACATTCATTGCCTTGCTATTGTGAATCACCTGTACCCCAATACACTAGATATTCAAGCAATGGACTTGCTCTCTCTCTCTCTCTCTCTCTCTCTCTCTCTCTCTCTCTCTCTCTCTCTTTGTGTGTGTGTGTGCTTGTCCTCATGAATCAATTGTGGTGTACCTTATCCCAGCATGCTAGGTGTAGAAGCTATGCATAGACTATAACCTTATTGAATAAAGAGCACTGATGATAATTGTAAGCTTTCTATACACAAAAAATGGGTGGGAAAGTTAATAAAAATTGGTACTGGTATAATTGCAACTACCATCGATCCAACATCATTTACCACTAAGTTTTAAAAATATACCATTTGCATGTGGACTTAGACGTCTAATTTCATTGTACTTACCATCGATAGATTGACAACTACGGCTACTATATCTATCCAGTACATTGGTGTAATTTTCAAGCTACCAATGAATGTGATCACATTATTTTGGGAATGAAATGGACGCTCGTGAATATTGAGATAAAGAAAACATGAAAAGGTTAACAAAGTCCCTACTACCACAATTCTAGCAGGATAAATGGTTGGATCATATTCATCCTCCAAGTGTATAACATTGGCCATATTTATGGCTATTGGGGCCTTTGATCAAAGCTTGCAATTTTCAACATGCGCTTCTGGGCTAGGTTTCTATTTTAGGAGATTGAGCTCCTTTGCCTTTTCTTTTTTATGGTGTAGGATCCTTGGGATTTCTAAACAACCAAAGTAGAGGTGCTTCATCTACAATCATTTCATTATTCATGATAAATTGCATAACTTTTTTAGATCCCACCTTGTCAAATTCTTTCCTTAGTAAAAAGTTTTATATGTATTTTCCAAATTCGATCTCACCACTTCTAATCATAATACCTATAGAAGGATTCTCCTCTTGGAGAGACAACCATCACATTGATGAGGGGTTGATGAGCAATATTCATTCATCCACTAAAGCAATTCTATAGTTTGTTAAAGCCAAATCATTATTTCAATGGATTCCTTGGCCTAATTTTGCAATGTCCCATTCAGGATGGCATCACAAAGTTTCACCATATCTCCCAATTGATTTCAAGGCTTTATGTCATGAAGGATCACAAATAAGACTCAAAGTTGATCATCCAAGACTTAACAAATGTTTGATACATGCTTGTAGAGATGCCAAATGTATGTGGCTAGGGGCAAAGAACATTTACATTGAGGAGGAAGGACTTGGCAAAATCTATCTAGAGAAGTTGGAATGGAATTAAAACCGGGAATGGAAAATTGATGGAAATGAGTGGAAGGAGGGGGGGGACCACCAACAAGAAGAGAGCTCAAGGATGGAGAAGGCCTTGACATGCACATGGAGAGATGGTCACTGACTACTACAACTAACACTCGGAGTGAACCTTCTCTTGAGATTCATCCAAGACAACCCAAGGAGTAAAATTGGGAAATCCTCAAGGTGTTGCAACATATGAAGAATTCAAGCATTTGTCCATAGTGATCCAAGATTTTGAGTCATCCAATGAGTTTGTCAATGGGCTAAGAAGAGGAGTTGCCCACGAGATAGAGATGGAGCAAGAACCCCATGGATTAAATGCTCCAGCTAGGATGAGAATGAAATGGCTCCCAATTGGTAGAAAAAGAGACCGATTGGATGATATACTAGAACATGAGCACGAGATGAGCAACCACAAGATCTACCATGAAGTGCTCCCATATTAAGATGAACACAGAGAGGCTATGTTCACATTGATAGTTGTTGACATAGAGCATGTAGATACTTGGCTTTAGTTGGTTGTAAAGCTACTAGAAGTAAAGCATTGAGTCCCACGACCATAATCAAAAAGCCCAAGCCTACCAAACTTATGGGTGGTGTAGGATGATCAATACCAAGGGTTTTGACACCTACTGGTTGCTCTACCACTCTTGTAATAGGGCTAGGCCAGAAGAACCAGATCTAGTAAATGTAGTACCAGAGCCAATGGTCATAAAAAAAATGGTACCCTAGCCTATCAAAGTGAAGTTCCAAGAATTCAAAGGTGTTGAGTTGGCATTTTAAAGCTTGGTGTCCCTCAAGGATTCAATGATTATTAGTTGCCTACATTGATTCTAGCAAAAGAAGTTGCATGATCAGGATTCTTGATGGTTGCCCACAATACTCTCCCTATGATACAGAATCTAAGATTGTTGCCCTTAGCAAATGATCCAACACATCGTGTCAATCCTTAATAGATCCTACACAATTTGTGAGCTTTCATCATAATTTAGCTGCAATCTCTTTTGTGCCTCTTTTGCACTAGGTCCTACACAGTAATCTGATGTCTATTACCACCCAAAAAATAACCTCTAATGCATGGAGCACCTCCACTTGCATCCTTTTGCAAGATGGGCATATCTAGTGGTGGATGTAGTTCTTTTGTGTTTGTTCCACAAAGTCCCACTCAAGATTGGGTGGTTTAGTTGGCCCTCCTTCATGTACTTTGAGCTATTAATGATGGAATTGAGATTAATGAAGAGATGGCTGCTATAACTACCAAACACAACAATGCCTCTTTTTGTATACAAAGCCTAAGCACAATAGTATTCCTATGAAAAAGGATATCTAAAAACTCTCCTTTACTTTCATTCAAGCCTCAACCCAACCAAACCTAAACTCAAGAGTCAAAGAGCATAACAACCTATATTATGTAAGCTTGAGTTGTAGAAATACAATCATTTTAAACACCCTTTAAACTCTAATTTTTGTTGGTAAGCTGAAAGGAAAGGAAAGAGCGGACACAAACTCAGAATACTTGCATTTCTTGCATTATGGAATGAAGAAGAGTGAGGTCCTTAAGTAGGCACCTCATACATGCTCACTGACATCAGTGATGACTTCAGAGCTCCATAATCATCTCCTCAATCTGCTCCTAGATTCTCTCAATCATCCTATGTGGCTCTTCCACCACCTAACTGTGCTTGTGGGCACCTAACTATGCCTCTAGCACTCACACATAGAAACTTAAGGTGTGCCTGAGGCATACACCTTGAGATATCCCATCAAACCCCCCCTCAAGGGACTGCCTCAGGCTATGTCAAGGATACATCTAGTCTCATAGTTTCTCATGCCATCTCATGGTGGTCAAGGATAAATCTATGGCTAGGTTCTCATGCTAGCAAGGGTTCCCATGGGTGTAAGGTAAACAAAAGGGAAGACCTTCCAATGGTTATCTTCCCTGCATGTACATGCACACAATGTCTGTAGGAGGTACCATGGAGCAAAACATACACATGGACTACATCATAAGGTGACCAGAGGTGTTTACAAAACACATAAAAAACACAATAGTTTATTGCATTCATTTTGGAGGACTATCCAGGCTGAGCACCTTGACATAAAAAGAGAGATCTGGAGCATACATAGAGATGTTTTAAAATGCATAATCTTCATGGGATGCCTCATCTTGTGGAGGCAAAATATCCATGTCAAGGCAAGGTCTTACCACATGGGCAGTGTCTAGTGCCTTATAAGATGGTACTATGATAGAACAAGTGGATCTGAAAATCATATCCTTCAAGAGAACAATTATCTTGTCATCTCCATAGTTGTGTAGAGAAGCATATCTTAGGTATCTGACCTTCATCTTTTTCTTGTCCTTGGAGTCAAATAAAAGTGCCATGAGAGGGTAGATCTCTGGCTTTGTAGTTGCTTCCTTTTTGGCAACCATTGTTTTGGCAATCTTCAACAAGGAAGTCAGGTTGACATTTTCATCCTTTGTAGCATAACAAGACATTGCTTTATGTTTTGGCTTTTCACATATTTTGCATAAGCAAGCCATGAGAGGGTCTAACCCAGGTATTGGGCAGTGTCTTCTCTCTTACAGGGCTTAGAATAACAACTGAAATGCTTCAAAATATAAGCATTTAATGTAGCAAAGTCTTGTGACCAAAATTCAATCAATGATGCTTCTTCTTACATGCTTCATAGAAGTGGCTAAAATGAATACTTTCCAGTCAAAACCAGGTCTAGCAATTCAAAACAAAACTGAAGCCACACTTGTACTGAAGTTATTGAAAGATTCAAAAAACCAAAAATGCTAGAGTAGCATTTTATGTAGCATCATCTTCAAAAACTTGTCCAAAACTGTCAAAACTAAAAGGCTGAACTTGGAGGGCTTGTAGCTCACTCTTCAAAGCAAGGAAAAGAGGGCTTTTTGAAGCAAAAGAAAGCTCATATACCAGAGAGGGTCCAGCGTAGAGGTTGGACAAAATGGTGCGCACTTTTGCCTGGGAGAGTTGCTACAGGCTGAACCTAAGTTTTGACGATTTCTCCCTCGTTACTGAACCAAATGAGCTGAAAAATGGCTCAAAATCTTTATCTTGAGGTCGCCCATCTAGTCCTAAGAGGGCTCAGGCAATGGCGGAGCAGGCAAGGAGTATTGAGCAATAGAAGAAATGGCAAAAAGTGCGCTCTTTGGGGAATGGCAGCCACCACAGACGTTTTTTCTTCAATTGCTTGCAGGTGGATGTTTGCCCATACTAAAGGAGTTTCCAGCTCAGAGGGTTTGGGCAATGGTCGTTTGTAGGTAGAGAACCAAGCTCTCAAAGATTTTGGGAAGAAAGAGGAAAATGGAGAAGAAGAAGATGAAGAAGAAGATGATGATGTGGTAGAAATGGGCTCAAGGGGGATCAAAGGGCTCTGATACCATGTTGGTAAGCTGAAAGGAAAGGAAAGAGTGGACACAAACTCAGAATACTTGCATTACTTGCATTATGGAATGAAGAAGAGTGAGGTCCTTAAGTAGGCACCTCATACATGCTCACTGACATCACTGATGACTTCAGAGCTCCACAATCATCTCCTCAATCTGCTCCTAGATTCTCTCAATCATCCTATGTGGCTCTTCCACCACCTAACTGTGCTTGTGGGCACCTAACTGTGCCTCTAGCAATTTTTCCCAAGACCGAAGACTAAAGAAATAAAAGACCTCACAATTGCATGAAACCCGATGTATAGAACACCCCCTAAAATCTAGTCTCTTTCAAATAATTACCCAAGACTCAATACTAATTAAGTAAAAGAACTCACAATACCAAGTAAAAAGACATGCTCTATACACCTTCAATATTGTATTCTCTTTCTTGTAGTTGGCAAAGCCCCAATGAACAAGTGGCATTAAACATCACAACCCCAAGAAAAGGATACGATTGTAGCTCTACACAGTGAACATATATTCTATTCTATTTCTTAGAATTGGCCAAGCCCAAATGCATAGCTAGCATAAGATCTCACAATCCTAGAAAGTGATATGTTATTATATTAACATTGTTATCAATCGAATATTTTATACATATAAGAGAAACTAAATCACCAACATAAGGCATAATACCATGGCAATATATATATACCATCAATAACAAGGATTATATCATGTATATTATAGGGACCACTGATAAACCCATATTTACCATCAGGTAAGTCATCCGATCAAAGGTTATTGGGTTACTGTGCATATTAATGCAAGGATGGGTCTTGGAAATGTGATTATCACCTATGATCACATAATCATGAGACATGTAAAACCTTAAAAATCCTACCTTGTGAGGAGAAAATCATGACATTTAGAAGGGGAAAGTGTGTGCTACCAGTGATGTGTCCTTATGGAATAGAAATTCAAAATGGGCACACATGTGTTCTTTTAGACCTAGAAGGACCAGAGTAGTAATGCACTTGTCATGTGTATGGCACGATTGTTTGTAGGCAGCATGTAGTCATGTAGGGGGGATAGGGTAGGCCACATCCATCATGTGCCTGCCACATATAGAGATAGTTAACTGTCTACCATCATGCCAACCTTACCACACGGTCAAAGGCATACCCACTAAGACTTAATGAAATACAACACTGCACCAAGACGTTAACCCATGACCACATGGCCCCACCTTTGGGCCCTAGCCACTACACTATAGACCATTCATGTGCTCCCTTTGGTAAAAAAAATTAGACTTATCTATATCTTGCTCTGAGTTTTTTTAATCCTTTCTCTTTTTGCTTGCAAAACAATCTCTAGCATACTAAAATTAATTGAGCCCCCATTAAGACCCCTCCACATAGGCTTGGATTAATTTTTATAATCTTCCCCTAATTCATTTCTTAGGAGGCTCTTTTCAGACCCCTTTTCTCCCCTAATGTACATGGCCATCTAATGCCTAATGAAGGATATCTAATGCCCCTTAGAGTTCACATAGGAAAATGAGGACATATATATCTCCAATTTCCAATTAGACTATATAACTATGTGCTTTAGAAGAATGTGTAAGTTGTATTACAAGACCACAAAGTGGTAATCCATAGGAAACTAGACAGGATTAGCCATTTAGTGTGCAAAAATGGCTATTTCTTCCCCACTACATAGTTTGAGTAGGCACCAAAGTGGGAACCCTTAGCCTGAAACCACCCTCTTTAAGTTCTCCTTTTCATATGCTACATGTTCTTGTGCCTTGTCACATGAAAAATCCTTGATATGGCCGTTGTGTGTGAGCAGCTTGTTTCCTTGAAATCGGCCAAGATAGCATCTTGAATTGTGACAACATTACTAACATGCCACTTTCTTATTGAACCTTTCAATAAAAAAGTGATGTTGTTCATATTAAAGCATAAAAGAGACACTCCTGGCTTGGAGGGAGGGATGATTTTCCAAGCCTTTATTAAGGGTATTCATGGGTAAACCCATAGAGGGCAAGCTGGCCACCTTGGGGTCTCAAAATGGGCTTTTGTTTTATTCATAAAGTGTTTGCTACCTATTTCTTGAGCCTTGTAATCATGGATTGTCTGCTCAACTCTCTCTTAGAAACCTATTAGTCTCATGGATCTTGTGATGTTGGGTTGTGTGATAGACTTTAAAAACAAACTAAGAAATTGATCTAGGATTTTGGTGATTAATCAAGTCACAAAAGGCTATGGTCATGGCAAGCATAGTTTTGGAGTATGTTTAATGCATCCAGATATCTATCTTTCATAGCCTATCATGGATAAGTACTACCATTATAATACCATGAGGACTAGTTGCCTTTGCACGAGTTGAATCACGGAAAGGGGGTAGTTGGTCAAAGACTAGAGGATCTACTATAATGACTTTGGTAGTTGTGGCATTGGCACAATTATAATTTATGAGAGGAGGTGTTGAGATGAAGGTGCAACCTCATCTAGGAGTTGCATGCAATGCATACTAAGGGACCATCAAGGGAGAGGGGATCCCTTGTTTATTTTTATCAATCTTTCAAATTAGGAAGGCCAATCCCAAAGAAGCTACCATGGATTCCTTGATTCATTTCAAGACTTGCCAGCAATACCATGTCATGTAATTTTAAGAAATCCAAGCAAGGTATGCATGATGCATAGATTAAGACTTCAAAAGTTGAAATCTTGCTTAGAGTGCATTATTATGCCATAACAAAATCTGTTGATAGCTTAGAATAAATGTAAAACTACCTTTTACCATGCATTTAAGATGAAAACACACCATGATTGAGGGGGTAAAATGGAGAGTTATAGTTTTGGAAATTGGCACCCACTAGTCATAAAAATAGGGGATTCATGATTTTCAACAACTCAATTAAACCTTTAGCATTGCTCAACCAAACAAAGGCATCTTGCTATGTTTTTAAGCAACTCATGGGAATAGGTGAGAATCGTGAGCAATCATTAGCCTTTTTGCTCATGTAGGAATGTGCGATGATGCTCCATGGATCCACATTATGATAATGAGAATCTTTGAGATGCCATATCCAACCATAAGATTTTACATTGAATACAACCAGCCCCATCTCATGACTGCGCCCTCCTACGTAGCCCATCTCTCCTTCATGCAATAATACCCAGTACTACGGCTCCTTTCTTGCTCATGGAGAGCTCACGAATCCCTGGCCTTCATGTGATCTGAGCACTGCAGCTTCTCTAGGCTTGCTCTTGGAACACACTCAGATTCTTCCAAAGCTCTCTAGCTTTCTTGTAGCGATGCTACACCTCCGCTCAGAAGACCCAGCCTCAAAGCTTCCAGCCTATGGTTTTGCATGCACCATCAGCTCACCATTTGGGGACTATATTAACGGTTGAAAATTTATTAGTGGAAACAATGATTGTACTATTAGGTTGGATTCTTGGGTGAAACAATTTTATATTATTGATTGAAAAATTAGAGGACATGATACCATAAATTCATGCCTAAGGTTGGGAAAAACACAAAGGAATGGAATGATAAAAAAATGGAAATAATGCAAAGTCACATGGCAGTAGCATAATGTTTGCATTCTTCTTCTTGCCTCAAAGTCTGCATCGTACATGTGGCAACCCTCCCTTGGATTCATATATTTAAATATTCATCCTTTTTGTAAAAAACATTTGGACCATGAAAAAGATAGTATTATTCCACTCAAAGAGACGGTCATGCAACCACTCATGATGAATCTAAAGCTAGATGATGTGATAGTGAACACGGGGTTGCCATGGACTCGATGAGACTGGAGTCGCATCATCCTCTCTTTGAATTTTGTATACTAATAGTGCTCATGCATCCCCATGTGAAATATGATATTAGTCCTTTATCAATATACAAAATTCAAAGATCATGCATCCACGCATGACGAATCTAAACATGGATGATGTAATATTGAATATATGGTTGTCGTGCACTCAACAAGACTAGAGTTGGTAAGAGTGCTCACGCATTCCCATATGAAATATGATTCTAAGGACCTTTGTGTGGCCTCAAATCTTTCAGTCCGTATTCTATTGTCTATACATAGTTCAACAGTAAGGACTTCACAAGCTTCTTCAACATACATAGTTCAACAGTAAGGACTTCACAAGCTTCTTCAACCTCTAATCATGAATAGAGAAGAGATAAGACATGGATTATTGTAACCATTACATGCATGCATTTATTTGTTGTAATGACATGCATGCAATTATAAACAGAGAGCAGATTATGCATGTACTTAATGGAGACCTGCTACAATCCTCACTAATAGCTGCTTCACATCGACTCTTCCTCTCCACTCCACCCCACGTGGAACTCTCCTTGCTAGCCTCACGAACGGCTTAGAAGAGTCAACCCATCCTTCCCTCACCATTGCTACACTCTTTGTAGCCGCCACCTCACCAATCCTCTCCTCCACTCCTTGCCCCTCTCCTCTATTGCACTCCTCATTAAGGGTTGCATCTCCATCCCTCCCTTTCCTGCTTACTCCTTCCGGCCACCTCCACTCTTTTGTTGCCCTTCAAGATTGCCTCTTGCCTCATCTCCTTGCTTCTTTTCCTTCTCACTTCCTTGTATCTTGCTTGTTGCTGGAGATTCCAAGACCGTCTCTCCTCTCATTGGCTAGCTCCTCTACTCCTCACATCGTCCTTCCCCTCATTGGCAGGCTCCTTCATCAACAATGCACTCTCCCTCATCAACAAGTTTGAAGGCCATGTATAGATCTGCAAGATTTCGATCTTCCCTCATTTTGGTGTCTCCAATGAAAAGCTTGGGGGTCTTGTTTTTGGAGGGGGGAAGCATGAAAATGGCAACACATTAATGTGTTGCCATTTTCATGCTTCTGCCACCCAAAAACAAGACTTGCAAAACCCTTGCTTAAGCTTGAATGAGCCTCTTGATTTTGGGGGTGTAATGGTCGAAAATGGCAGTGCATTAAAAGCAAGGGCTTTGCAGGCATTACATGTCCAGTAAATGAAATCAATCATATTAGGAATTGGCAAACTCGATTTGGGAATGGCCACAAATACTTTGTCTTTGAATAATGCCTTGGATCATGGGATGGGGTCCCATGAACCTGTTGCCTGTGATGACAAATGGTTCTGCCCTGGACTGAAGGTGACGTATGTGTAGCAGTAAAAGGAAAAAAATGTGGATATGATAGCCATCATGGAATCTCTAAGGGGTCTTGATTTTGGCCATGATTTGCACATTCTAGCACTTGAGGCATACATCAATTTCTAGCACTTGAGGCATATAGTGGCTCCACCCACGCAATGCTATCAGCTGCAATCCAAGAATCAAGCAATCTCATATTATGTATCCAGAGACATCATGAGGGGTAGAGCCTCTTTTTTGTAGCCTCACTAGCAATATGTATTGACAAAAAAAATGTATTCAATTATTATATTCTTCCTTGCTATATGAATTCTCTTAATGCATCCAAATTGTAGAACTACTTCAATACTACTACTTAGTTATATTGTATAATAACCTCCATATGTATGCGCGTGAGACAACAAAAAAGAGGCCTGGTTGATGCGCTACCATTTTTGGGATGCCAGGTCTCTTTTTTTTTGTCTCACAAGCATAATAACAAGCACTTGTGTTCCTTACCTTTCTTTGCAATGGGGGTCTTGATTTTGGGGGGTGTATGTCAAAAATTAATAAACAACATTATTTGATGCATATAGTTTGATTAAATGGAGAAAATAAGCACGAAAACCATCTAAATTGGCTCTTGCCATTCGATTTGATATATGACATGACCCCATTTGGATTTTTAAGTCCAAAGATACTGGGTCCTACTTTTAGGACCTGAATGCCTAAAATAGGCAGCACGTCAACACGTTCCCTATTTCATGCATTTAGGCCTCAAAAGTAGGACCCCATGTAGGACCCCAACCTATCCTACATGGGGTCTTACTTTGGAGGCCTAAGTGCATGAAATAGGGATGGGGTCCTACTTTTGAGGCCTAAATGCATGAAATAGGAAGCGCATTGACATGCTGCCTATTACAGGCATTCAGGCCCTAAAAGTAGGACCCCGATTCTTTGGACTTACAAATCCAAATGGGGTCATGTCATACATCAAATCAAATGGCAAGAGCCAATTTAGATGGTTTTCATGCCTATTTTCTCCAGTTATAAAAAATGTATGCATGAGTATATACATCAATATAGACATATATGCGTCAACACACACACACACACACACACACACACACACACACACACACATATACATACATATATATACATATATATCTAGATATATATGTATGTACATACATATATACATACATACTTACATACATACAGCAAAAGTAGGACCCCATTGGTTGCCTATTTCATGCATTTTTTTGTCTCATGAGCATAAGAACAAGCATTACCTTTCTTTGTGATGGGGGTCTTGATTTTGGGGGGAGGGTATGCCAAAAATTGATAAACAACATTATTTGATGAATATAGTTTTAGTAGATGGAGAAAATGGACATAAAAACCATCTAAATTGGCTCTTGCCGTTCGATTTGTTATATGTATGACATGACCCCACTTGGATATGCAAGTCCAAAGATACGGGGTCCTACTTTTAGGGCTTGAATGCCTCAAATAGGTAGTGCAGCAACAAATGGGGTCCTACTTTTGAGGCTTAAATGCATGAATAGGCAGCGCAGTAATGCGTTGCCTATTTGAGGCATTCAGGCCCTAAAAGCAGGACCCCATATCTTTGGACTTGCATATCCAAATGGGGTCATAACATATATCAAATCGAATGGCAAGAGCCAATTTAGATGGTTTTCATGTCCATTTTCTCCATCTATCAAAATTGTATGCATCAATTTATACATATATGCATCAACATATACATACATACATACATACATACGTACATACATACATACATACATACAGATATATATATATATATATATATATATATCAACATATACATATATACATACATACATACATACATCAAAAGTAGGACCCCATTGGTTGCCTATTTCATGCATTTTGTTGTCTCATGAGCATAAGAACAAGCACTTCTGTTCCTTACCTTTCTTTGCAATGGGGGTCTTGATTTTGGGGGGGGTATGCCAAAATTGATCAACAACATTATTTGATGCATATAGTTTTAGTACACATACATACATGCATGCATGCATGCATGCATACGTACATACATACATACATACATACATACATACATACATATATATTTGATGTATACAGTTTTACTAGATGGGGAAAATAAGCCCCACTCCAATTCTTGTGGAGTGACCCAACTAGACAAATAGAGCAAGTCCAGGGGGTCGCTAGGGGCACTTCCTGGCAAATGGAGATACCCACTCTACAATTTTAGCAACAATTTTGGGATGCAAATTGCATAGTCAGGTCTAAAAAAAGTTGTTAATTCTTGCATTAAATGTAGGGTGGTGAATATATCCTATTCCATCATGGGGCCTGGAGAAGACGGTGGTCTATGGGGGCCGGCTCTTACTAGCATTGAGAGTGGACAAGACAGCTACCACTGGTGTGATATGGGAATCTCCAAGTCTCAAGTTTCAGGATCCATGTGGCATCGATTTAGATCATGCTGACGGTAACTCTAAGAGGGTGCAAAGGCAGGCAACATTCTTCATTATAGTTGACTCAAATGCAAGGCAATGAAAATGCCAGGAGAGTGGCCAGGTAGCAATGATTTCGGGAAGGGAGATGATAATACTTTGTTGTGTTATGTAGGATATTAATTTTCATTAAATGTGGGACATGTTAGATATAACTTCGTAAAATCTTAAGTCATGAACTTAATACATTAAATATTCAAGCCTAAATAATAGTCATGAATTTAATACATTAAATATTCAAGCCTAAAGAAGCATTAATCAAGACCTAATGCATCGTACTAGACTTGGCCACAACCTCGTTCCATAGACTTACCAACATAAGGCCAAAATTTTCATTCTTAAGAATATGTGGAAAGACCTTATGTTTGGCCACAACATATGGCAAAAAAATTTCATTCTAAAGAATAGGTGGAATGAAATTGTGTTTCAGAATACAAATCAATGCTCAAGTTTGGACATAAATAAAGGTATCCTTTTGAAGATATTGGAACACATGAGAGAAATAATATTGAAGATACATGAATTTTTAGACATACTATTAAAGACAAATGAACATATCATTAATGGATGAAATCCTATTGATGATACATGAATTTTCAATAAAACTATCATATAAAAGATTTGATGGATTGAATGTAGCTTTAATACATTATCCCTTTTACAAGGGTGTTTGAGTTTGAAGCTTGAAACATAAGAATGAATCTGTGTTGAAGCCTAGTGGTTTGTTAAGGATATGTGAAGCTTATAGTAAAAGTACTTGCAATGGAAGGGATTATATCGAAGATCCCATTTAGGACATGTGAACATATAGTATACATAAAAATGAGTGGATCAAACTTAATGGCTCAAAAGCAAAAAAGGGTGATGTTGCAACCTAGGGGCTACACTCAGCACTATGGTAGCAACCTTTGTAGTTACTATCAAAGGTAGTGCAACTTTTTATCAAGGAAAGAGACACGAACCACTCCACATGACCTAGATCTGTATGACCTAGGATGCACCGACTTGTTTCCTTCATGGATAAAAAGTGACCCTTAGGTGATGCTATAGCACTCCCTTTTTTGGTCCATTATTATAGCATAATTGGGGCCTTTTGACATAATACTAGCTACCCATCAAATATTTATTGCAGATGTTAGGGGTGATTACCAAGCTACTAGTGGTAGTTTTGTCACTACCATTAGTAATTTTATTGGAGTGCTCCTTAATGGTATTTCTCCTAATACTACATACAATATTACCAATAGTAGTCCTAATCCCAATGATAGTACATATAATATTATTACGAACGTCCAACATACATCATCTTGTGTGCAGATTTGAGCCATTGAATAACCTATTGATTTTTATTGTTTTCGTTTTTATTAAATCCTTAATTTGGTTATTTCACACCAAACATCGCCATATCAATTCGGATTGTTTTTGTTTTAGTAATGTCCTATCGATTCTGATCGTTTTTGTTTTTATTAAATCCACGAAGTAGTTCACTGTGAATTGTAGCTACAGCATAGTCCAAATGGGTGCTCACATTTAATATATTTTTGAGAGTCAGAGCGATAGTGGCTTTAGACTACAAAATCATCGCTTTGAATAAATTTGGCAAGATTCTTGTGATAGAAGAAATAATTGCTATTGCATTAATGATGAAAAAAAACTATTGAAAGGCTGACACAAGGCTCGAAATTATGCTGGTGCTACTAGGTTTAATAGTCGTAGGCTAGTAGTAGTACTAGTCTATTTACTAAGTAGTGTGCGTGCCTCTTCTCATTAAAATTCATAGTCTTCAAAAAGATATAATACATAAGTCAAAATCTTCTAATTAGTTTTATCATCTAATGTTGAAACTGACTTAAATTCATAGTCTTCAAAAAGGTATAATACATAAGTCAAAATCTTCCAATTAGTTTTATTGTCCTCATGTTGAAACTGACTTTCTCTTCCTCCGTCTCCTATGAGCCTCAAACCTTCAATCCATTAATTTCTCAAATAGTAAGAATGGTCTTGTATTAAGAGGTGATGATATCTAAAGTGTTCTACAAATAGTAAGAATGGTCTTGTATTAAGAGGTGATGATATCTCGAGTGTTCTACAAATAGTAAGAATGGTTTTGTATTAAGAGGTGATGATATCTCAAGTGTTCTACAAAACTATTAGGTACCTCTTAGTAGTGGTTGGAGGGTGATGATCTCTCAAGTGTTCTACAAATAATAAGAATGGTTCAAGTGTTCTACAAAACTATTAGGTAACTCTTAGTGGTTGAAGCGAAGGGGTGATGATATCTTAAGTGTTCTACAAATAGTAACAATGGTTTTGTATCAAGAGGTGATGATATCTCAAGTGTTACTCTTGGTTTTCCATGTTGCATTTCCCTTGACACAACAATCCTAGTTCTTATGCCAATTCATCCCAATAGGCATTTGCTTCTAGCTGATGAAGTTGAGCCTTTGATGAGTTTTTGTTTGGAATTTGGTTGTAAGTTTGAATTGCATCTAAGTTACAAATGTACTCTAATCTTAATGTAATGTACTAATTGCATTTGTTCTCATGAAACAAAGGGTAAATGTTTTAGTTTCCAATTCCAAAGCTCACTCTGAGGGTAAATTCGTACATGCCCATAGGAGAGCTCATGGCTACGCGGGCAATAGATTTCTTAGCGACCTTCTTGTCAAAATATACAGTAAGTGTGGGAGCCTGGAGGGTGCACGGCCTATGTTCCACACTATAATCTATCAAAATTTGTACTTGTGGTCTATCATGATTGTTGCATGTGCCTAGAATGATCAGGGCAATGATAACTACAATTGTTTTGTGAAATGTATGCCGAAGGCTTCAAGCCAAGCAAGGTCACCTTAACCTGCGTTCTTGATGCATGTGCCAGTGTGGTAGTCTTAGAAGAGGGTCGAGAGATCCATGCTTCTATTGTTGGCCACGGATGGGAGTCTAATGTTATTATGGGGACAACCCTCGTCTCAATATGTATAGTAAGTGTGCTAGTCTAGATGATTCTGGGGCCATGTTTGCAAGGAGATGTTGTCTCTTGGACTGCCACGATCATTGCTTATGCCTCGAATGGGAATGGTGAAGAGGCCTTACAACTCTTAGATCAAATGCACGCCGATGTCATCAATCCAAACAAGATGGGATTATAGGTTAGTGTATAAGGTTAAAAGTTTAGAGTCTAGGGTCTAGGGTCTAGGGCCTAGAGTTAAGAGTCTAGGGTCTAGGATTTACGGTTTAGGGTTTAGGGTTCAAGGTTTAGTAAAAAATATGTAAAATGCATTCCACACTATGAAATTGACATCTGATGGGTATGATGATTTGCACAAGCCTTAAAATAGGTAAGTTTAAGACTTGTGCAAAGTATCATACCTATCAGAGACAAGCATATAGGCCAAAAGCACACCGGTGCATATTTTTCAATAGTCATGCATAATGCATGCTAAGAAACAAGGAAATATGCATTTCAAACCATGAAAATGATATCTTATGGGTATGATACTTTATAGAGGCCTTCAACTAAGTGATTTTAAAGCTTTTGCAAAGTATCATACCCATTAGAGTCAAGCATATACCCTAGAAGCAGAATGAAGCATATTTTTCAACACCCAAGTATGATGCATGGTAAGAAAAACAAGGATTCAATAATATCCATTCCAAACCATGAAAATTATATTTGATGGTATGGTACTTTGTAAAGCATTTAAATTTATTTATTTTAAGGCCTAAACAAACTATCATAACCATTGGATACAAGCACATAGGCTAGAAGCCTATGCAAATGTTTCTATACTCATGCATGATGCATGCATGAAACAAGGAAATACTATGCAAATGATATCTGATGGGTATGATACTTTGTAAAGGCCACAAACTAAGAAAATTTAAATCCTCTTCAAAGTATCATACACATCAGAGATATAGACACAGGATAAAAGCACACCGATGCATATTTTCTAACACCAAGCTTACAAATTCATTCACAATTATTAATAAGTTTTGGAATTGTACCTACTCCTTAGTTTAGTTTATGATTCACTAATATTCCTCAATTTTTTGAAGATTTTTTTTTAAATTTTAAATTTACTTTTTTAAAAGTTTTAAAAATATTTTAATAAATATAAATGCTATATTAATAATTTTAAATTAACTTAAGTTATAATTTATATTTTTACAAACATTGAATATCTTAAAAAGTTTCAAAAAGTGCAAATCAAATCAAGCTACTTGATGTTGTTGTGACTTTAATAAAAATAAACTTATTTTTTTCAATAAAAATAAAACTAAATTAAGGTTAGACTGTTGCCTTGCAAAAGCTAGAAAAATTATCCCTTGTTGTTGACAGCCCTCTTTTAAAACAAAAAGTCAATTTAAATCAATTTATATTTTCTAAAAAATAACTTTAGTTATTTATTAAATATAATTCAAAGTAATATTTTTTAAATTAACTTAAAAATTTTTTAAAAGTAAGTATAAATAGACTTATTTTAAAAAATTAATTTAATTATTTTTTAAATAATTAATATTTATCTATTTATTTATTTTTTGAGAAGGGACAGAAAAGAGACCGAGGTTGTGGGGCGGGCAGACATTAAAGCACGTGAGGATGGGAGGTGGGAGGAGGCCAAGGCAGGTGGGCGAAGCCACATCGGGTGGAGGCGGCTGGCGTGGGCAAAGACCGATACAAGCGAGGTCGAACAAGGCGAGTGGAGGAGGCTAGGGGCAGTAGGCATGGTTCGAGGAGGTGACTAAGGGGGCACGCCCTCAACTTACCCCCTGGTTGTTTGGCCTTTAAATTTAATGTTATTATTATTACAATTAATATTTAATAGCCTAATGGTAAAGAAGGATATCTTTAAAGAGATCATGGGTTCCATTTCTCATTTTGCATTGTTGCTCCTCCTTCCCCTCCCCCTCCTCCCCCCCATACTTGTTGCACATGCAATAGGTTGGGGGGTGAGTGGGTGGGGGGACAATCCCCCGCCCGCCCCCCCCAACCGCCTCTCCCCTCCATCACCTTCCCCTCCACCTCCTCCCCTTCCCCTGCTCCCCCCCTCCTCTTCCCCTCCTCATCCCCCCTCCACCTCCTCCCCTTCCCCTACTCCCCCCCTCCTCTTCCCCTCCTCATCCCCCCTCCTCTGCCTTCCCCCCTCCATTGCCTTTCCCTCCATCTCCTAATCTTTATCTCCTCCCCTTAACCTCCTCTCCCACTCCACCGCCTTGGACCCTCCAGCTCCTAATCTCTCTACCTCCCCGCAATCGGCAACACCACAGAGAGAGAGAGAGAGAGAGAGAGAGAGAGAGAGAGAGACATAGAGAGAGAGAGAGAGAGAGAGAGAGAGAGAGAGAGGAGGGAGGGAGGGAGGGAGAGAGGAGAGGAGAGGAGAGGAAAGAGAGGAGAGAGGAGAGAGGAGAGGAGAGGAGAGGAGAGGAGAGGAGAGGAGAGGAGGGAGGGAGGGAGAGAGGAGAGGAGAGGAGAGAGAGATTGAGAGAAAGAGTCAGAGAGGCGAGAGAGAGACAGAGAGAGATGCGAGAGGGAGAGAAAGGAGGGGAGAGGAGATGAGGGAGGAAGAGGAATGGCATACATATGTGTGTGTGTGAAAGAGAGAGAGAGAGAGAGAGAGAGAGAGAGAGGAGGGGAGAGGAGATAGGGAGGAAGAGGAACGACATACGTGTGTGTGTGTGTGTGAGAGAGAGAGAGAGAGAGAGTCTTAGAGAGGCAAGAGAGAGAGAGATACATGAGGGAGAGAGAGGATGGGAGAGGAGATGAGGGAGGAAGAGGAATGACATACATGTGTGTGTGTGTGTGTGTGTGTGTGTGTGTGTGTGTGTGTGTGTGTGTGAGAGAGAGAGAGAGAGAGATGTGTGTGAGAGAGGAGAGGTGAAAAGGATATGGAGAAGGTGGAGGAATATGAGGGAAAGGAGAGGAGGAGGAGGAGGCATATTTGAAAATAAGGAGGGAGTATGGATTTTATGTGAGGCGGGGAAAAATTAGCTTTAGGGTAGCTTTTTAGTTTGGATAAGTATAAGTAACATAACCTTTGGTCCCTCCTTCATTCTTAAATAGTCTTGGTTCTCTCCTCATCTCAACTGTTGTGCAAATTTCCAACCTATTGCATATGCAACAACATCCAACTATTAAAATTTTTGATTTTTTTTTTGATTTCCAATTAAGTCAACTCTCTCTCTCTCTCTCTCTCTCTCTCTCTCTCTCTCTCTTTGGTGTTACCGATTGTGAGGAGGTAGAGGTTAGTAGGTGGAGGGGGAGGTAATGGAGGGAGAGTGGAGGGGGGGAGGCAGGGGAGGAGGGATGGAGAAGGGGGAGGGGTATTGCCACCCCCTCTCCCCAACCTATTGCTTATGCAATAAGATGGGGGGGGAGAGGGGGAGTTTGTAGAGTCAAATTGATGTATGGGTGTGTGCCTAAGGGCTAGGAGTCCCATGCTAGGAGGGTGTGAGAGTAGGTGTGCTAGTGTGGGTATGATTGAGAAAATCAGGGAGTGATTATAGGATCTAAGGATTCCATCCTGAGATCATCAATGACGTCAAAGGTGTATACTCTCTTGCCTATATATTGGGCATTCTCCATTAATAAAGTGTTCTGTCTATGATCCATTGTTTCCATTGATGCTCCAACATGTGGTATCAGAGCCTTTCCCCACCCACATCCTAGTGCCACCTCATCATCTTCTTCAACCTCTCCACCTTCTTCCACATTCTGCCCTCTTCTCTCTAGATTTTGCTTAGGCTTGTTCTCCTCAATCTCTAAGCTATTTCCCATGCCCTCTGAGCCCAAGCTTCCTTGTATTGGGGCAAATCCCTGGCTAGGAGGTATTGATAAATGCTTGCATCATTTGCCCGTGCCAACACTATCTACAGTCCACACCATTTCCAGCAATGCGACTTGTTGGAGTCAAGATTCTATGATTCCTCTCAGAGGAGGCTGGGCGACATCAAGAGCAATCCATAGTTCAAATAGAGCTAATATGGTCCATTGAGCAAGGAGAAAATGCGAAAAAACCAGTCAGTTTAGGAGAAAACACTATTTTCTCAGTTGATGAAGGTGTTGTTGCCCCAAGTGATGTGACGTGCCATTTCGCCCAAGCTTGGTATTAGGTCTTCTCTAGTAGTATATTTTTCATTGCACAGGACAAGCCCTCAAAGCTCTGCTCTCATTTGGTCGAATTGCATCCTCCATTCTCAGTTTGTTGATGGAAGCTTGTAGTTGACAAGTGAGCTTGTTTTGCATTATGGTCGTCATCTTTTTTTACATTGTGTGTGTTTGGACAACATGCCAAGTTCTTGTGGTAGCACAAGTGAAAGCACAGCAAAGAAATCAAACAAGGTGAAGACTACTTGGAGGCTGAAGTACAAGGTGAAGAAGACCCTAGTTAAGAGGATTTGGGAGAAGCGAACTGGTTATGCATATGCCAAACAACTAGGTTTTTCTAAATTTTTATCTAGCAATTTGCTTTTGTATGGTGAAGGTGATTTCTTTGTTAAAAAAGACTAATTTTTTGTAAAGGGATTAGACACACTGCCATTAAATTGGTAAGACCTTCCCAAATGGCCACCAAAACCAAGATAGAAAAGTTTGAGGGAGAGGGTTTTTATACTTGGCAGACCAAATTGAAATTTCTTCTCATGAAAAAGGGGATCTAGAATGTGGCTAATGGAAAAGAAAGAAAACTATCCCTAGGGAAGGAGAAGCTTTATGGCTTCCTAAGGATGAAAAGGCACTAGGCATAATTGCTCTTGGATTGAGTGATTCTTTTATCCACCACATTGATAGCTGTGAGACTGCTCATGCTGCATGGAGTCATCTTGAGCTTGTCTTTGGAGCACAGGGGAAATGTTCCAAGTTTAGCTTGCTCATCAAAATCTTTGATCTGAAATTGGATAGAGGAGAATCCATCTCTTCACACTTAAACTCCATGAAAATCATACTGACTCGGTTAGCTAGCATCAAGTTTAATCTTGATGATGAAATTGTAATTGCTATCTTACTCAAAAGCCTAACTGAGGAATAGGGCACTATTGTCACTCCTCTCACCAATATACTAGAGATTAGTTTGGTGGAAATTGAGGCATCCCTCTTGGAAGAGGAAAGAAAAATCAAACAGAGGAATGACCACAAGGAACATGGTGACTACAAAGAACATGGGGCATATTTGGCCAAAAGCAACTTCAAAGGATACACCAGCAAGAGCAAGATGAAGTGCAACTTTTGTGGAAAGCCTGGACATTTTGAGAAAGAGTGCTATGCAAAGAAGAAATGTTCAGCAAACCTTGTGGAAGAAGCAGAGAAAGAAGAAGAAGAAGAACCAGAGGATGTTAACTTTCACTGCTTTCACCACCCAAGTCAATCTGCGATGACCCGTATGTTTTCTAAGTTGTTTATGTGTGTGGTCAATAATGGTTCTCTGCCATGGATAGTCCATCCTTAAATGATTGTTAGTCCTTTGTTTGAGTTTTTACCTTGTTGGACCCATGGGTATTTCCATACATAGTCATTGTCCAATCCTCCAGTTGTAAACCAAGAGTCCTAGGAGTGAGTCACAGGTTAGGGCCATGTGTGTTGCCACATGATGGTGGGCAAGCCATGGAGCATCCCATGTACTACTGCTGAGGGATGAGGTCATCAATTTATGGGGGGGTATATAGAGTCAAATTGATGTATGGGTGTGTGCCTAAGGGCTAGGAGTGTGTGAGAGTAGGTGTTCTAGAGTGGGTGTGATTGAGAGAATTAGGGAGTGATTATAGGATCTAAGGATTCCATCCTGAGATCATCAATGATGTCAAAGATGTATACTCTCTTGCCTATATATTGGGCATTCTCCATTAATAAAGTGTTATGTCTATGATCCATTGTTTCCATTGATGCTCCAACAAAATTACTGCCCCCCCCCCCCATACCTATTGTGTATGTAATAGGTTGGATGGGGGATTGTTGCCTCCCCCCCGCCCCCCGTGCCCCCCTTCCACCCACCCCCCCATCCAACCTATTGCATATGCAATAGGTTTAGGGGGGGAAGGGGGGCAATCCACCCCTCCCCCCAACCTATTTCATACGCCATAGGTTGGGGGAAAAGGGGAAATTGTTTATCCCCCCCCAAACCTATTGCATACACAATAGGTTGCGGTGGGGGAGGGGCAATACTCTCTCTCTCTCTCTCTCTCTCTCTCTCTCACACACACACACACACACACACACACACACACACACACACACACACATTCTCTCTCTCTCTCTCTCTCTCTCCACCTCCTATGAAGGTGTATTTTTACACCAAGAAGGTGTATATGTACACCACCTTTCTAAGAGAATTGGTCATCTATTGATGTTCTAGCTTTAAAAATGACATTACAAGTGTTCATATTTTTTGGACTTTTTTAAGTCCATTTTTAAAATTGGACTTTTGACAACTCTAAATTTTTTGAATAGTGTGTCCAATTCCTATTGCAATGTAGAGCAAGTAAACTAAGAAGCTCCCAATTTTAGCAAAGGCACCACACATGAGGTAAAGGAGATGACCAAGTACCTAGAGGCTAAAGGAAAGACCAACAATCGCAAAAAATGGACGTCAGTGACAGTTGGTTGAAGATTCACGAGTGACCAAGCTACATGTATAGAGTTGTTTAGGAGGAAACCATGATCCAACTAAAATAATCTCACGTCAAGACTTCAAGTGCAGCAGTCAAACACAGGCTAACATGCCATGGAGCTACACCCACAATCAGGTGGGACTTCAAAATGAAGGGAGCAAGGCAAGACATCGACTGACAAGCTTGAAGATACAAGCACCTCCAGTGCCTAAATGAGTCATTGTAAGAGAGCATGTATAGCTGGAGATGAAGCCAAAATAGAGGAAGCTCTTGCATTGCCAAGGACAGAGTACCTCAAAAAACTACGAACCAAAGAAAGGCACTATTGGAGAAGAAGCATGTAACGAATGTCTGATCACTTCATGAAGGAAGCAAGACTCAATTAGAAACTATAGTTACCACAACCACCAATCGATTAATGGATATAGAACATGACAACATGCACATGCAACAAAGCCAACAAAGTGGCGGTTGCCAAACGAAACTTGGTAGAACAAATCAAACATTCCTCCCACCCTCATGAACATAGAATCTTGAGATCTCCTAAAACCAATCAAATTCAATGATTAAAAACCTCTAAATTCTATTCACATGCAAGGTTAAACTAACACAATCTGCCAATCCACTCTCATTAACATGACCAAACCAAAACTCTTTAGTAATTCAGATACACCTACAGATTTATCACTTATAACCCAATGTAATTAGCATAGCCAAATAAAGAAAAATCTAAATAATTCCTTACTTGAATTCCAAGCAATGTCAAGTACATTAAAGACTCTAATTCCAATAAATCTCTTGTTATCTTAACCATCAGTTTTACGATCCCGGTCATAGATTTTCTAAAGGCCCCACCACCTTGCTAAGAAAATATCTCTCTATTATGAAGAAAGAAAGAACACGCACGCAAAGCAAAAAATAGAGACACTTTGGGAACCTCCAACAAAGGTAGCTTAGCACGGTTAGTTAGCATTGAAAGAAGGAGGAAGCGTGCATTGAATGGAGACATCGATGCTGGAGGAGGAATAAATTCATCTTACTATCGATAACATGCTATGGCAGAGAACTCAATGTTCATCTTTATGCTTCCATGCACATTCTATTTAATTCATCCATTAAAGCATTATACAAAAATAACCACCCCATCACCCAATCACTAGAGAGTAATAAGCATCAAAGGATTACTGATAAACCACCCAAATTAGCTCCACTCTTAAATTCATACATCATTTCACACTTCATAGTTAGATGTTCTACCATCTGGGCCCTCCACTCCGGTTAGAACATCATGACCATGAGCACTAATATCATCTATGCCTGTTATTGCATCACTTATCCCATCAATCACTTCATTTGTTTTGCTTTGTGGTCCCATCTTGTCATTGTCAACACAAGACAAGTATTCTATACCAGTGAGCATGTTTGAATCACTTGCAACACAAAACAAGTCTTGTACCCCACTGAGCTCATTAGAGTCACTTACAACACAAGATAAATCTTCTATTCCAGTGAGCATGTTTGAGTTGTTGCATATGCAATAGGTTAGAAGAGTTTTTTTACAAATCTTTTAAAAAGCTTTTAGATAGTCGAGGATGTTGCTGCTATTAATAGGTGGAAGCTTTAAAGCTTAACTTTCCACCTATTGATAGCAGCAACATCCTCGACTATCTAAAAAGATGTGATTACCTCATACCATGGTTGGTCGAGAGTTGTTTCTTGAGGCTGGTCCTCCTCTTCATGGGGATGTTTATTCACTTCTTCCTGCCCTTCCTCCTCATAAGGCCCTTCTATGTCCAAGAAGAGCATGGGCTTGAGAATTTCATACCATGTACTAGTACCCATGTCTTTTAGACCCTCCTGGTCAAGTAGTTGCTAATGTGTTTCCATGGTGGTGTGTTGTGAGATGGATGGCTATGACAGATGGCTTGTGCCAATGACTATGGAGCTAAGATCATGGCTAGGTGTAGTGCTAGGTTGAGAGGGTGATGGTGGCTATGATGCTATGCTAAATAAAGTCTAGGTAGTATCCATATCATCCTCACAGACATCAGTGTGATAGTGGGATAGGCCACATGAGAATCATCAAATTGGCTTATGCAAGTTTAAATCATTTTTTACAGTCCATCTAGGATATTATTGTAGAGCACTGTAATGCTCCTCAATATTAATGTGAAAAAAATGGTTGAAAATAAATTAGGCATCACCTGACCATACGCTTGCAACCATTGTAAGCTTCATTCTAAAATTTATGGGTTGCAAGATAGGTCTCCTAAGGTGGATGGACATAGCTATTAATGGCTGGGCTTGATAAAAGTGGTGCAGCGGAAGAGTATTTCTATGTCATGTAATGTGAGTGCCTTATCAAATTTGATATTGTGCTAGAGTGCGGTGGCAGAGATGGTTTGGAAAAATTAGTTGAAGGTGTCTTCAATTGTGCAGTCTATGAAACAAAGTGAGGAACACAGGTTGATACTTTCAACAACTACTCATGGAGGTTTCCAGGATCCTATTGTGGAGTGTAGGCCTTGGTTGCCTACAGATCTACCTGTAGATTCACTTTTTGCTACTGCCTCTCTTAGATAACTGCATGCATCCTTTTAATTAATTGTGCCTATTGGGCCAATCTTGCCTCTAGCTCATGCTTGTCCTCTTGTGCCCTAGCATACTACTCTTGTTCCATTGTGGCCTAACACTATAGAGCATCGTAGTCTACCTGGAGGGTCTCATTCTATGAATGCTCTGTGGCCAAGGCTTCCTAGGTCTGTTGCTTCCTAGTTCTGTTGAAGCTCCATTCTAAATTTTTTATCGATTTCCATGGCCTTTAAACTACTGGCTTTGACTACTAGTCTCAATACCTTCTCCTTTTGCAAGGTTGTCTCTATACCTAGAGCTTGTTGGTGGCTCTTATGGTTGAATGTTTTGGTGGATTGAGAACTCCTACCTCCTTGATAGGATCTATCGGGCAGCTACTGTCATGGTAGTAATGGACTCCATAAAAGCTAGCTCCTTTTGCATGGCCTGATGGACTTCATGCATCAATTTGGAGTAGCCCTAGGATGTTGTATATGTAATAGAGGTACAGAATTCCATTGCTGGTTGTGAGAGAGTTTATGCAATTAATGGTGAAAGCACGGGGGGAGTCGCACATTACGCATTACATGGTAATCTTGGCACCGTCATAATATTTAGCACTTGCTTTATAACTAGTTTTTGTTGCTAAAATGATTCTTATCATGTTGCAGCATATTCTCTATGCACACGAACCATGGTCTGTACAAAATTGGGGTCCTTTGTCCATTTGGAATACACAAGGCATGGAGAAGTTACACTATAGAGCCAAGGCAGCCTACTTCAAGAACTTAAGGCATGGTGGCAGTGTCACTCGTAGCAATGCATTGCATGAGATGTTCGACTAGTTTTTTAGATGTCTAATAGGAAGGACTTTGAAGTTTGAATAGGCAAAGGCATCAGAACTTGCAAAAGCAGCTCAAATTGTATCAAAGAATAGAAGGCATAGTGCTTGGAAAGCATCCATAGGGCATCGAGGAGTCGCACGTTGGTTACGAGCGAGAGTGAGAGAAGGGAGCAAATGGGTCCAACCACCAACATAAGCTATGGTGTAATTGTATACAAATATGAAATAAATATATTGCTTATTTTGACCACAATTTGTGTACTCTCTTTAATATCTTGCTTATTTTGACCACAATTTTTATACTCACATGACGTTGGGGAAAGTGGGGACATGATGGAGGGGGGAGAGAAGGGAGGGGCATGGGGTGGGGCAAGGGGAGGGGTGGAGTGGTAGAAGGGTGGGGGGTATGGGGGAGGGCGACGCGTGTGGGTGGGGCAAGTAGGGGGAGGGCAATGGGGGGGGAGGGCGACGAGGGTTAGGGGGGTTGGAGGGGTTAGGGCAGGGGCAAGGGCAAGGGCACGATGAAACCCTAAACATAATTAAAAGGGATGTTAAAACATGATGGGCCTAAACATTTATCAATAAAGCATCCCACAAGGCAATTTGGGCCTATCAACGCATCCAACAAGGATCATAATGCATCCAAATGGCCTGTAAAGCATCCACTACAACCCAATGCAAACCACAAATGAGCACACACAGCTCAAACTCACAGCTCAAACTGCAACACCAAATAAATGCCTGTGCGATGAGGTGGCTATGGCAGTTGTTGTCCACACCTCTGTGTTGGCTACCTAGTTGGACCTATCTGGACCCATTGAGGGGGATGAGGGGGAGTGTGCTCAATGGGCTCCTGTCATATTGCTGACATAGGTCTCTTGACATTCATGGTGTAGCTTCTCCTTAGCCTCTGCTTCTCTTTTGCTTGCTTCTTTCTCTCTTACCCACTAGAGTTCTCGGCTTGCTGCTACTAGAGGAGATCATCTTGCCACTTCTTTGCTGCTTCCTCGTTCTACTGTCTCTTGGGTGGGGCTTCTTTATCTTCTCCCTATTTTCTTGATTGTTCGTCCCTTCTCTTTTTAGGAAACGGCTTTGTAGGGGTTGACCTCATGGCTAGAGCTATTAGAAGGAAACAATCTTTTACTACATAATCGAACCCTTCTAGAATGGCATTATTAGAAAAGTGGTGGATGATGGGCATCATAAACATTGGGATGCCAATCTTTTCCCCATGTGTGCATATGCTCACAATCTCTCTATAGAAGTGGTATGCCCAATGCATCTCCTTTTTCTTTTGGAGGAGCGCTAATAGATTGGGGAGGATCATGTTGTGATGCTCCATCAGCTGAATCTAAGCAAGGAGAGTTACTACTCGAGCTGCCTTTGCTAGTGTTGGCTTCTTGATCATCCCTTTTGGGACCCCACCCCTATGGATCTTTGTGTTGTAATCCACTAGGCCTAGGAGTCACTTGTCCATCCCTCGTAAGGTTGTGTATGGCTTGGTGACATGGGGGAGTCTGAATGCTTGTCTGACCACCTTGATAGTGAAGCGGTAATGATGGTACTCCCCATCCACATGAAGCCAGCTGTGGTGCTCAAGGAGTTGCTAAACTTGTCCATGAAATTAGTAACTTGTCACAAATTCAAATGGTAGGGGAACCTGCTAGACACTGTGTGTTAGCCCATGGCTTGGATTAGCGATGCCACTTTGGGGTCTTGCAAAGCTTGATATGCCTCGACATTGTGGAAGTAGAGGTGATAGTCCTTTGCATTACACTTGTATTGTGGAGTGGATGACCACTTCTTGTAGCTACTCTAACCATTCCTATTTGAGTAGAGAAAATATGCTCACCTCCATGGCATGCTCAGAGTAATTTTGGAGATCCTCTATGTCTGTAATTCTTTGCTTTTGGAGGGTATGGTTTATAGATTTCTCGACAGATGGCTTAGGCTCCTAAGTAGCCTGCCTAGGCTAAAGGATTGGGTTCCATTTGAGAAGGAAGAGGAAGAGAAAGTGTTTGGGAAGAAGAGGGTACTAGTAATAGAAGGTGTGAAGGCTAAAGAGGCTTCACTAGTTGGGTTGAGTTCCTCGATGGAAAATAAATCTTGAGCACTGAGGGAACATGAAGACGTGGCTGACATCAAGGAAGCATGGGAGCATGAGTGTTTTTGGAGGCTTTAGGATGCTCTAAGAATTCAAATTAAATTTTGGTAGAGTTTCAATACATTGCCAAGTGAGAACCTACAGAAGGCTTATATAGTGGACTTGGTAACACAATGGGTCAGTGCTAGCATTAGCACAATGACTGGTATTAGCATTGGATTAGTGTAGCAACTCAGCGTTGTTATAACAGTGACTCAACATTATTATAGCATTGATTGGTGTTAGCATGAAGGCGTGTCACCACATTAAGGAGTCATTGCATTATTAGTAAAAAGAAGCGACTAACAATATATGGTAGCAGGTCAATGTTAATAGCGTAGCGGGTCAGAAGTCATCGTGTTAGGCTCAAAAGTCATCGTGTTAGTCTTACAACAGTGACTAAGTTAGTTGTTGCATTAACCTTTAAGCAAAGACTTGATTCTGTGAGACCTATTTTCGAATTTGACTGGCTGACTAATCTTCCTGGACTTCACCTAGGTGAGTGAGGGTGTGGTAGTGAAATATTGACCTTACCATTGTGTGACTTTGGTGGCACTTGTGAGCTAGGCACCCTATGAATGGAGTGCATACGGACTCATGGACCCCAATCACCTATTTGGATTGATGCTAAACCCTTATGCATAGATAAATGACAAGTTGGCCGGGTCGCTATTTTCACTTAAGGATGGACCGGACTTGGTAGTTTCCTATTTTCACCTAGAATGCCATCTACCTATTTTCACCTAAACTACCATCTATCTATTTTCATCTAGACTGAATCAGGAATGATGGAGTCAGGAGTGTTAGGACTTGGAGTACCAAGCTTCTCTCGAAGCTATGTACTTGCTTAGAGCACTTGTAAAGAGGGTGGAGAGCTACACCTTTGAAGTATGCATGAGCGACATCATCAGCTCGTTGGTGTTAAACCATGTGGAGCGGAGTGCACTTATGTTGGGCGATGTGACAAGGAGATCAGTGTGCGAGAACATGAGTCCTTATAAAAAATGCAAGAGCGGCAGACTCATCACCTAGTGTTGATTGTGTGTGCATGTGCGGTGTGCTTGGCAAGGACTAGTGTGCTACTAGTGCATCAGGTGAGATGCCTACCATACTGACTCACCTAAACCTAGATGTGATGATTATGATGAATAAGGTGGAGGCGGATGTCGTACTATAGCATAGCGAGTAAGGAGCCATGTAGAGTACGTGTCCAGTTTGTTCTTTACCTTGGATGCCAGAGGCACCTTTGTTGTGTCGGACCTTGTTGCTACTACTTTGTGGGCTCCAACATCAAGTAGTCATTCCCAAGGTGAGGTTCTTGTGTAACTCTTGGTGGGATGGAATTCGATCCTAAGGGGTCCCTCGATTGGTGGTGGTGATGCTTGTGTTGAGTTGAACCACTCGTGGCACCTTTGCATTTTCGGTACCTTGAGGCTGGCTTGTTGTGTTCGGATCATTGGCAGGTTCTTGTGGGGCTGTATCTTGGAAGGACACAGGTTCTTGTGGTACTGACTTCGTCACCTTAAGGGTTTGCAACGTCTTCATCTAGATCCATGCAACTTTGTTGCTTCGGTGGCTCGATGGGCGGTGTTGCTCAAACTGTTGGTGAGGTGTGGCAATGGATGAGGTGTGAGCATTGGGTGTAGCTTTCTCCACATAGTGAATGTGGGTGGAGGGAGTGATCTTGAGGTGACCTGAGCTGCTGTTGCTTCGTTACTATTCTTGGGGCATTGGTTTCGATTGAAGTGACGTTGGGTGCAGAGGATAGCATCTTGTACTTGCTGCTCACAGATTTCTTGAGCGGAGGATGGTGGCATGGGTTGAGCATGTAATGGCATCATTTTACCACTGCAGCTAGCTTTGTGCTCCTTTCGAGCTGGGCCCTTGGGCGGTGTGCTGGTGGAAGCTGGGGCTTCTGGTTGGCTTTGCTGCATCGCTTCATTGTCATGAATCGGTGAGGTCAGGGCTAAACAGGGGGGGCTTGGTCTGCCCAATGGAATTACCATTGTTTGACCACCATTGGTAAGCGAATCCATTCAGGCACGCCAGTCAATTTGGCAATTGATAGTGTAACACCAGCTTCTTCCTAGAATAATCTGCTCTTCAGTGTCTTCTATAGGAAGGACATAAAAGTGTATATCCATAGCTTGGCGAACATATATTAGATTTAGATTTACATAACCCAAGGTTTGTAGCATCTGGCCATTTATTGCTCTTATTGAGGCAACAGTGAGGATTAGGGGTACCTATAGCTTTTCCCATACCTCCCGAGATATGAAATTGTGGCTCCGCTCCTAGTTCTATGAGTGCAACGTGGTACCTATAGTTGAACAAGCAACCTGGCTGGCTCTATTGTTAGCTCATCTGTTAGTTGAATTTGTTCAGTCGTTGTCTTAAAAAGGGTTATTTATCTATGTTGTCGGATCTTAGAATTACAGATTCTAGCTTCCTTGATGGCTTGGCACTTCATCCTTGGCTACCTCTGCCTTGAGCTCTTTTTCTCTATGTACGGCTTGAAGGGTAGGGATAGTGAGTGGTCCGTATTATCTTTTCAATTTGCTTCTATTTAGGTAGCCATCCATTTCTGTCCCATCAAGCTATGTTGGCATAGAACAAAATAAACCTCCAATAATAGCCCGTATGGCTAGTAAATCATTGGACTCCCTTAGCATTGGTCGGGGGCAGTAACTCCAAAATGAGTTTGATTTTATTGTGGTCCATAGAGATTCCATTCTGGGACACTATGTGACCTAGAATGACACCACGTTTGACCTAGAACTAGCACTTAAGGGGGTTGAGGGATATGTGGTATAAGCGGCACTTCTTGAGGACGAGCTTAAGATATTTCAGGTGGTCATCCCATTTCGAGTTCACACAGATATCATCCAAGAAGACTTCCACAAAGTCCCTTTGGTATTCCTTGAATACCGTGATCATCATATGTTGGAAAGTAGCTAGGGCATTGGTTAGACCAAAGATCATAACCCTAGCTACATATACTCCCCATTCGGTTGAAAGGCGGCCTTATGTTGATCTTGTGTGTGATTGAGACTTGGTTGTAACCCAAAAATCCATCTAGGAAGCTATAGGCTTCCTTTTCGACAACCCTTTCTAGAACATGTTCCATGAATGGTAGGGGTAGTGGTCACGTCTCATGGTCACGTTAACCTTCTTCAAATCCATGCATACTTTGATTTTTCCATTCTTTTTCAGGACTATCACAATGGGTGATACCCAGTCTGTATGCTCGATCTCGTAGATGAATCCTGCATCTATGAGTTTCTAGATTTCTTCCCTCATTATGAGTGCATACTTAGGATTCATAGGATAGGGGCATTGCCACACTAGCCTGGCATCATCCATCATGGGGATTGTATCCTGCACTATTGCGGTAGGTACTCCCTTCATGTCCTTGTACTTCCAGGCCATGCAATCCTTAAATTTCCGTAGGAGAGCTATTAAGGCATTCTCCTCATTGGAAGTGAGGTCATCGGCAACAAATATGGGTCGTGGGTCTTGGCCTTGGGTCCTGACCTTCCAAGGCTAAGTTTACTTCTTTGACCGGGGTCGGTCCATCATATCCTTGAGAACAACTGTCCTCTTGGGTTCTTTTGGCCTGTTGGTATAAGATCTTGCGATCTTGAATAGTATAGGCCTTGTAGTGTGCTGGCACCTGTAGTAGGTCTTCTTTATCCTCAATCTCCTCCTCATTTTTTGCTTGGGCAATGGACTTTTTGGTCTTTGCCTTGCCTTTGGATGTAAGGGATTTGGGACCTGAAGGGGACTTTTCCCTTGTACTTATAGAGCCGATGGGGGTGGTTACCTTACTTACCCTTTTTTCCTAGTTAGAGGAGAACTCGTGGTGGGTGGTCATGGCACCTACGTAGGTCAGCCAGTGAAGACCTAATTTTACCCGTGTTGTTCCCTTGCTTACCTCTCATGGTTTGAGCATATCGAACATTCTTAAGGAAATAACCAGGGTCAGACCCTCGAGCTCCAGGATGGTGATTTGAAACCCTACTCCTTCTAGGACATCTATGTTGGCTAAGATGTGCATCTAGTTCTACGAGAATTCTGGCTTGGGAAGAGGTTACCAGAAGTCGTCTGACTCCTTCTCATCCTCTTCCTTGTCACAGGGTTGGAATAGCTCTATGGAGGTGGTTTGGGTAGTGTTGTCGGACTCCGTATAGTAGCAAAGAGGTGTCCTGACAATGGTGGGCCTTGTAGGTATGTAGGTTCACTCTCATGGTTTGCTCCTTGTGCCACAGGTAGATATTATCCTTACGCCAATCATGCACGAGTCCGGACATTCACAAGAATGGCCTACCTAGGATAGCTTCATACTTGGGCTGTCATGTGAAGTCCATGACCACGAACCTAATAGGGTACGTGAATCCAAAATCCTTAATGTTTATGCCCGTCAGTACTCCCAGAGGTTTAGCACTTCCTCCATCTGCTAGCTTTACTACCACATATGGGTTTGTTGGAGTGTGGGCTTTCCCCACTTTTCCTAGCATTCCTTGGTGCAGACACTCACTCCTGCTCCCCCATCCAGGATGGCTTCTACCTTCTGGTTTTGGTAGACTATGGGGATTGAGGCATTTGTGTCATCACCCTTGAAATACTGGCCTAGCTTGTTGATGGGAATCTTGGGTAGGTTCTTCCCCTTATCTAGTGTTGATTGGTTGGGCCTAGGGCTGGCAAGGGCTAGAGGTAGAAATGGCATGTTCATCCAATTGGACAGATCATGCCATAGGATGGGATTTCCTCTTAGCAACACGATCAGCATTTTCACTTTTGTAGATAGGAAGGTAGCCAACCCAGCACTATCGCAGGGTTCCGATGAAGCTTCTTCCTCCATGGATAACATGTCATCGAAGCCGTATAGGTCTCCTTCGTCTTGGAGGTTGTGCAGCACTGGGTCCTCTTGGAACATCTTCTGCATCAGATCCAGAGCTTCCGACTACACGTTGAGGTGTTCTTCTTCTTCCACTCTTTCTGGAACCTTGAGAGATTTCGCTCCTCGCTACCCCATCAGGTGGGCTGGATGGATAGTATATGATCCCCTATTGGCCTTTAATCAATGCTCAAACTTATCTTGGCACTCACGTAGCAAATCCTAGGCATCCTTTACATATTGCTTTTCTAAGACCGGGTCAGGGTAGGTGTCTCTATAGGTCGGAGCTGGTGTTAGGCCTTGAGCCTGCACTGGTTTGTTTACTTCTAGAATCGGAGGTACCTCACGGTCACCTTAGATGGAGGACTATTCGAAGGTAGAGGAGGTGGCGAGGGTAGCTGTCTCCTCATCGAAACTATCCTAGATGAACACTTGATTGAGCCCATCACCTACTCGAATGGCTTTCTTGAAACTAGTTAGCGGCTGTGGAGGGATCTTGGAACTGAGCAACAGGGATACCTTGCCCTTCTTAGTGAGCTTCTTCATGGCCTTGCCTAGTGCCTTAGCCTCCATCCATGTAATGACTTGTAGTGGTGTGGTGGCCGCATGGTCTTGTTCGATGCTAAGCAGATTGAGGCTGGTGCTCTTTGGCACGGCTTTCTTGAAACTAGTTAGCGGCTGTGGAGGGATCTTGGAACTGAGCAACAGGGATACCTTGCCCTTCTTAGTGAGCTTCTTCATGGCCTTGCCTAGTGCCTTAGCCTCCATCCATGTAATGACTTGTAGTGGTGTGGTGGCCGCATGGTCTTGTTCGATGCTAAGCAGATTGAGGCTGGTGCTCTTTGGCACGGGGAGTGGAGTGGTAGGTTTTCTTGTGGGACAGTCCTGGAATAGATGCTCCATGCCACATCCTGCGCACAAGGGAGCAGGGTTGGTTGTGGTTGGGGCAGTGGTATGATCCCTGTATGGATAGTCCTTCAAGAAGTGTGGCCCCTGGCATTTAAAACAGGACACCGACAGGTTCGAAGTGCCTCAGTAAGGGCATTCATTTGCTCTATGGGCCGTTTGAGCAGCTAGCAGGGGTGGTGTGGTTGTGGGCCTGATGGGACGTAGGGCTCTGGCCTTAGGCCTTGTGGTGGGGTCCATGTAGTTGTTGGTGTCGGCATCGGGATAGAAGTACCCATGCCTGTGTTCATTGGCACAACCAGTTTGGGAAGGAACGGGCTCTCGATGGTGGTGGGTCCTGGGGCATGGTAGCATTGGTCCCATGCTACGGGTGATAGGGTGGATTTTGAGGTGCCCCAAAATTGACGAAGGCTAGTGGGGACAGAGCAGTCAGAGGGTCGTAAGGCATTCCACCTTGGAAGTTCCTAGCATCCCCTCAACTTGGGTCTTGTCTACAGAGTTCCCTGGTCCTCATCATCCATGTTCTCCCATTGGGGGCGTCTGGCATAAGAGGAGGAACCTGGATTGGTGAAGGTAGTGTCTGGCCCGGTTTGTTGCTCGGGAACTGTATGTTGCTGGCCTTCCCTGAGAGTGCTCTCAACGGAAGCAAGAATGGAAGAAGGAGAGAGAGAGACAGAGAGCCACACAAGTTTTGGTGGGTGCAGAACCACCCTAATCTTCTTTTTCATTCATTTATATATGTGTTTGAGTATTGTACATAACTGGGGTTAAGGCACAGTGACCTTTAACCCCCACAACCTCCCACTTAAAGGACAATGTGCCTTTAAGGGAGAATAACTAGTGAGCATACTATCCAATGCCCATCAATACACGACAATACTCAAACCGCTGACTAGGTAGACTCTTCGTCAGCATATCTGCAGGGTTATCATCTGTATGAACCTTGACAAGCTCTATGCGCTTGTCCTCAAGTACCTCCCTGATGAAATGGTACCTGACCTCAATGTGTTTGGTCTTTGCATGAAAGACCGGATTTCGTGCTAGCTGAATAGCACTCATGGAATCACTATGCAATGTCGGTACACCTGTATGAATCCCCAAATCTCCCACTAGCCGATCAAGCCATATAGCCTCCTTGCAACCCTCTGTGGCTGCAACATACTCAGCCTCTGTGGTAGACAAAGCCACGCACTTCTGTGCGCGAGACATCCACGACACTGCACCACCTGCAAAGGTGAACACATAACCAGAAGTGGATCTCCTACTATCCACATGCCCTGCATAGTCTGAATCTGTGTACCCAAGTACACGCATGTCTCCTTTACCAAAGCAAATGCACATCTCCTTGGTACCCTTCATGTACCTCATGATGCACTTAACTGCCTCCCAATGCCTCTTTCCTAGATTAGCCATATACCGGCTAACAACTCCCACTGCAAATGCAATGTCTGGTCTAGTAGCTATCATAGCATACATAAGACTCCCAACTGCTGATGCATAAGGAACCTTGGCCATCATGGCCCTCTCCTCATCTGATTTGGGACTATCTGTATGACTTAGTTTCACATATGGAGGCAATGGAGTACTCACTGCCTTCCCCCCCTCCATATTGAAATGCTGCAATACTTTTGTAACATACTCTTTTTGTGAAAGCCAAAGGAGTTTCCTACTCCGATCATGCGTGATGCGCATACCAAGAATATGACCTGCAAGTCCCAAATCCTTCATATCAAAGGCCTCATGCAACTTGGCCTTTAATGCATCTAGCTCATAAGTATTCTTGCTAGCCAATAGCATATCATCCACATATAGTGCCAGGATTATCAGGCTATTATCCTTAGCCCTTTTAGTGTAGAGGCAGTGATCAATTTCACTCCTTCTACACTAAAAGGGCTAAGGATAATAGCCTGATAATCCTGGCACTATATGTGGATGATATGCTATTGGCTAGCAAGAATACTTATGAGCTAGATGCATTAAAGGCCAAGTTGCATGAGGCCTTTGATATGAAGGATTTGGGACTTGCAGGTCATATTCTTGGTATGCGCATCACGCGTGATCAGAGTAGGAAACTCCTTTGGCTTTCACAAAAAGAGTATGTTACAAAAGTATTGCAGCGTTTCAATATGGAGGGGGGGAAGGCAGTGAGTACTCCATTGCCTCCATATGTGAAACTAAGTCATACAGATAGTCCCACGGTAATGAGCGCTACTGAAAATAGAACCTGAGATGCTTCATTTATATATGTGTTTGAGTATTGTACATAACTGGGGTTAAGGCACAGTGACCTTTAACCCCCACATTCCCTTCCTTCAGACATGCCGACAAAGGGGTTCTCCATGTCTACCGACTCTGTTCTTTCCAAGCAGCCAAACATATTAGAGAACCTACCTCTAAGCCTAGATGCAACCAAAGATGCACGGGAGTTGGGAGAGGCTACACTTGTGAAGGGGGCTTCTGATGCCCTTGGACCCATGGGGTCTTGCATCACTCCCTCTTGGATGGGGTCCTACGAGCGAGTAGAGGCTAGGAATCACAGTGTCGGAACCCCAACTACAACGGAGGGTGGGCTGAGCATAGCTCGAAGCGCTTTCCTCTAGCATGGGACCCTTTGGCAATATCCTTTCGGACCTCAAGTGCATGTGGGGTGCCTCTAACTTAGGACACCTAAGTTGAACTGAGGTTCTAGAATTTTTTGTTAATTCCTTAGCCACTCCAAAGGAATAGCATCAGTCGGTGGAGTAGCACTATAGCACCACTTAGTGGGCTAGCACTACGGAACCGGTCGGTGGGCTATGGGTATAGCAACAGTGGTGTAATACAATTTTGGCGATGGGCAGTGGCGTGACCTTTCAGCGGTGATTGGCGGGATAGGAAATAGCATTGGGCACTACGATGGATGTATGGCAACGATCGATGGGGAAATAGGTGCCACATGGTCGGTGCGATGTAGTAATGTGGCGATGGTAGGGGGAAATGATTATGCCTACGATCGGAGGGGTAGTTATACTGTGCCGACGGTGGGATAGTAAAATAGCAACGATCGACGGGGAACCACTACACCGATCAACAACCTGTCAAATCGATGCAAAAGTAACTCTGACAAGCATTAACTTCGAGCGACGGGGTGAACCGTGGTCAGGGGTTAGGTCATCGAGGAAGTACTATGGCACCGGGTCAATGATGTTTGCTTGGTGGGATTTGGCTAATGCACTGATCAACGGGGAATATGGCCAGTGTGATACGCTACCACACAGACTCGATAGGATAGTCAAACACAGTTGCGCCGACTGAGATTGGGTGATTTTTGAAGATTTTGCAGTTTCTATTCCTGTTTTTTTGTGATGGGGGGGTGCTTCACTACCTAATCTACCTACTTAATGAAAAAAACCTTGAAAACAAACACTTTTTGGAAGTCAAAATGCAAAAACTTAGAAAAGGCCTAAAACATGAAACTACTTCAAAACTTGACCAAAATCCTTAGTTTTGTTGTTTTTTGAGGTGATTAAACTACACACACACCTTAGCAATCAAGTTTACTATGTCCCTATCAACTTGAAACACCAAAAAGCAACCAAAACAAGCTTCCTAAGCTCAAAAATAGTATTTCTACATTTAAAAATAGATTTTCGTCCTCTCTCTCACTCTTTCCACCTCTCTTCTCTCCTACAGCTCCACTAACAAGCTCCAAGTTAAGCTTGAAAACTTTTGTAATGGGAATATAATGAAGGAAGACAAATCCAAATGCAAAAGCATATCTTTTCTCGGGGGGCAGCGGCATCAAAAATGTAGTGTGGGTCTCAACGGGGTGACTCATGTGTTGTGGGGTAGTTGAAGATATGCTGACGGAGCTTCCACTCCGGGCCACTCCTTGTGGGAGCAATGCATAGCATGAGCCATCCACAAGTGTCACTCAAGCGGCCTCCAGATTGTTGAAGTGTGGTTTCATGCGAGAAAGAGGGAAGGGGAAGAGGGGAGGGGAGAAGGAGAAGGAGGGAGAAGGGAGGAGGAGGAAGGGAAGAAGGAGAAGTGAGTGAAGGGGGATAGAGTGACAACCACAAAGGCGCTACAATGGAAACAAGAGAACACCCAAACCACTCTCTTAAAAGAGAAGAGGGAGCTTGTATTCAAACTTGTGCAATCAACAATGAAGACCAAAGTCAAACATACATGAATTATTTTATGTGTATTGAAAAAAAGTAGTAATGCTTTGAAAACAAAAAAAATTGAGTAATATATGTTATGAATTAAGAGTCCTTCAAGAGTATGATTTATCTATAGTTTGAAATAGGAAGTCCTTTACTTGTATTGAAAATGGGCTTCTACTTAAATATACTAGATTATGTCTCTATTTTTGAGAAAGTAAAATTTTTTGGTAGATGCAGGATTTCCACTGAGGTTATTATAGTCATATTTTGAGTCAGTTGTGTTTAGTTCTCTTATGTATTTCTCTTCGAGTGTATTTGCTTTGCTTTTAAAGTTTGTGATGGCTAGGATTTTTATTTTAAAGTTCGAGTGGAACGGTTTGTACCTGTTAACATCATGTTTCAATTTTAATGGAGGATTGGTTTGGTGCTGTGCTATCCATTTTTCAAGATGTCTAGTTTGTCCAATATATCTTTTTTCTGTAGTAATACACAGAATAGAATATATGTAATATGGGCCTTTTGTGCCTTTTTGTTTGTCTTCTTCACGATTTCCTATTTGAAATACAAACTGAAGTACAATGAGTTTTTCTTGTGTGTTAAAAGATGGAGTTTGTATGTATTTGAAGATATGGAGTCAAGAATGTACCTGTAGGGGGCTGAAATATATTGTTCTTTGGTGGAGTTGGGAAAAACTCAAAATGTTCGCCATATGCTTCTTTTGCAAAATTTAAACAATAAAAGTTATACCTTCTATGGTAAATGGCAACTCTTTTGCTTTTTTTTTATCATTTGTTTGGAACATGTTGAACTCTGCTAATATGACATTTCCAGTCTTACGATCTATTTTGAGGAGTTCGGCTAAGCTTACATTGTAGCGAAAGTATAGAAGTTTACGGCAATAAGCTGAAATTCCTTCTGAGTACTTATGTATTATGGCTTGTGCTTCTGTTCTCAACATCATTGGAGTAATGATATCGTCCTCTTTTGTGATTTTTTGAATTATGTACTTGGTTAGACCTGCATTATGTTTGAATTGATATTATGTATATGTTATTTATTGTATTTTTAAAATTTAAAATTTAATCATTTTTTATTAAAAAATTTGGGTTACTAACCGTTTGCTCTCATTTCTTTGTCCCCATGTTCTGCCTTCCATTGTTGTACTTCATGTTGATTGTTATCCATGAAATTCCTAAGGTCTTGCAGTGTGCTCCATCCATAAATGTATTCATTTGGTTCCTTTCCAGCCATGTTTGCAAGACGCATTTGAGCTGTATACAAGAAATAATTTTGTCCCTTTGTTCTTTTTGTTGATTTCTCTTGATCTTGTTAAGCCAATCGAGCTTTACTTTTGAATTGATTAAAGATCTACAAAATAGTAATCTATTATAAATTAGAATGTAAACTAATGTGAAGAAATACTACAATTCTTGATATTGAAAACGTACCTTGTCTGATGTTGCCATATTTTATTGTTGGTTGTTCTTCAAATAAGTTTTTTGATAGATCCTGCATATTAGTTTGTATATCAAAAGTTTCTTTTCTCTTATATTAATGAATATTTAAGGCAAAGGCTGGCAGCAATCCCCAGAGTAGGAGGGGGTTTTATACAGGCCCAGCCTAGGTTGGGGTGTTCATAAACCTAGTCGGGCTGCCACAGACTCAGTCGGGCACCCGGAGATGTGATGACAATCTGGTGGTGTTGGCCATGTGCCTATTGGTTGGCCAGACCTGGGGCAGCATTTGGCTATAAAAGGGCCCTCAAGCCTCATTCTGGAAGGTAACAAATGGGTCCTTTCCAAAACCCCAGGCTACAGGGACAGGTGCAACAATAGTACCTCCTAATCTAGCATTGGTGTAGACATGGGAAGAGTAGGATGTAGAAGCATTTGTAATGCTCATTTAGACCACAAAGGACAATCTCATTCCACTGGTTTACTTGGTGACCAATGCCCATGCTATGTGGGATATTCTCAAGAGTAAGTATGAGACCGACATATAGATGGTCACTATATTGAGTTTATTAAAAACATGTAGCAGCCTGGGAATGCTAAAGAAGGGAAAGCTGGTCCATGCTCATATGATAGACTGCACCAAAAGAATGTGGTCTCATGGAGTACAACGATAGCAGGGTATGCTGAGTGTGGACATGCCAAGGAGGTTGTGAAACTTTACCAGAAAATGGAACAGGAAGGAGTTAAACCAAATGAGGTCACATTTTTGAGCATGCTTCAAGCATGTGCTGAAGTGGGAGCCTTGAAACAAGGAAAGCGAATCCACACATACATTGAGTACAGTGAATATCAGTCACATGTTGTACTGGGCAATACCCTTGTACACTTGTATGCTCAATGTGGAAGCATGGAAGATGCTTGCCTTGCATTTCATAAAATTCTCATTCGTGATGTTGTCTCATGGAATGCATTAATTGGAGGATATGCCCAACATGGCCCTAAAGAGGAGGCTTTCCGACTCTACTGTTGCATGGAACAAAAAGGTGTGAAGCCAAACAAGGTCACATTTTTAAGCATGCTAACAACATGTGCGACCCTGTCAGCGCTGGAACAGGGCAAACAATTTCACACCAATGTTATGCTCTAGCCGAGATAGCATGACCTCGGAAAGGTCGGTGGGCATTCTCTTAGATGACCGACTTTTGTAATATTTTATGTGCGTAAATAAAATGGTCAAGGGAAGTAACTACCAAGGTCCTAGGTGAGGGTGTATTGGCATCGACTAGGTGGTTCTGAGTGCTCAGGCCTTGGTGCACCTAAATGTGTAATGCCAAGGGGCAAATGTTTTAATTGTGCCCCAAGAGAGGGGTAAATGGTGTACCAAGCTAAAGGTCTAAAATGATATGTGGCAGGGGAGAACCATCGAGGGAATTGTGGGCTTGTGGATAAGCATGAAGGAATGAAATTACGTATCTTTGTGTATGCATGCGATCCATGAGAGAGGCTGGGAGGAAAAACACGATGCCAGTGCCTGTGACTGAATGTGATTCCACGTAGCGAAAGAGAAATTAGTAAAATATCGTGTCATTTGGTATCAGAGCTTTCAGGCTCGACGAGGGGATTCATACGAGTTGCATATGAAGGAAGCGTAGGGTGGCACAGACGGCCATCGAAAGACATAGGAAGCATGCATCTCACGATGCTGCCTAGGAAGAAGGTGTGAAGCTCAAAGGATGACTTGCCCAAGAGGGATCAGAGAATCATCGACTCAAAGCCGTGCTAGAGGAATGCCGACAAGCTTTGCAAGAATTGCAAAGTGGGCAGTGTAACGTTGTGCAGAGTTCCTATATTCCAAGAGATTTGCCTGATACTTTAAACGGCCCTTCAGAATTGTATGAACTACTGAAGAGGAACACAGATTCCCCTTCAGTTTTGGAAAGGCTGAAGGAGCTTCATACCAACGGATCTTCAATCGGGTCAAATATCAAAGAGGATACATCGGTGAAAGCAGACCTCGAGGACCCGAGTTCGTGGTGATGGCGCAACTTGGTAGTCACATTGGTATCGCGTTGTGACTATTCTGCAAAGGTGGCTAAACGGTGCCTTCCGTCGCCTACAAGGATTTGGCAGAAGAAGGAATTCGGGACTCCGGGATATTCCAAGGAGCAATTTTTTTTCCCTTCTATACAACTTTTCAATTGCAGTTTTTCAATTGCAGTCTATTATTCCTATACAGAAAAAAGGGGAATTCGAAGTGTGATATCTTTTTGGGGTTTTTGACGTACGAAAAGAAGTTTTTAAAAAAAATCTATTTTTCCTTTTGAAAGAATGGAGGCAGAGGGACAAGATTCCAGGGTAAATCCTGGTGAATCTAGAGTGCAATCTACGCAAGAAGTGTCCCATCACACAATGCCTACTCTAGTGGGTAGGATTTCTATATTAGAAGATGCCTTACAACAAATCATGAACCAGCAGCTTCAAGTTAACGCTGGTCAAAATGAAATTAGAGAGACTGTGCAAGCCTTGTCGACTAGACCATCTAGAAATGAAAAGGGCAAAGCTCCAACAAAGCCAGAGCCCCCAGTATACACTCGTTGGAACTTGCAAAGGTCAAGGTACCTAATATTGCTAATTATAGACCAAAAAAGTACGCTGGTCGGATGATCAAGCGCAGTTCTTATGTGATCGAGGTTTGGTTACACAAGTGGGAAGAAGCCTTCGCCATTTGTGAAATCAGATCTGATCTAAAGAAAATCTGCAAGACCACTCACCTGTTTATTGAGGTAGCGAATAGGTGGTGGATAAAGCAACAGAAAGATCAGGTTGCCCCTACCACCTCGGAAGGGTTTAAGGCTGAATTTAAGAAACACTTTCTTCCACCTGATGAAGAGTCCCAAGCTTGGGATGCTTACAAATACCTTCGCCAGAGGAATTTTTCGATGGCAGAGTACACTGACCTATGTCGGTTCAGTTAAAAGACTATATCTATGGAGTGAATGACAAGATTAAAATGGAAGTTCAGGCTAAATATGTGACTACATTAGATGAATCTATTGCAGTAGCCCTAAACTATGAGGATGCCAGAGGCAGACCTAGTGGGTTTATGCAGGCAGGGAATCAGCATGAGTACTCGAGAAAAGGGGGATTTCAAAGGAAATGGACTTCAAAGGCAAGTGTCTCGCAACCAAGTGGCCAAACCAAGCAGGTGAAGCAGGTTGAGGGACAAGCAAAGATAAGTACCACCGTTGGGGTGAAAAGAAAAGTAACTCCAATGGCAGCTTGGGCTTGGTCAAAGTCCTCGTTGACCCCTGAGCAAAAAGAAAAAGCTAGGAAAGAAGGATTGTGCTTTGGTTGCCTTCAGCGACATCAATGGAAAGATTGTCCACTAAACAAAGACCGTCGCATGGCCAATATGATCTCAATATGATAATATTTGAATGCGACGCAGAAATGCAGGAGAGACCCAATGCGGAACATATGCAGATGCAATTGGCGGGACCTTCTCAGAGGTTAGTACCTATGTTTTTAAGTGTGTCTATTACTAAGTTAGTAAGCGATGCACCCGATAATATCCTTTCAAAGCCTGCAGCAATGGGGTATATAGTTTTTGATGAGCTCGAGTTGATTAAAATGAAAGGGCAAGTAGCCAATCATGATGTGATTGTGTTGTTCGACTCAGCATCAACACATAATGTAATTAACTCGAAGCTTATTAAGAGGCTCAAGTTGAAAACTAGTCTATCTGACTATGCTTATACGGTCAGGATGGCAGATGGAAGTTCAAATGAAGTATGGGACTAGAGGGTTACCTAGTTGGAACTTCGAATTCAGGACTATGTTGAGAAGCTGGACTTTGAGTTGACTAGGCTTGCTCACGCAGATATAGCCCTAGGTATGGCTTGCCATTTTTGGAAAAATCCAGCCATTGATTGGAAAATTCATATTTACCAGTTCAAGATGAACGGGGTAGAATATGTTTTGCGAGGTGAAAAGGATTTACCTCGAGGACCATTGATTTCAGCCATGGAAATTCGAAAGAATCCGAAAGAGTTTCTGTGTCTATATATAGCATCGGTAGAGTCAATTGATGATGCATCGGCTAGCACTGAGGCTACCCAAGATGGAAAAATGGCCGAGTTGGCTAAAGAGATATCGGAGAAGTTCTCTGATTGTTTTAGGGATGAGTTACCTTATGGGTTACCTCCAGAGTGAAATGTTCAGCATAAAATTGAGCTTATCCCGAGGGCAAAACCTGTAAATAGACCTCCCTATAGATTAAGCTTTATAGAAGAAGCTGAGGTGCGAAGACAACCGGAAGAATACCTCAAGCTGGGGCATATTCAACCCAGTTTTTCACCTTTTGCTTCCCCAATGATATTAAAGAGGAAGAAAGATGATACTTTTCGCCTCTGTATAGATTACAGTGCATTGAATAATATTACTATTAAGCACAGGTATCCGATGGCTCGGATTGATGATTTGCTAGATGCATTACATGGGGCCGTAATTTTCGGTAAGATAGATCTTAAATGTGGCTACCATCAGATCTGTATTAGAGCCGAAGATGTGCATAAAACCGCTTTTAGAAGTAGGTTTGGTCATTATGAGTTTTTGGTAATGCCCTTTGGACTTATCAATGCTCCAACTACATTCGTCATGCTTATGAATGATTTACTACATCCGTATATCGGAAAGTTTGTAGTACATTTTATTGATAATATTTTGGTATTCAGTAAAAGTGTTACTGAGCATCATGAACACTTAAGAATAGTGTTCAGTACTTTGAGGAAAGCTAGTCTTTATGTAAATAAGAAGAAAACTATATTGTGTATGGTTAGACTTGAATATTTAGGATTCATAATTATTCCAGAGGAGGTAGAAATGGATCCAAAGAAAGTGGCTGTGATACTAACTTGGCCAATCGCTCAGAGTTTGACCACTTTGCGATCATTCTTGGGATTTGTCCAATTTTATCGAAGGCATATCAAAGGATATTTAAAAATAGTATCGCCATGACTGATCTGACCTCAGATAAAGTACCTTTTATATGGGGACAAAATCAACAAGAAAGTTTTAACACCATAAAACAAGCTGTGGTCATAGGATCGGTGTTAAAAATAATTGATCCCCAGAAACCGTTGTTCCTGGAAACCGATGCAAGTGGCATTACGGTAGGAGCAGTTCTCCTCCAAGAGGGAAGGCCAGTAGCCTTGAAAGCAAGAAGCATTCTCCCTCTCAATGAAATTGGCCAACTCATGAATTAGAGTTGTATGCTATTGTCCATGCTTTGAAAACATGGAGACATTATTTGTATAAATCAGAGTTTTATGTGGATGTTGATCATGATACTCTGAAACATTTTTGTAAATAGCCTAACTTGAGAGGCCGCCAATCTAGGTAGGCAAAACTCATGCAGGAGTTTAATTTGACGATTCGGTACCGAAGAGGCAAGGATAATAAAGTTGCTGATGTGTTGTCATGCATTATGCATAACATGAGTTTCACGGTGTTAGAGAGTGCTCTAATGACCGAGATTAGAGAAACTCAAAAGATGGACGAGTTTGTCTAGAGTCTATGGCCTAAGGCTCATATGTCAAAACCCGGGGAAAAGGATGACCTGGCATCCAGAAAAGGCCAAATTATGCAAGATATGCCATAAGGGATGGTATGGTAAAAAGAGATGGCAAGGTAGTAGTACCTAGTCAGAATGATCTCAGGTAAAGAGTCATTCGACAATGCCACGATAGCCCATGTGCGGGACATCCAGGAGTCGAGAAGACATATGATCTCATGAAGCGAGATTTCTTTTGGCCAAAGATCAAAAAGCATATTCATGAATATGTGACACGTTGTTTGTCGTGTCAGGTAAGTAAAGCAGAGCGGGTGAAGCCACCCAGACTTTTACAACCCTTGGAGATACCATTAAGTAAGTGGGAGAGCATTTCCATGGACTTTATTGTAGGGTTGCCTATGACACAAGGTGGATATGATTCTATCCTTGTGGTGGTTGATCGTCTTACCAAGATGGCTCACTTCATTCCAACTAGAGAATCTGTTAGTGCCCCACAAGTGGCAGATTTGTTTATTAGACATATTTTTCGTCTGCATGGATTACCCAAATCCATAGTATCAGATAGAGATGTCAAATTTACCGGTCATTTTTGGACTGCGTTATTTGAGACACTAAGGACTGAGTTGGGAATGAGTAGTAGGGATCATCCAAAAATGGATGGTCAGATGGAAAGAATCAACCAAATTTTAGAGGACATGCTAAGAGCATATGAGTCATTGAGGCAACACACATGGGACAAGTGGTTGCCATTGTTAGAGTTTGCCTACAATGATAGGAAACATTCGTCTACAGGGTTCAGTCCGTTTGAACTGAACTATGGTTATAGGCCAGTGAATCCAACAATAGTTGGAATACCTCAGAAAGTGCTTAGTGCTGCGAACTTTGTGGTTCAGATGCGAGAGATGCTAGCACTTGTGAGAGCTAACATCCGCCAAGCTATGGATAGAGCTAAGGCATATGCAGATGAAAATCGATCCGCTAGAGAATTTAAGGAAGGAGAAAAAGTTTTTCTCAGAGTTCCTTCGCACTCTAAGTCTTTGACTGCACGAGAGTGTGTTAAGTTATCACCTCGATATTGTGGGCCATGGTTAATTCTAAAAAGAATAGGCAAGGTAGCCTATAAATTAGAATTACCACAGGGGTGTAAGGTGCACCCAGTGTTTCATGTTTCTCATTTAAAGAAATTTTTGCATACAGGTGACTCACTAATCGAAGGTGTTGTTTTGTTTCAGGAGATAGAGGATAATGCAAGACGCAAACCAACAGGAATCCTGGACTGAGGAACAATGCAAATGCGCAATCGAAAGATACCCATGGTGTTGGTTGCATGGCATGGTCTACCTCTATCAGAAGCTACCTGGGAATCTGGATACCAGTTACAAAGAGTGTTCCTAGATTTCATCATCGAGGATGCTGATGCTTGAAGAGGGAAGGAATGTTATGCTCTAAGCGAGATAGCATGACCTTGGAAAGGTCGGTGGGCATTTTCTCTTAGATGACCGACTTTTGTAATATTTTATGTGCATAAATAAAATGGTCAAGGGAAGTAACTACCAAGGTCCTAGGTGAGGGTGTATTGGCATCGACTAGGTGGTTCTGAGTGCTCAGGCCTTGGTGCACCTAAATATGTAAGAATGCCAAGGGGCAAATGTTTTAATTATGCCCCAAGAGAGGGGTAAATGGTGTACCAAGCTAAAGGTCTAAAATGATGACATGTGGCAGGGGAGGACCATCTAGGGAATTGTGGGCTTGTGGATAAGCATGAAGGAATGAAATTACGTATCGTTGTGTACGCATGCGATCCATGAGAGAGGCTGGGAGGAAAAACACGATGCCAGCGCATGTGACTGAATGTGATTCGACGTAGTGAAAGAGAAATTAGTAAAATATCGTGTCAACCAACATCATAATCACTGGACTTGAATCAAATATTGAGGTGGGGAATGCACTCGTCAACATGTATGCAAAATGTGGGAGCATTGAGGTGGCACACCAAATTTTGAAACAAATGCAGAGACGAAATCTGGTCTCCTGGAGTTCAATGATTATAGGCTATGCACAACATGGTTGTGGAATAGAAGCCCTTCAATTAGTTGAACAAATGCAACATTATGGAGTTAAAATGGATCACATTATCTTCGTCAGCATTCTCTCTGCATGTAGCCATGTAGGTCTGGTGGATAAAGGGTATCACGTTTTTAATTCCATGGATTGGGACCATGGTGTCAAACCAACAGCAGAGCATTATGTCTGCATGGTTGATCTTCTTGGTCGTGCAGGACACTTGCTGGAGGCAGATGAACTCATCAGAGGATTGCCAATTCCACCCAGTGTTAATATGTGAAGAGCCTTACTCAATGCTTGTAGAGTTCATGGCAATGCAAAGCTAGCAAAATGTGCAGCACAAAGCATTCTCATGTTGGAACCACTTGATGTTGCAGCTTTTGTCACACTTTCAAACATTTATGCTGAATTTGGCATTGAAACATGATGGACCAAGAAAGAAGTTAAGAGTGTAGCTGCTTTGTTTTGCATGCCCACGCTCATATGCTATGATAAGATGTGTACCTTACAACTTTATGCTATCCTCACATTAAGGATTCAAGTTCAGCAGTCAACCCAAATGGCACAGCTCAAAATTTATACCATGTGTTTTTGGTTCTGAAAGTCTTTGGAGTATCCTCCTACAAAATTGAATTTAAGTGGTAGTCTTGGAGAAGACGTAGATAAATGCCCTGGAAATAGGCAAGCATGATGATGCTGTCCTAGCACAAGTATAGCGCATTGAAAGCCGGTTTGCAAAGCCCATACAATGATACTTGTAAGAGGCTCATCCAGTTGCTTTCCAAACTTAAGGAATTTATAGTAGAGGAGTTAGTGACATGCCACCTTCCAATCAAAACTCTAGTAAGGCAACCAATGGGGAGGCTTATAAAGGCATAATAGACTGTTAACCTACACATGCAACACAAAAGTACAAATTTGTGTGCAGAAAGTCTTGGCTATAGAATAAACTATAAAGGTCGACATACCCCTAGTTTTTCTATCAGATCTTCTACATGTGGAAAGAGTCAAGAGCCCTCTACTAACTTGTCCTGCCTATGCATGCTAGCAAGCCTTCTTCTGGCAGCAGAAGACTTGCATTGCATGCTAGCATAATCTCAAAGAGAGAAGAGAAAACACATAAAGCATGGAAGATGCTTGCCTTGCATTTCATAAAATCTTCATTCGTGATGTCATCTCATGGAATGCATTAATTGGAGGATATGCCCAACATGGCCCTAAAGAGGAGGCTTTTTGACTCTACTGCTGCATGGAAGAGGAAGGTGTGAAGCCAAACAAGGTCACATCTTTAAGCATGCTAACAACATGTGTGACCGTGTCAGCGCTGGAATAGGGCAAACAGTTTCACACCAACATCAAAACCACTGGACTTGAATCAGATATTTAGTTGGGGAATGCGCTTGTCAACATGTACGCAAAATGTGGGAGCATTGAGGTGGTACACCAAATTTTAAAACGAATGCAGAGACGAAATCTGGGCTCCTGGAGTGCAATGATTGCAGGCTATGCACAACATGGTTGTGGAATAGAAGCCCTTCAATTAGTTGAGCAAATGCAACATCATGGAGTTAAAATGGATCACATTATCATTGTCAGCATTCTCTCTGCGTGCAGCCATACAGGTCTGGTGGATAAAGGGTATCACGTTTTTAATTCCATGGATTGGGACCATGGTGTCAAGCCAACAGCAGAGCATTATGTCTGCATGGTTGATCTTCTTGGTCGCCAATAGAATAAGAACAATAATGCCAAGCCATGGAGGAGACCAAGAAACAGCAGCAATGCTGTCGTTGATAAGTTATTCCACAAATCTGTGGATCCCAGATCTTTTTTTAAAGTGTCTAGAGGAGGGAATAGGCAGTGTTCCTTTCGTTATGGAAAATGGTGAGACCAAGGTACATACTAATGGCTTCTGAGTACGTCAATTTGCCAATCAATCTGAAGTGTCTCAATCAGCTCACAAAAAGAAGCAGAAAAAGGCACCTAGGAAAACAGGATGCATGCCACAAGGCCTACGAACCAGGATTCAAAGGAATGAGGTATCAAATACATAAGGAGATTCGAGAACATGAATGGTGAAATGGATCAAGTATGCACCTAGGAAAACGGGATGCAATGGCGTGCATCTAGAGCCAAATTGGTAGAGCGATGAACATAATCTGATGCAGCAAAAGGCAAGGCGTTAGAATCTGAGGCAAAAGCATAAAAGATTTGCACTCGACGCAACAAGGGATACATGACAAAGAGATGACAAACAGAGACGGACGCCTAAGGCCAGAATTACGAAAACGGTAAAGATATTGACGAAACCAGCAAAAGTAGTCACCAGTGATGATCATGATGATCTGGGGATGATCCGGGGAGAAAAGCCTCCCGCGATTTGAGGTAGAACAGGTCGAAGTCATCGTCAAGGATCCACTGTTTAGGCAGTCCCCGCGAAACTTTGGTCTTTCAAATCAACCACTCTTACTCTCGATACTCTTCACGAAACTTTGGTCTTTCAAAGCAACCACTCTTACTCTCGATACTCTTCTTGAAAAACTTAATGATCTTGAAAAGCAGGAAGAACAGTTACGTAACTTTGGTCTTTCAAAGCAACCACTCTTACTCTCGATACTCTTCTTGAAAAACTTGATGATCTTGAAAAGCAGGAAGAACACTTACGTTGAAGATGGGAGATTTTCTTGTCCTTTAGAAAACAAAGAGAAAATTTCAAAAATAAATGTAAAATAATAACAAGTGGCTTCATGAGAGGCCATATTTCTCTTTTATGTCACAATGCTACCTGCCTAAACACGATAGTTGATTGTAGCGTGCTGGTTGCGGTGTGCATAGGGCCACTATTTTTAAAGACACGAATAGGACTGCGGACAGGGGGTCGCGGGCAAACATAAGGCACCTATTGAAGCTGGGCATCATGGGACACATATACTTGCCACAATGGCTTGAGCGGGCCTCGCAGGTTTGGGTTCACTTGATAGTGAGCTACCCTTCAAGCCTACCCATTGCCACAGCGATCACCTCCTATGCAGCCCAAGCCAGCCGATGCGCTCTCTCTGTTAACACTTCCTCGGCCAGCAGCGCAATCAGAATGACTCCTTGTAGGGGACAACAACGATCAAACTCATGCAAGATAGACACGCACCTGCTATTTGATTCTCTGTTGCCTCGTTTGGAAGACACACATCCACATATGGACACGCCTTCACGGAGTCTCGGTTGCAAGTTGGCCTTTCGGTCAAACAGGACATTCGGGTGTTCAAAACATACAAGAATGAATAGAGGATGCAAAGGCAAACACTAGGGCATGTGACAAATTGGACATTACAATACTGGATGCAGATATTAAGGGAACGCAAGCCACTGTGTCACAAGACCCATCAATTGGCAATATAGCATGTACAATTCCAAAGCAAACAGTGCATCTACACCCAATTGAACTCTGCACTCACTTTTGTTCGCGACCACTCTTGCCCTTCTGCACCTGTCTTGCATCATGTATATGTTTATTTGGCACGTGATACTACCTTGCCTACCTGGGTCAGCAAGAACCTTCCGCAATGGAAAGGGAACATATGACATCCAACACGTTTTCAGTGCAAGCGCAATCAGAGGTAGCAGAAACGAGCTCATCCATGCAAGTTAAACACAGCACCACTGATAGCAAGTATAGCATTGAATAACTGGCCTACAATTCACGGTGTTCATATGCCTCGCTCATTGCATAGTGGGAGCAGTTTGATACACTAGAATTTATTGTTCATCTTGCATCATGTAGTGGATTGTCTGATTAGTCTGGTACATGGAGCTTTGGTGGCAGGGGTTGTGGTCCCAGGACAGGTGATGGCAATGGCAAGTTTTTAGCTAGCCATACAGAGGGGGCTCTCTGTATGGCTAGCTAGCCTTGGTTGTATTGGTTTGGTGGTGCAAGCAAGGATAATGGTCGCCTCTGTTGGTACATAGTTGGGGGCATAGGCTTGGGGTATCGACATTGAGAAGTCTTGTGATTTTCCCATCTTACACAGTGAGCAAAGTAAAGTGTCTGCCTAGCCCGAAGGCAGGGGCACTCATTTGTAGGGTGGTTGCCCATGCATATCCCACACCATATATTGTCTCATCTTGGAAACAAGTGTGGATTATTGGGGCCTTCTCTGCCCAACCCACCCTTGATCTATTAAGCTATTCAATTCAGTAAATCCGTGGCTACCTCTTCTATGTTTACACCCTTAGCTAGCGGAGTTGCCTCCTTGGCCTCAATTATACTCATTGTCTTGCTTGTATGAAACACCTCGGATGGGGCTGTAGGTGACTTTTTCGGATGTGCCTTATCCTTCATATGGTCATCCAAGAGTACAACAATCTTGTTGCACAAATATCATCAGTACCATTTGTGGTGCAGGTGGAGGCACTTGAGGGGCTGGCACAATAACATAAGTGGGTGGTCCTTGGGGTGGATTATGGAAGTTTGTCATCGTGTAGGAATTGTATTTGCTAATCCTGGCCTCATTCGACGTGGAGCCATGATGCATGGTGGACTCAGGTTTACTGGCCTCACCAATATGGGCCTTGGCATGGATATGTTCACATTAGGCACCGGCCTATAGGGTGCAATCATAGGGAAAGGAGTGCCTTCTGGGACTCCCATGTAAGTCGAGTATAGATTAGGATGAGGGGCCATTGGGTGTGGCAAAGCGTTTTTCCCAAATTCCATCTGATCATTTCCCTACCCTTCGGGACTTGATGGCAAAACCTGGGTACCCAGGGCTCAGAGGTTCTAATAAAGGATGGTTCATCCTCATAGAACTGAACGCAAGGCCCTATAGGTCCTTCAGTCAAGATGGGATGGGGTTACTCTGAGCATTATCTGCTGCAGAAGTTGGTAGAGGATCTCAATGCTCTTCAGATAATCTAGTTTTCCTGGTGAAGGGGTTGAAAAAGTTGGGGTCAGACAAGCCGAACCGTCGCATAAAATTAGAGAATGACTCCCTCAATTTGCGACGCTGTAGTAGGAGGTATGGGGGATTATGGCCTAATAGAGCTAGCATTGGGAGCCATGGTGGCCCTAGGATTCGAGTTCTTTCCCATTTTGGTGTAAAAGCTCCTGGCATCCTCTAAACTTGAGGACTCCATGTGTGTGGAACCGTGAACTGAATAAAAACTTAAAGTCAAGATACTTGATGGAACTGGCAGTGCGGCATTTGATGGCCCAATTAGGATGTTATTCAAAGCACTATCTACCACATGTAATTAGGTGAGGTAGGTCGGGGTGGTTGGCCAATTGGTAGTCCATGTGTCAGTTGGTCGCTGTGTTATAACGCAATGACTCAGTCAGTCTCGTCGCATTAATCGTAATACAACGACTCAAAGTCTAGTTATGCCATCGACTAATTTTGGGTGCTCCTTGCAAATTTTTGAGTTTCTAGGAAGCATTGTACAATGGGTGGTTAACGGTAGAAAGCTTATGCAATACAAAAGCATACCTCAAAAACTCCTCGACAACGATGCCAAAGATGCGTAGTCCGGTAGTGACTCACATGTGTTAAGGGCAAAAGCAGCAACAGCAAAGAGGCACTAGGGGGGGAGTCCTTAGATTATTATCATTAATACGTTGTATCTAGTTTATAGTGAGATATGAAAAGACGGAAGTTCTAGGACTAGGCGGAGAACTGACGAGGCACGGCAACCGTCACGGCAACCGTGAAGGAGTTATGTGAGATAAAAGAGAAGAGAGCGATCATTCAGGGGGCTCATTGATGAGGATCGGAGCAAGGATCAGTGTGATCAGAAGAGGAACATTGTTATGTATCAGAGAGTACGGTGTTGTACTGCTCGGAGAAGTGTAATACAGATATTCTATTGCATCTATCTTATTGTTTTATCATGAATGATTCTGTCGATCACTGTTCTACTCTATGAATTTTCATACGCAGTTCTGAAGTTCGATTACGCATGTAAATCTGTCGCAGTAGTGCGTTTCGAGTTAGTCTTCAGAGTAGAGAGGGCTAACACTTTGGCGACCACGGAAGATTTCCATGTTCGTCGCGGTGGATACCCCGGAGAGGTTGGATGCTCCCCATCTGTAATACTCTGATTCCTCGGTGCGTGGACTAGCGCATGAATGACACTGGGAGTGAGCCAGGGGGAACATCGCGCTCTCCGGCACGGCCTCGGGAGCCTGCAACTCCAGTATCGGCACGTACAACCCGCGAGGAACGGCATGACAGATATGTGGCTCAACGTGATCTTCTCTTCGGCTTCTTCACGGATAGTGAGAGTACTAGCCGCTCTGACACACCTCCGCTGATCCCAGGAGAGGAAGGTCCAGTCGTTTCCGGTGTTCAGGAGGAAGGCGAATCCTCCGGACGCAGTAGCCCGTTCGATTTAACAAGTACTCCTCCGGAAGACGAAGCGTCACCGTTGCGGAATTCCCCACCACCGAGTCCCAGGAGACGGAGGGGTGGTGTGCCTGCAGGAAGCGGAGCCCCAGGTCCGTCACCAGATCCCGGTAGGGGAGGTGGAGGCGGTGGAGGCGGAGGCGGGGGTGGAGTTCCGGCGGTAAGTAGCGCGGCTATTCCACCACTGGTACCCAGGATGACGGTGAAGTACCCCAAGTTTTCGGGACGGGATAAGGAGGATGCGGATGCACATATACTGTCATTTGAGATGGCATGGATGGTGAATACGGCTCCACCAGTGCAGGCGACAGATCTTATGAAGATGGCGACTTTCATCCCGACACTGCAGAAGCAGGCGGCAGTATGGATCGCGCAATATGGAGCTACCCATTTCGCCACGTTTGATCTACTGCGGGATGCTTTTTTGCTCCGGTTTCGGGAGGATAAGACCCGTGTTCATGTCCTGGCCAAACTGGGGAAACTGGAACAGAAGAACCAAGAAGTGGAGGCGTATGCGGCCAGGTTTCGGTCGTTGATCCGCCGCCTCGATGCAGCAACTACCCCGGCAGTCCCCATCCAAAATGCTTACTTCATGGAGGGGCTGAATAAAGGATTGAAAAGGTCCCTGGCATCGTTGGATCTGGAAGCTCTTTCATTGGAAGAAGTCGTCCAAGCAGCGGTGAGGGCGGAACAAGTTCTGTTTACTTCCAAGGGAAGGAAAGGAAAAGTGAAGTATGAGGAGGCTGAGGGAGACTCCGATACCGATAATGAGGAGGAGTCGGATCAGTCGGATGAGGAGGAGGACAAACGTTCCATGAGGCGGAAGGCTGGAAAAACGGCAGGGAAGTCATTTCCGGAAGGATCTGCTGCCGGAGCCAAAAGCCGGGATAGTGGAATAGGGTCCTCTTCAAAAGTTCGCAAGGATACTTGGTGTAATCGGTGCCGGAATGCAGGACACTTAGCAGAGGAATGCGGTTTGAATGAGCGGTGGTGTGCGATTTGCCAAACAGCGACGCATACCACGGAGATCTGCCGCTATAACGCACGAATAGCCCCGACACCAGCGGTGGCGGCGGTAGTTGCGGCACCAGCCGCAGCACCAGCCGCGGTACCAGCCGCACCGGCGAGAAGACCTTGGCGGCCGAGAACGGCTGGAACAGGTGCAGATGAACCAGCAGGGGAACGGACGTTCCTATGTTTTTATTGCAATCAACCCGGACATCGAAAGGTAGATTGTGAATTATTCAAGCGCCACAAGGCGGAAAAGGAAGCAATCCGGGGATCCGGAGAAGGCAAGTCCACACCAGCAGTGAATGCGGTTCTGATTATCGAATGCGATGATGCCAGTCAGCAACAGGATAGCAAGGAGCCTAGTCCGACGTCCGAAGAAGTACCGGAAGTACCGGCGGGTGTCCCTGTTGAAGGCAAAGTGGGAGGAAGTGCGAGCGGAGATGTGCTCGTGGTCACACGATCCCAGGAAAAGGTGCGGGAATACAAGGCCCCGCAAGAGAAGGGGAGACCTACGGCGTTGGACTGGCAGGCACAACAAAAGGTGCGGTCGACGGTCGGTGAATGGGTCCAGAAAACCCCAACGGTGTTACCTAGGCCGAGCGCGGACAAGGCAGTCTCGGTGACGGAGAATGGTGCGAAGGTGGCAAGGCGCCTGCAAGGAGAGCAGCCAGAAGCGACTTGTCTACCTACCAGTCAGAAGGACAGCCTGATGACCGGCGAGGAGGGTGTTGAACCATATGATTTATGGCAAGATTTGCGGAAACAGCAAATACACATGACAATGGAGCAATTGTTAGCATTGGTACCCAATTTCCGGAGTTCTCTCATCAAACAATTGACGGAACCAGTCAGGGCGATGGAGTCGGAGATGGAAGCGGTAACAATGGAAGTGTCGTCAGACGGATCTGCAAAGCCTGAAGCGGAAGTACAGCCTCCTGTTTTTGACGAAGCGGTCCCGGTAATTTCCATAACACTGGAGAACAGCCGTGTGGGAGGGGTGTTGCTGGACGGAGGGTCTGGGGTCAACATCCTGTCCGAACAAATGCTGGTGCCATTGGGTATCACAAAATGGGAATCAGCACCCTTCGCCGTTCGGATGGCAGACCAACGGAGAGTGCAGCCGTTAGGATTGCTCCGTGGATTGAAAATGGAGGTTTGCGGCGTGAAGTTCGAAATTGCTGCGGTGATTCTCCGGATGGAGGATATTAGCGGGTCATACCCGTTATTGCTCGGAAGACCGTGGTTGCGGCAGGCCCGTGTGAAACAAGACTGGCAATCAGACCGCATCACCATTCGGAAAGGAAAAAAGAAGCTGAAGCTCTCGGTACATACCAAACAAGGGCTGAGGACACCATTCCGACCGACGATGGCGGAAGGTATCCATATGATGGACGGAATGGGGGTCGAAGAGGAGGATGACTACTTCAGTAGGAATACGGAGCTGGTAAGCTTGTTCGAGGTCGATGTGGTTGCCGTTTTAAAGCAATATCAGCATCAGATTCCCTCGGCTACGCAGGAGTCATCCAGTTCCACGAAAGAACCAGTCGAAGGGAGTCTACCGGAAGGCACAGGAGACATGCCGGACGAAGCGGGAGTGGCGGAGGCGGAAAGAGTTTTCGAGCAGGAACTCCGTCGCTCGCGGAGGGTCAAAGAAGACGAGCTGCTGGATCTTAACCTCGGGACGGAGGAGGAGCCAAAGAACGTCCGTGTCAGTGCGAAGCTCGATAAAGGATTTCGGGGAAAATTGGAGACATTGCTGAAATCCTTCAAAGACGTGTTCGCTTGGGACTACACAGATTTGCTCGGCATCGATCCCAAATTCTATCAGCACAGGATCAATCTGCAGAAGGATGCGATACCGGTTCGGCAACAACGGTATAGAATGAACCCGAACTATGCCCAGAGGGTGAAGGAGGAGCTGGACAGGTTGCTAAAGGTCGGGTTTATCTATCCGGTTGACCGTGCAACGTGGCTTTCGCCAATAGTGATTGTTCCGAAAAAGAATTTGAAGTTGCGGGTCTGTGTTGACTACAGAAAGCTTAACGCGGCGACAATCACGGATCCGTTTCCCTTGCCGTTTAATGATACTATGCTGGATACAGTGGCAGGTCACGAGATGTATTCTTTTCTGGATGGCTTCAGTGGGTATAACCAGGTGCAGATGGCACCAGAAGATCGAGAGAAAACAGCCTTCATCACGGAGTGGGGAGCATTTGTTTTCCTGGTGATGGCATTTGGGCTAAAGAATGCTCCGGCAACATTTCAATGCATGGTCCAAGAAATATTTGATGATTATTTACTAATCTTTATGCAGGTATTTCTGGACGATTTCAGTGTTTTCGGGAGTCGCAAGCAGCACCTTGAGCATCTGAAGAAATGCTTAACCCGGTGTAGGGAGGCACGGTTGTGTCTGAACCCTATGAAATGTGCATTCGCCGTGGGCAGCGGTATGCTGCTGGGTTGCATTATCTCGGCGGAAGGCATTGCGGTAGATCCGGCGAAGGTCGAAGCGATTCGGCAGGCCAAGGTTCCTGGCAACGGTAAGCAGCTCGGGAGATTCCTAGGGCAGGTTAAATGGCACAGCCGAATGCTGCGGTATCTGGCGGATGTGGCGACACCACTATATGACCAACTCAACAAAGTACCGGTAGTCTGGTCTCCTGCTTGTGACTTAGCTTTTCGACGGCTCAAACTGATGTTGGCGACAGCACCGGTGGTTCAGCCGCCAGATTGGACGAAGATGTTTCATGTCTTCATGGATGCCTCGGACGTGGCTATTGGTAGTGTCCTCATGCAGGAAGCGACAAGCAAGTGGTTCCGACCGGTGTATTATGCAAGTCGCAGGTTGTCAAAAGCCGAACGGAATTACTCTACGACGGAGCGGGAAGCATTGGGGATGATTTATTCCGTAACAAAGTTTCGTCACTACCTGTTGGGGAATCGGTTCACGTTTCATGTGGATCATTCCGCCTTGTTGTATTTGGTACACAAGCCCGAGCTCACTGGAAAGTTGGCCCGGTGGATGCTGCTTTTACAGGAGTTCGACTTCACGGTGGTCCATCGACCAGGAAGTACACATGCCGTAGCGGATTACCTTTCGCGGTTGGAATCTGGCGAAGACCCGATGGGTGTGGAAGACGATTTTCCGGATGCCCAGCTGTTCGAACTGGAGGCGGTGGTACCGGCAGCTCCAAAGACGTGGTACGACGACATGTTTCACTTTGTCGACACGGGCCAGATGCGCGACGGAATGTCGCGAGACCAGCGGAAACAGCTCGCGCTCAAGAGCAGAGACTTCCGGATCATTGCTGACCAATTGTATAAGCAGGGGCTAGATGGTGTGTTGCGACGGTGTGTGTACCCACATGAGCAGGAGGTCATCCTGGAAGAGGCTCACCAAGGAATCAGCGGTGGACACTTCGCAGGAGAAGTAACCGGACGGAAGGTACTCCAAGGAGGTCTGTGGTGGCCAACATTAATGGGGGATGCGCATAGGTTCGTCAAAAGATGCGATGTGTGCCAGAGGTTGGGCCAGCCATCAGGTCGGGACCGGATGCCGCGCATAATCCCATACTGGCCCTCGAACCGTTCATGAAGTGGGGGCTGGACTTTGTAGGTCCGTTTTCGCCGCCGGCGCGGAGGACAGGTAACCGGTATATCCTGGTGGCGACGGATTACTGTACCAAATGGGTGGAGGCCAGAGCACTGAAGGATAATTCGGCAAAGGCTGTGGCCAGATTCCTTAATGAAGCCATTATGACACGGTACGGATGTCCGGTTGAGCTCGTCACGGATCAAGGTGGGCATTTCCTTAATGCGGTGTTACGGGAACTGGTTACCCGGCACCTAATCATTCATAAGAAGTCCACAGTGTATTACCCTCAGGCAAACGGACAGGCGGAGTCCTCGAATCAGGTGTTGCTAGTCATTCTGAAAAAGCTGGTCAATGAAAATCGGACAGATTGGGATGAAAAACTTTACTCCGCATTATGGGCGTTCCGGACTTCCTATAAGGTTGCGACGGGGTTCACGCCATTCAAGTTGGTTTACGGAGTTGAAGCAGTGGTCCCCATGGAATTCCTAGTACCGAGTCTGCGGATTGCAGCGGCAGAGAAATTGGGCTGGGACGAGTCCGTAGACCGGAGGATTGAACAGCTGGATCGGCTGGGTGAGGAGCGGTTCAACAGTGCGTATCTTGCACAGGTAGTCCAGGACAGACGGAAGGTCTGGGTGGACCGTCATTCAAAGAAGAAGACCTTCAAACGGAGAGATGCCGTGATATTGTTTAACACTCGGATGGGTCCGCATCCGGGTAAGCTGAAGTTACGGTGGGGAGGTCCGTATTGGGTGGTGGAGCGTTATGGTGACGGCACGTTCCGATTAGGAACACTACAGGGGGAGCTGTTGCAGAAGCCGGTAAATGGATTTCGTCTCCGACCATATACAGGGCCCATGCCACCTTACCCATTTCCGGAGATACCACCTGTGAAGATCATTTCAAATGCATTTGTAGCCATTTCGGTGGAGAAACCGATGATGGGGGCTATTAGTACGCACGTGTGGTATCACTCACTTTATTCCGAGAAACGGTGGGAGCAAAGCTTCGTGTTGCGGAGCGAGGACGCCGCCATGCAATCTACTGAATCTTCGAAGTGGGGCTTTTATCAGGATGATGGGACACTTGATCGTTGCATGCAAACAAGGAGTTCACCAAGGCATCCAAAAGGCAATTTGGAAGTAAAAGGGGGCTTATTTCCAACTCTTTGTTTTCCAGAACTCTTCTCCCTCGCATCCCAGCTTCTCGCCGCTATGGTGGTCTTCCATCTGATCAATCCGTTACCTGTTGGGGATGAGGCTGTGCAGTCTTGGCTGACACGAGCTCGTCTGGTGGAGTTCGCGGGTTTGCCATGGGCTACGACACCAGTTCATCCATTGGCGCAAGATATCTTGGCGCAGCTTTTGCACGCGGGCGCAAGGTCGTGGTGTATGGAAAGACTTTCACCTTGTGCAAGGAGCTGGTAGCGGCCCGGTTGCACTTGCCGGTGGATGGTCCATGCAAAGTCACGAAGCTTACCAGCAGTGCCATGGAGGCAGCTCTCGGCGCAGGTTGCAAGGGGGAGTACAACATGAAGAAGCTGGATGCTTCGCAGAAGACATGCTACAAGTTTATTGCGGAGGCACTCTGGCAGAAGGTGAAAGCAGAGCTACTGGGACAGGCCCAGTTTACCTATTTCCAGAGGGCGGAGCAAGGGAAACCGGTTCCCTGGGCGAAGCTGATGGCGGACAGAATTCTGGAGGTGGCCAAGAAGCTCTTGAAGCCAACGGCAACATCCCGGATGGGGCAAGTCTTATTTCTTTTGTTCGGACCAGATGCGGAACCGGTAGTCCCAGGGTCATATGTGGAGGTGGAGGAGTCCACAGACGATGCTTCGGACAAGGAGTCCAAGGAGGTGGAACCAGCAAGATCAACAACGGAGGGAGCTCTGATGCCAAGGAACCAGGTGACTCCGGTAGTACCTGCGGTGGAGGTTACGGCGATAGTACCTGCGGTGGTGGTTCCGGCAGAAGTTCCACAGGGCAGCCAGAGGAGTAGGCCCGCGGTCTCAGCAACATCGAGCCGCATGGCCAGTTTATTGAAAAGAAAGTTGGCTCTTGTGCCGGAAGGAGCAATGTTGAAGAAAACCCGCCCGGACGCTGAGGCCTTGCAAGGGGAAAGCTCAGTCCACACTCGGGAGGACAGTTCGGGGAGACAGGCATGTCAGGAGGAAACCCGTGTAGTCCCAAGGGGGAGTGGTGAGCTGCAGCTATCTCCGCCGGTGGAGACATATGATCTAGTCACGGCACGACGGTTGGCGGAGCGCTTGCTCCAATGTTTTCAGAAGGGGCAGCTGGAGGAGAATGAGGCGAGGTTGCGCCAGGAAAATGCCAGGCTGCTCGAACGCAATCAACAGCTGCAGGAGCAGTTGTTACAATTCCAACAGATGGATGCACGGCGACAGCAGGATATGGAGGAAGCAAGGACGGCGATTGTCGCCCAAACTCAAGAACACCTGCGGCTGACGGAACAATTGACGGAGAAGGCTACAACTGCGACCGCCAGGGTGCAGTTGTTGGAAGCGGAAGTGATGGGGTACCGGCAACCCTCTAGCTCTACACGCATGCTGGACGAGGCACTTTTGTTGGATTTATCGGAAGCCTTCGTCGCAGAGATGCAGGGTATTTTTCTTGATCATCAACGTCAATTGCGAGTAGAGCTGGAGCGGGCTTGCAGGCCTCTCGATCGACGGTTGGCCCGGAGGGATGAGGATGATCCGGCGGGAGGGGGCGCAGGAACAGCATTTTTACCACCAGTACCGGTGACGGAAACTGCGGCACAACCGGAGGGTGGAAGTTCTACATCGGCAAATACTCTCGGGAAGCAGACAGCGGCGAGACCGGTGGATTCTTCCGAAGGCTATGTCAAACGGATCGCCGAACTGGAAGAAGCCCTCCGAAGAGCGAAGGCCAGAGGAAAAAGACCCGAGATCGCACAGGTTCCCGCAATGAAGCCACGACCCCAAGCGGACGCAGCAGCCGCTTTTGTGGCAGCTTTTCCGGAGCCAGCGGACGGGGAATCCTTTGACGCAAGGCACTTTTTGCAGCTGAAAGAACACGTCGCGGTGGTGCAACAGCAGTGTGACGATGCCAGATCTCAGCTGTTGGCACTCAAGCTCGCCCGGAAAGAAGAGCACCATCAACATGAAGTTGAGGTGAAGAGCCTCATGGCAGATCTGCTGAAGATCAGAGCTACTACGGCAGAACAATCAACAGGTGCCCAAACCAAGGAATTGGGGCGGGTAATGAAACGACTGGATGGTGTGGCGAAGAAAGCAGATCGCAGTATGCGGGTAACCGATCTCGAACTCGCTCTATCTGAGAAGACCCGACTGCATGAAGAGGAGCTACAACAGCTACGGAGAACGAGTCATGTTGAGAGAGCAGCTATGTTGGTCGACCTGCGGACAGCATGCCGCTATATTCATCGGATGGCGGCAGTAGCTCAGCAGGCGGGGGCGGCGGCACCACCTTTCTATGGACAGCTCCAAATTTTTGTGGATGCCCATGCTCTCAACCCGCAGCAGCTACCTTTACTTCGACCGGCGCAAGCGGCTCCGGCAGTACAAGTACCGGCGCCGGCGGCTCCAGCAGTTCCGGCGGCGGCAGCGGCAGCAGCGGCGGTGGCGGACGATGACGGTGGCGACGTCGAGGATGAACCGTAGCGGAGAACCGGTGGGTTCGGATGCGGATCCGGAATCCGATTCACCGGGAGTGCCAAGTGTTAAGGGCAAAAGCAGCAACAGCAAAGAGGCACTAGGGGGGGAGTCCTTAGATTATTATCATTAATACGTTGTATCTAGTTTATAGTGAGATATGAAAAGACGGAAGTTCTAGGACCAGGCGGAGAACTGACGAGGCACGGCAACCGTCACGGCAACCGTGAAGGAGTTATGTGAGATAAAAGAGAAGAGAGCGATCATTCAGGGGGCTCATTGATGAGGATCGGAGCAAGGATCAGTGTGATCAGAAGAGGAACATTGTTATGTATCAGAGAGTACGGTGTTGTACTGCTCGGAGAAGTGTAATACAGATATTCTATTGCATCTATCTTATTGTTTTATCATGAATGATTCTGTCGATCACTGTTCTACTCTATGAATTTTCATACGCAGTTCTGAAGTTCGATTACGCATGTAAATCTGTCGCAGTAGTGCGTTTCGAGTTAGTCTTCAGAGTAGAGAGGGCTAACAACATGTTGTGGGGATATTGGAAGAATGCCATTGGATGCACAAGCCTCGCACATGTGTCACCCAAGCGTCCATTGGATTGTGTTAAAGTGATTCCACGAGAGAGAAGAGGAGGAGAGGAGGAAAGAAAAGAGGAGAAGAGAAGGGAATGGGAAGGGAAGGGCAAATGGAGGGGAGTGGCAACAACAAGGCAACACACAATGGAAGCAAGAAGCCTCGAAGTGCAAGAGAGAGAAAAAAAGAGCTTCTATTCTAAAGTTGTAAGTACATAATGAAGACCAAAGTCAAACTTTTGGCCTTTTAAACATTCCACCTTTTGAAGGGAGGGCTACCCCTTATACTCTCTTGTACCTCTATCACTCTTGTATTACAAACACTTGGCCCCATATGGCTCCAAGGTAGATGGCATAGTATATTCCTCACACCCTCTCCTACTTCTCCGCTTTGTCATTACAACATATGAATTGTTAACCGTTTGTGGTTAACAGAGAGGAAATCTCAAACACCTCTACATCATGTTTCTCTTTGTTAGGGGATATCAACTTTTCAAGTTCTTCATGATCAAATTCCTAATTCCCATTTCTATATCTAATGCAACCTATCTATCTCATTACTGTCTTTTATTCACCCAAGACATCTCCCTTTGTATGCCCTTGAGCTCTTCTGAGGTTTAACCTAATGCCCTTACCATTTTTGGGGTTTCGTATCTCCTACTTTTAGCAAATCCATTACACCTTGGTTATCGAAAAGGATTGCTGACCTTGATATCTCTCCGACCGACTCCAAAGGTCATCCTATTGCTACACTTCCCATAGCATGTTGAAAAAAAGAAAATAATATGTATCTCAGTTTAGAATGCCTAATACTCATTTTTTTCTCCTTATCTAGAATTTCCCCCATAATTTTGTCAAGGATTTTATCCCAATTTATTTGAATACCATGCTCACCTTCATAGATCAAAGTTGACATGTAAACATATTTATTTAAAGCAAGATTTGTTCCATTAACCAAAGATATTGCTTCTTGGGGATCATGTCCTTATAGTTTTTTACGGAGTAATATCCTCTTTTCAGGGAGATGTTTTTTGGCGAGCTTGCCCAAAAATGGCGAGCATACTCTCTCTCTTCTCTCTGTGAATGTATGTTTCCCTCTCTAATCGCGCATGTACTCTCTCTTCTTCTCTACTCCTGTCTATCCAGTCATCCCCCTTTCACACACACCCCTTCTCTCCTCTCCCTCTCCCTCTCCCTCTCTCTCTCTCTCTCTCTCTCTCTCTCTCTCTCTCTCTCTCTCTCTCTCTCTCTCTCTCTCTCTCTCTCTTTATCTCCCTCTCCCTCCCTCCCTCCCTCTCTCTCCCACCCTCGCTCGCTTCCTCCCTCCCTCCCCTACCCCCCCCCCCTCCCCTCTCTCTCTCTCTCTCTCTCTCTCTCTCTCTCTCTCTTCCCCTCCGTCCCTCCATGACTCTTTCCCTCAACACAGCTCTCTCTCTCTCCCCCCTCTCTTTTAATGTCTACTTCCCTCACTCTCATCTCACATGTACTCTCTCTTGTTCTCAACTCCCCTCTATTTCCTCATCCCCTTTCACACCCTCTCCTCTCCCTCCCTCTCTCTCTCTCTCTCTCTCTCTCTCCCTCCCTCTCCCTCTCCCTCTCCCTCCCCCTCTCCCTCTCCCTCCCCCTCTCCCTCTCCCCTTCCATACCCTCTCTCTGCACACCTTCTCCCTCCCTCCGTGACTCTATCCCTCCACCTCTCTCTCTCTCTCTCTCCCTTTTACATAATTGCAAGAGAAGGGTGCAAAAATCTCTTGGATATACATAAAAGACTAAAATAAGCATATGGAGAAACCAAACCATTTTGCTTAAGAGATTGGAAGACTTTATAAGTATTTTGTTGATCAATTATGCAAGTAGCAATTGTTGGAGGTGATGGACTTCCCCCCTTGATGGAGCTAAGTGGAGCATGATTTATTGGCTGGTATCGCCCTGTAGGACTCAAACCTTTTCTCGAGGAGACAGAAGTGTGTGTGCTTAGGAGGTAGGGGATTGAGAACTCCCACAATCGGCAATGTCCCTGAGACATGTGGCAGCCGTGCATGCTACCAATATGGTATTAGATTATATGTTCCCTGTTGCCACATAACTATGGTGGATTTTTGTGCGTCCATCACGTGAGCAACACATGGCAATTGCACAACTATGGCACGGACTGTCATGTTCCGTGTGGCGACTTTGAAGTGCGACTCAATTTGGGCGTGTCAGCAATAGCAATAGCTCTTGATGACTCTTGATTGTGTGTTCCCTTGTGTGGACTTTGGCTGGCATTTGGTGGTGGCCTGCGTTTGATTGACCCAGCCTTGTGTGCTTTGGTCTTTGTTAGGTTTGACTAGTTAGTCACGTTTTTTTGGACTAGGGTTTGTTTGCCTTCACCCCTTGATTGACCTAAGGGGAGCATGGTTTATTGGCAGCTATCACACTAGAGAGAGAGAGAGAGAGAGAGAGAGAGAGAGAGAGAGAGAGAGAGAGAGAGAGAATGTGTGTGCATGTACACGCGCACACACACACACACATTTAAATAATCTTGCATCATCATCCCCATACATGCGTCTAAAAGGTAGCTTGAAATAGACTTTTAATTTGTTGTTAAATCTTAAATCTGAGCATGCGATGAGAAAGATCTTGAAATTCTGAGTAATTTTCATTTTTGGACTGCCTCAATCCGAGTCATGCATCAAAGCTATGACCCTTTGAAGTTTTGGCTCTCTATAAGTGAAGAGTGTCCCCCCCCCCAAAAAAAGACCACGTGGCATTTCAGTCGCTGAAGTGCCACGTGGCATCAAATTAGACACGTGTCTATTTTGATGCCACGTGGAACTTTGGTACCCAAAATGCCACGTGGCCTTTTTGTATAGGTTAAGAGTGCCCCCCAAAAAAAACAAAAAGGCCACATGGCATTTTGGCAGCCAAAATGCCACGTGACCTTTTTGTTTTTTTTTTGGGAGGGGCGGGGACACTCTTAACCTATACAGAGCCAAAACTTTGAAGGGTCATAACTTTTAATGCATAACTCGGACGGTCCAAAAAGGAAAATTACTTCAAATTTTGAGATCTTTCTTGTTGCATCCTCAGATTTGAGATTTGGCAACAAATAATGTGTCCTTTTTAAACTATTGTTGGCTACACACGTGGTCCATAAATAACATCAAGTAAAGGGGGGTCCCAATCCCTCTTCCTCCTAGCCACACTGCCTCTATCACTCTCCAAAAGGCTGGTGAGATTATGAGAGAGGCTTCACAAGTACTTTTAACAATAACCAAGCACCCCATGCTAATGGGATTAGTCTTTCCTTCATCCACATGTCATAGAGTGCATGCTTGAGGCATTATTCCTTAAAATAACTGCCTTATCTTATTAGTTGTACATATATTTCCTTATGCCCTCTGAAGGGGTTTTTGCCACACAACCCATATTCCAACCCCTCCCCTCCCCCCCCCCTCCCCCCTTATGGAACGCTTGAAACATCATCTTGGCCTTGAAATACGAGATCTTGGCACCACAGAGGTGACTCCCCACAAAGTTCAACCCATCACATGGATACAAGAGTTCTCTTAAGTTTAGATTTCTAGTCTATTCTATAATCGTTCACGTCTGAAGTTTGCTTCATTATAAGTCATCTCAAGTTTTAACTTCACATGAGAAAAATATTTTTTAGTGGTTTATTTTCAAGATATGGACAATATTCATGCCAACCCTTAAACGTGAAGGTGAGACTTAATATAAGCATGTGTTTGGAAGAGAGGGCAAAGACATGGGGAGAGACTAAGAGAATACCATACTGCAATAACACTAACAAAGAAGACTAAATAATTTCTTTCTATGGGATGTCATGTAGAGAGAGAGAGAGCGCAATAACAATAACAAGAAAAACTAATAATTTATTTCAATGGAAAGGAGAGAGAGAGAGAGAGAGAGAGAGAGAGAGAGAGAGAGAGAGAGAGGACTGTCGTAGCACAATAACAATGACAAGAAAAACTAATTAAATTAAATGGGAATGAGAGAGAGAGAGAGAGAGAGAGAGAGAGAGAGAAAGAGAGAGCTCACCATTTTTGTACATGCTCGCTTAAAAAATGCATCCCCCTTTTCATTACCAAGCTCCCAAATTCCTTAGCAATCATGTCAGTTATATACTTCATCATGGCTTTCACTGATGTAGATGGAATGAATGGTAAACAAAAAATTTATACCACCAAGTCTTAAGAGAGGTGGGTAGATATCCTTTCATTTTCCATAGAAACTTAAACTACTCATCCTTGTTAGGGTTCCTTTCGACTTCCACCAATTTGTGGTTGCATACTTTGCCAAGCCAATCTTCCATAGCCCAAGCTCGGTTCTATGACTCTTCATCATCCAAATAGAATTTGAAGCTTTGTCATTCCCAAAGGAAGATGTTGTTGGCATTCGACACGTCATCTAGCATTGTTTGTTGAAGATGAGGCTGCGGTAATGCATGGTCTTCGAGAACTTGCTTTAATGTTGCGGTTGCATTTATAGTGCTTCCATGGCATTTAAGCTTGTAGGTATTTCCATGAATTGTATGAACCACTTTTTCTTTCACCTTTGCCCAGATGGTCCAGTATGTGCTTTCCCATGCTTTACCCACCCTTGATCGTAGGTTACATGGAGAAGCAAAGGAGACTTTGCATTTCATCGCCATGGATGCTCATGGAGTGTTGAAAACTGATTTTGTTGTGGATGTTGAGCTTCTTGTCTTTGTATGAACTTTATCTCTATTTAAGGGCTTCTAATGGTGCCTTGCATGTTAATAGCTTGCAAACCCAAAGAGATGCTTGCACAAGAGAGTTCAGGGTGTGTATTGCAAATGTTTCCAATAGGCATAGGTTTTGAGGAGCTTTCAAATTCAAATGTCTGAATAGTTATTACTGCACGTGCCAAGTGTCATTCATGTAACTACGGGGACCCTCTATTATTTGTAGCATTTCCATTGCTTTGAGTACAGCTACCAACTGGTTGTTTGTCCTTTTTGACTGACTATTCAGTATTCCCCTAAGTCCAACATATGGTTTCATATGAAATCCATTCACCACAATAGGAAAAACATTGCTGTGCAAATCCACAATCTAGAAAGTTCCCTATCCTAGGTGTTGTATAGTCCAAGAAGGCCATTCATAGGTGAAGTTTCAACTTGTGCAAAAAATATTCCAATCGAAAATTGTAAATTAGGACTAAATCCCCTTTCTTAGAAAGCTTAAACTTTATGTTATGGTTGATCCAATCTTTTCACCTTTTCGATATCACCTGCGTAGCGTATTAGCTTTTGATCCAATCCTCATCTAGCTACAAGAGTAGATACTAGAGAAATTTATTCAGTTCTTATAGATTGTGTTTCTATGTTGCTATGTTTAAACTAGAAGAAATAAACTCCATAGGTACTACGACTTCAAATCTGTATACGAGCTGAAATGGAGTCATTCTTGTACTTACCTTATATGTAGTTAGGAATGTCCGGAGTGCATAGTCAATTTTTGTATCTTCGCCCTTACGTTTTTAAATATAGTACCTTCATGATATGCTTCATGACCTTGTTGTTGGTTTTCGCCTACACATCACCTTGCAGATGATATGTCATTGAGAATTTGTGTGACATCATGTGCACTTTCTTCAAATTTGTTATTGTTATATTTACAAAATGGCCTCCTTGATCCAACACTAATTCTATCGAGCATCCAAAATGAGTCATGATGTAGCATTAAATAAACTTTGTTGTGTAAAGTGCTTGCCCCTCCATCCATTCGGTACTGTAATTCATCGCCAATAGTATGTATTTATTCCCAGTGAATCTAGCTATCGGTTTAATGGTCCCACGAAGTCCAAACACCACATTTGAAATGGCTCCTTAGATAAAACCAGATTCAGGGGCATTTGATTTGCATCAACCGATGTCCATCTCTCTCGTAGTACCAATAGTGTTACCCATACTCATGCGAACCCTTGATCACAATTGGCCATCACAAGCCTTGAAAAGTGGCCCCCAGATACTCCCTAGTGTGCCTCTTGTAGTACTACGTGATTTGGCACACATCTACGTAGTACTTGGTCAATACCTCTCTAGTACAATGCTCCAACTATTATAAAGAAAGGTTTGCTCTTCAGTGCCAACCTTTGTCATGTCTAGAGGGAACACTCTATCGGTTAGAAATTGTATCATACGATCGTACCAATACGTCCCACAGATTGGCTCTACCTCAACAGTTGTGTGTTGGGTAACTCATCCGGTATGCCCTCTTCTAGTTCTTGTCCAAGTTCTAATCAGCTCATATAATCTGCTAGTAGGTATTGGCTACCTGATGTGGAACGATAGTGTATTCAAATTCTTATCGTGCTAGATAGTGTATTCAAATTCTTATAATCATAGCAATATGGCATCGTGCGAGTCTTCCTGTTGGCTATGGTTTATTGACTAAATACACTAGTGCCTGATGATCAAGGAGGTAGTGTCGGAACTTACCAATGGAATACATATTTTTTTTTTTCTTGAGTTGTACTGAAATTGAAATTGCTAAGAGCAGCCCCATACGAGATAGAATTCTGAGCTACAAAAGAGTTATAAGTACAAAGTTGGGCGAGTCCGAGTCCGAAAGCTAAAGATTACGCTAACACTGTCCAGCAATTTCATGGCTTCCGGGGCGGATGAAGACCCTGTCCAGCCTTCCTCTCATGGAACTGACACCCCTGCCGAAGTTGATTCTTCGGTGGCTACCGTTGAAAGTCCTGGTGGAGTTGAAACACAGCCCGAGCCAGCATCAGTCGGTGGCAGATCGGAGGTCGATAGGCCCGAGTCCCACCCTTCGACGGATGATGACTCTATAGGCGTCACTGAGAAGAGAGCGGGAAGTGGTCTAGTCAAGGGCGCTTGGGGCGATGAAGAACCTGATGACTATGGCAAAGGTACTGCTGATCAGCTGAAGTCATTATCGGTTTCCGATCTTCCGGAAGATGTCGATACACAACAAATCGTTTTGAAGTCGACGAAGCTGAATGAAGACATCGAATCAGAAGAGGCTGCAAGCATTAAAACTGTACGATACATCCTTACTTCTTACATGATAGAAGGTCGATTGCATTTTTTTCTGAAGTATCGGCGGTATAAACAGGGTATCGTACTTTCAAACGCATGTTAAGTACTTGGCTACTTTTAGGTTCTTTCATGGTATTTGCATTACAATCGTCGCACACCCACTGTCGAATGCCTCTTGCTTTCTGGCAACATTTGTTAACCCAGCTGGACTCCATCAAACGGTGGAGTCAGTAGCTCTCTTCATTCTGTAAACAGTGTAACCATGGAAATAATTTTAGTCATGGGCTCAAAATCATGTTCTCCCTTACCTTTCTTTTTTTTGAGTTTTGTCACGACGAGTTTGTCAATATGCTACACTAATCCGCTTTACCTGTATGTGCAGTTGGCCATTAGTATCTCTTTTCTTTTGTTACATCATGCTTACAAGAGATTGCTTGTTTTGGTTGGAGTTGTTTCAGGTGACTGCTGATAATACACCATATGTTTCAGCCACGTCCTTCGAGGATCTCAACCTTTCAAAAAGTTTACTTGAAGGCTTGTATTCAGAGATGAAGTTTGAGAGGCCTAGTAGGATCCAAGGCATCACTCTTCCAATGATTCTAAATGCACCTTATCACAATCTTATTGCTCAAGCACATAATGGCTCTGGAAAGACCACGTGCTTTGTTCTTGGAATGCTTAGCAGGGTTGATCCCAACCTGAAAGCACCTCAGGCAATATGTGTTTGTCCGACTAGGGAGTTGGCTATCCAGGTAATCCTTTACTTGACGACGCTTTTTGTGATAATGGTTTTAATATCAAGCCTAAGGATATTCTTTTGAAATATCATAATAGGAGATAGATGTCTAGTGATGCAGGGTTCAAGTCTGGCTTTTCTGACGTTCCATCATAAAGAAACTTGATCTCCGTGACCTTGTCTGCAGAATGAGGAGGTGCTCCTGAAAATGGGGAAATTCACTGGCATAACGTCTGTTTGTGCAATACCTTCAGATTCAAGCAGTTACTCAAGCACAAGGCGGGGGCCGATTGTTGATCAAGTGGTCATTGGCACCCCAGGAACTATCAAGAAATGGATTACTTACAAGACTCTGAACACTATGCACATCAAGATACTTGTTTTCGATGAAGCAGATCATATGTTGGCTCAGGTGGGCCGGTTTCCTTCTAGTGCTTTTGGCCTATGTGGATGTTATAACTTTTTACTGTACTTTTTTTTTGGGGGGTACTTTTAGTAAAGAATATATTTCAACTAACAACTGCTTTTTGACACAAATGGTAACAGGATGGTTTTCAAGATGATTCGCTGCGCATAATTCGAGACATCGGCAAGAGTCGTGGTGGTTCTCAAGTACAAAATCTAAGCTGACATGCGTGCATTTCTCTGCTTAATTTCATGTCATAAAAGCCTATTTTCATTTTTGGATCAAAATGACGTGAGGAGAGAAGTCCAAATAAATGCACCATGAGAGGTGGTGCACATAGGTTGGCTTGGTTCTGAATTTCCTATCAAAAGCTTGTGTCCTGCAGCCTGCTACAGTCTTGGGAGCAGTGGTACAAGTTTAGCTCAACTATAACATCATAGTATTTGTTACCTTTTTAACAAAAAAGTAAAACAAATTTGTAAGATTGGATATATTCTAGTCTTATAAAGGTATTAGACACGACTCAATCAAATCCATTGATAGGCATCTTTAGAGAGGCTATGTGATATTTTATAGGAGGCAAGCTTGTTAATGGTTGTAATTTTAGTGTGGAATATCATCCTGGGTTTGTGTTTGGTCTGCCTTAAAAGTTTGGATGCTTCACAACATGTGGGGGCTCCTTACATGACAAAGTGTCTCTCAGCATCTATGTACTGGTGAATAGGCTTGACAGAACAAGCCCATTTCATACCCACTAAGATCTGATATTCAGTATGGAGGTTGCCTGGCAGTCCATTGATCATGTGTTAAAGTGTCATGGATTCCCTTTAGAAATCATCAGTGATAGACGTTCAAAATTTATGGGTCATTTCTGGCAGGAATTATTTACAGCAGTGGGTACTTTACTCACCCCTAGCACCGCATACCACCCTGAGACTGATGGTCAATGTGAAAGGGAGAACAAATGGGTAGATGAATACTTGGGGCATTTTTGTCATGACACCCAAAGGTTGTGAAATAAATCATAAGTGGTTTGCACTTGCTGAAATTTTCCAAAACAACTTAAAAGCATCTCTCCATTGGAATGAGCCCGTTTGAGGCAATGCACGGGTGCAAAGTGGGCATGCCTTCCAAACATGGTTGTGAATCAGTAAGCACAAGATGACTTGGAGAGGATGGAGGCTCTTATATGTTTGGCTAAAAAGAATATGCAAGATGCCCAAGCCAAGCAGAACTTGGTTTTCAAGGAAGGAGATTATGTGCATTTACATCTCCACAAAAATCTTTATGCTTGATTGAAGGGTAATGCCAACACAAAACTGGCTCATTGATATTATGGGTCATCTGCAAAATTGGGGAAGTAGCATATCAATTAGAACCACTGAGCACCTCCAAGATTCACAATGTGTTTCACGTGTCCTTGCTGAAACCACATGTAGGCCAACTTGTGCACATACTTCCAGAGCTGCCACCTATGGCAGACGAGGGTCATATCCTTTATGTCCCCAAGCGCATTGTGGGTTTCAGAGATAGAGTACTTCGCAACAAGGGACTACCGGAGGATGAACAATCATGGCAGCCAGAGAGTATTGTCTAGGAGTACCCATATCTTTTACAAGGCTAATTAGTATCACTTTTCTGTCCTAGCACCCTTGTGTCACAGCCGAGCCATGTAATTTAGAGGTAAAATTCTGTGGTAAGGAATGGCTGTAATGAAGGGAAAAAAGAGGGGCTAAATTGGGAGTACTCTGTTGGGAGTCGGAGGGAAATGTGTTGGGGTTATATAAGTCCACATCCATCACTCATGTAGGCACCTTTTTGATGTGACATCTAAGCCTATCCTACTCCCTTCTTCCTCCTCCTACGTGCCTTATACTCGTCAGCTCGTCGCCATTGTAACTCCCTTCATCCTGCGCCCTCTGTCACTCAGCTCGTCAGCCCACTGGTCATACCATCGTCATTGAACATACGTTGCACGTAACTCAAACCCTAGCGGGCATCGAGCAGCTTGTCGCTATCAACCCAAAAATGCCACCGCTTTTGCCGACAAGCAAACCCTAACTTCTTGCAGGCAAAACTAGTAGAAGCTTTCTTTTCCCACTCCTAACCCCTAGCTGGGCTGAACCCCTAGCCCAGCAAGGGGGGTTAGTTTAACTCTGGGATAATAAGAGGAATGGCCTCCAAAAGTGGCCAGCTTCTCTTCCTCCTTCTCTTCTTTGAAAACTTCTTCAACTCTAGTAGCCCCGTCCAGCAGGGTGAGATATGATACAGTTAACAGCTCGAACACCCTCTCCTTACACATACATATGAGGGAGAAGGTCGCTTTGGCCGCCCCATTATTGGATATCATGAACATATATTGTTCCCACGAGGTCAGGTGAGAGAACTGCGGACACAATTGGCAGATGCTATAGCTAGAATCCAGGTTCTTGAAGAACCTGGTAAGCAGGAGGTAATTGATGAGGTTGTAAAATCTTGCAAGGCCTTCCCACCTACCCTACAGCTAGTCTCCACAGTTAAGGATTTGGTTCAAGCTGAAATGTAGATAGCCAAGCAAGAGGTCATTGTGGAGTTTGGAGCAACGGTAAACAAAGCTGATATTCAAGAAGAGATTAGGAACATGAAGGCAGACGGGATAATGCATTAAAAGTCAGAATTGGGGGACTCCCAGATGTATAGTACAATGAGGAGGATTCATTCAATGATACCTTAGCTCATGTTAAAGCGGCCATGCCTAACATTGACTGGACAGCAAATGAGGATGACAAGCCTGATAACTCTAAGGATGATCGTGACGCTACAATAGGCTTAGTCATCGTAAAGGTCATGTTGTTTTTACATTTAACTCACGAGATTTAAGACTCAAGATCCTACGACAGTCCTACAAGATGAAAGATACTAAGCGATGGATAGCTGAGGAACTTACAAGAGCTCAATTGAAGGATAAAGCAACAGAATTAGCCAAGGTTAAGGCTGCCAGGAAGGACGGAAAGTGGGGAGTGTACAGTGGAGGAATAGCACTCATTAAGGAGTTTAAATCAAAACCAAAATCTCAATCTTAAAATGATGTGTGGCCAATCATATATGTTTTTTTCAAGATATAATTTAGGTACTTTAAATAATTGGAGTTGCTTTATGCACTCCTGCTGCATGCCCTCCCTAAGCTGTTGTATTAGATGGATTTTCTATCGTCCCATAGACCTTTTGGTCTCCCGTGGACGTTAATAGAATTTATTTCTTTTCTTTCTTTCTACACTCTCCCAATCTCTCTCTCTCTCTCTCTTTCTCTCCTACCCGATTTCCTTCCTTCTTCCCCTTCCTCTCTCTCCCATTCGCATATTCTCTTTTTTCTCTAATCTGCCCATACCCATTTTGCTACAATATATTTCTTAATTTAGTAAGTTAATCCTATTACTTCTTAGGAAGGGTTTAATACAAGAAAAATAATGAAGAACCTCTTGCTATATCTTTGGAATTTTTGCTTTGGGTATATTTAGGATATTTGAATGCAGAATCAAAATCCAAATTGGGGAGCTTCTAAGCCCATTTTCTTTTTAGTTCTTAGGTCTATTCTATTTTGGGAGGCCATTTACTCTTAGGTGCCGATTTAGTTTTGATTTGTTTGCTATATATATGTGTGTGTGTGTGTACACACACACACACACACACACACACACACACACACACACACACGTATGTGTGTATGTATGTGTATGCATATATACATATAATTATTACCTTGTGTTTGAGTTGGTGTTGCATTTGTTTTCTTATATGTATGCTGGTTTATCTTTGTTCCTTTGTTTTAGCATTAGTTGTTTTTGTCGGGCTTTTTTTGAGGCAGATTTGTGTCCTTGACCTCTTGCCTACGAGCTGAAAATTTTAGTGAGCTCTTATATTGAGTTGTACGGCTTTGGTTTGATGCTTCAGACTTACCATTAGAGGTTTGATTTGAGACTGTGAAGGAACTTACTGACTTTGTCTCCCTGTTCTTTTGCAATTGAATTGCCACTTACGTGAAATGATGTGATCGTCCATGTTATTGTGGTATCGAGAATCTTGGATTGATGTCACTATCGAGAGTTTGCCCTTCACCTCCGGAGTGCCGACAGAAACTTAGTATGAAGACTTTGTATAAATGGATGCTCAAGTATGTGTGGGCGTGTGGATTTGTATGTGTGAGAGCATATTTTTGTTGGAGATATCATAGCCAAAGAGTGCGGTGATGTGATGTGTTAGCGTGTAGTACTAGGTGATCTGGTACTAGTTCATGTGTGTCATGTGTGAGTGCCATGTGTCATTATGGGCTTATCCCATATGCACTAGGTGCTAGTGTGTGAGTGAGTAGCGTATATAAGGCTTGTACTTCACTTATCTTGTCATACTTGATGAATGAATGAAAGCCTTATCACCTCTTCACTTCCTAGCCTATCTCTCTCTCTCACTCACACCATTTTCTAACATGGTATTGTGAGCACGTTCACCCTGCCATAGCTGCAACGTCATCCTAGACCTAACCCTAACCGAAGCCCTAATTCTGCTCAAGCCCTTCTTCCTGCAGCCGCCTCAGCCCTGCTCATTTCCGCCTCAGATTCAGCCTGATTTCTGTCTCCTTTTAGGATTTCTGCACAGTGGCCATCCTTGCTGCCCTCATTCCGCCTCTGTTTCGTATCTTCTTGTGACCATTTCTGCCCGTCTTGTCTCCTCCACAGCCAGCCACCTCTTCATCTCTTGCTGCCTCCTTTGCTGCCTCAATTCGATTGTTTAGGTGCTCATTTCTCTCTCTTTGCTTGGCAGCTCCTGCAAAGTGCACCTGCACGTGAGGCTTTCCAGGGTTGTTTTGAGGCTGCTTCATAGCTTTTCGACGCCCAAGACAGCCTCAATTTGCTGCTGCTGTGTATTTGACCACCTCTGAGCACTTTGTGCAGCAGTTCGAGGCCTTTGGATACATTTTTGATGTGTTTTGAGTTTGCTGCTGCATAACCGCCTTCAGTAGAGGCATTTCTGAGCTGCTTTGAGGCCTTCATCACGTCTACATCAGCTGTCTTCTGCATCAGATAGCCGCTACAGCATTTCGAAGTGCTCTTGTGAGCCGTTTTGAGGGGTTTGGACCGGTGGCAGCACTCAATGTCACATTTTGAGGCATATCTTTGCTGCTCTCTGATTCGAGTTCACATTTGGAGCATCACTAGGCATTCATATCTGCTCTTTCGCACACAAGGAGATTGTTGTTCTGTTTTGAAGACATGACCAGCCCATTTCTATGCTGGTTCTTCATTTCTGCTTACTACCCGCCTTCACGAACGTCTTTGCCATCATGACTTCATTATCTTCTACTTCCCTGCTCGTGGAGAAGTTCAAGTGGGAAGGTTTTCCCACATGGCAAACCAAATGCAGGCTGCAGCTGCTCCAGCAATTGGCAGCCCTGCAGAGGAAAAAGCAAAAGAGGTGAGTACCACTTGGAGCTGCTCCTCCCCGACTACCTTGCTGCCCCTCTCTCAGCCTCCTCCTGCCTCCCTCCCCGCCCCTCTCTCCTCCCTCCTCTCAGCCCTCTCCCCACCTCTCCTCCCCCTCCTCCCTCAGCCCCTCTCCCCCGCCCCCTACCTCGCTGCTCAGCCCCCTCTGCCCTGCCCTCTACCCCCGCCCCCTACCCCCGCCTTCTAGCCCCTCTTCCCCGCCCCCCTCCCCCGCTTCTCAGCCCCTCTCCCTCGCCCTCTACCCCCTCTACCCCCGCCCTCTACCCCGTCCTCTACCCCCTCTCCTCAAAGCCCCCTCCCTCGCTCTCTACCCTGTCCCCCACCCCCTGAAGCCCCTACCCCCGCCTCCTCCCCTTGCCCTTGCAGCTCTCCCCCCCCCCCCGCGCCTCCCTCACTTCTCCCCCCCCCCCTTCAGCTCGCCTCTCCCCTCCCCTCCTCCTTCATCCCCTCTCCCTGCGTCCTCATCCTCACCCTTCTTCCTCCCTTCATCCTCATCCTCCCCCTTCATCCCCTCCCTCTACCTTCACCCTCATTTCAGACCCTCCTCTGCCTTCACCCTCTTCCTAAGCAGCTTGTTAGTCGGATGGTGCTCAATAGTGTTCGAATCGGCCTTTCCACCATGATTGATGATGGCTCTGCCTTCAGCCAATCCTCGCTTGCTTCCACCGGCCGCAAGAACCATCACATTCTCAAAAGGTGAGTTGCAGCAGCTCAAAAAAGATAAAGAGCAAGAGAGCTCAACATCGCTCTTTGCTTACATCCATGGGTCCCACCCTTCAAGATTACAGGCCACAGACTGGAATGCTTGCCGCTTTACCTGGAGACCTCACAGGGCACCTCACAGATGTTTGTCTGCTTGGTTGAGGTTTCTTTCAAGTTGGTTTTGATTCCTTGGATGCAACAGGTATAGGGCTTCATGTCATGTTGAGCCACAAGATCTTCTTTCAACAACGTATCGCTCTTCTCTTTGGCACAGACTGGCTCACTGAGATTATGGCCTCTGTTGATCCTTTCCTTCTCCCTATGCTTGATTACAACATCACTTGGGATGTTACCATCTTCATTTTCATCTGAGGGAGGAAAGTATGGTGTGGTATCTTGGCATAAAAGCTTCTTTCTAATGTTCCATTCTCAATGATAAATATCTTTGTCAGTCAGTTTAAAAGTAGTAGGAAGAAGAGGTGCATGAAGTTTATTACCCCCAACTTCATGTCACACTACCCATCATACTTTCTGCATATTTTTCTTTCCTCATCAAGCACATATTTTGTAATTCCTAGATGATGCCCACATGTATTGCATCCTCATCTATTTGTGAAAGTTTAAATTTGATCTCCATCCTATGACAAAGGCATCTATTGGTCATCAAACAGGATCTTCTTGACACCGTTCTTGTTGGGCTTTGACCCTATGGATGAGGATGGTCGGATATTTTCACTCTTTCTCAGATTCCTCGGTCTCCCTCAGGTGTACCATCGACTCTTATCTTCCATTGGAGCCGCTTTCGGGATGGTCACCGAGATCCCCTCCTTCGTGGGATGCCTTCTTTGGTAGCAGAGGCAGTCAGATCAGACGGGGTACCACGTGTTAGGATCGTTGTCACTGACTCTAATCTTACGGATGATCACATCATGCTCTAGCGTCCTGATGGCTCCTTCTTCAGGAGAGAGTCGAGATCACTGGGAGACATGATTAGTGTAGGATTTGTAGGACCCTTGGACACCTTGCCAGAGATTGCCTAAGGAAGAAACAAAGAAAAAGGCCTAAAAGATCCACGGGTGTTGCGTCTCCTAGCACCACCTCGGTTGGACCTACTTCACATTCTACCTCACATCCTACCACTTCTTGCGTTGTTGGACCTTCCACCTCTCGTCTAAGACCATCGGCTACAGCCCCTTGTCCTTGACCTTTGACAGCGCGCACGGGACCTTCAGCATGTCTTGTTTCAATCATCCCCCGTTGAGTGCTAGTCAGAGTTGTTGAGCCAGCTCCACATCTAGAGGCTACTGATGGCGCTACGGACCATCCCTTACAGGGAGGAGATATTCATGTTTTAGTTCCTTGTATTGATGAGCTTGCTCCTATCTCTTTAGAAGTTCATGTGAAGAAGCTTTCTCCTAGGGAGCTAGCCTTTGCTGAAGCTCATGCTCTAATCAAGGCTAATGTTGCTATTTTGGTCGAGATCCATCTGCAGCAGCATCCTCGCTTCCCTCTTGTTCCTACCTTTTCACCTCTTGACAAAGGAAAGAGGATTATTGATTATACTCCTTCATCCGTAGAGCTTCTCCGCACACCTATGCTAGGAGCATCCTTTAGGAATTCTTTTGTAGGTCTGACAGACATGGCAAATTTTGTTTTAGAGGAGTTTGTACCCTCTACCCTTGGGGAGCACTTCACTCAAAGCACCATGGATAGAGCTTTTCCCTCTGCAGGTGTGGGAGTACTTTCCCAAGTTGACTTCCCTCCTTTTGATAGGAGGAACTTTTTCCAGGAGAGGGATATCTCTGCCACCAGTGCTCGTAGGTTCCTTCCCCTTTTACAACTACATTATGTACCTTAGCTTTACTGATACACTGGCTGGCTCCTTCTTATCTTTGCTAACCTCTCAGTAGGCTATGCTTTTATGTTGTAAGCTTCACGACGCTGCATGGCTCATGCCCTATCACGAGCATAGAGATCGAAATCTTGGGAGATTCTGATGAATCTTAGAGACATTCTGTTTACCAAGAGTTTTTCATTTAGGGCCTTGGAGGTGTATCTCACTGCCGCCGTAGGCAGTCGATTCGTAACCAACTTCATCCAGGTGTTACCGGGGTTTCCATTGATGTCCTCATGATTCAGGAACACAAATTGGATGTCAGGGATTGTGCCAAGTCGGGTAAGCTTCTTTCAAGGCATACTTTTTGGTCACCCGCCTTGGGCACCAGGGGAGATACTTGTGTTTCTGTTTCTTCTTCTATGCTACCCTTGGTGATTGGACATGGAATCATAGTTCCCTCTAGAACTCAGTGCGTCATTCTTTTGTTTGGTGGGCGTAAGGTCGGTTTCTTAAGCCTGGGCGTAAGGTTGGTTTCTTAAACCCTTATGTCCCCAATTCAAGAGGGGACCGTGTCCTTTTTTGGAAGGAGCTGCTTTCTTGGTCATGCATTGCAGAGTCTTGGGTCATTGGGGGTGATTTCAACATGGTGGAAATGCCCACAGACAAAAGAGGTGGTAGGGAAGGTAGCCACATTCCCTAGAGAGAGGAGCTTGGGATGCCTTCCTTTTTCAGTACAGTGGCAAAGATGCTTGGCATGACGATGCTTTTCACACTTAGCCGCATTCACCCCTGTTTTCTTGGTCGAATAGGAGGGTACAGATGCCTATCCATGCACGGATTGACAGATTTTATGTGGATGATTGGGCTCTGGATAGAGGTGGGATAGTATGCATTATGCCTGGGGTGTCCACTTTAGATAATTTTCCACTTGTTCTGTATGTTTCAGATCCTTAGGTGAGGAGTCGCTCTACCAGTATTAGGATGCCAGATGCTTTCTATGCAGAGGAGGGCCTCACAGAGGCAGTTCTACAGACTTGGGTTTCTCACATGCATGATGGGCTGCTTTCCCCGTCAAATATAGCTGCAGCTCTCTCAGAGATTAGATTCTCAGGCGAGAGATAGGTATCCGCCAGCAGTTGGCTGCTCTTCAGAGGGAAGGGCAGAAGAGGCCTACAGAAGACTTCTCGTTGTCGATGGTCGTATATTTGGACAATGCAATGTAGCCCTTGAATAAATGAGCAGTAAGCCTTTTTATCATTTGGGTTACACCTTTCAAAATTAAGCTTCCTTAGAGTGGCGGTGGTTGGGGAGGTTCACATGTCTCGCGTGCATTATTGTCAGGAATATGATGCTCTGCCTGAGTAGTACCTCGAGATGCCCCGAGTTTTGCTCAGACACCAGAAGTAAAGGCTAAAGAAGGGTGGCAGCTGGGTGTCCCTGGTTTTCTTGAATTGCCAGCATTGTAGCTTCAAATTCAAGGCAGGAAAAAACACGAGGCATGCTGAGTTAGGAGCCATACAGATATTAGTCTAGAAATAAGCTCTTTCTTTTAGTAAACGTCGAACATCTGTGACTGTTGGCTGGTCCTAGTACTCTCTTCATATTGTATTGTAGGATATCGATTTTGCATTGCAAATTATGGCACATGAAAAAGAGGCAGCTGTACCATGGTGAGGTGCTGACGATGAAAATTTTCTGCTACTAGCCTAAAAACATTGCCCAAGAGAGTACAGCAAAAAAATTGCCCAGGAGAGAAAATAAGAAAGGACGAAATCTCACACAAAGGAGTGCTTTTGTAATGATAGGGACTTGAACATCAATGGTCAATGTCAGACATGGGGCCATGCCATTGTATTGGGAGCCATAACCAGAATGCACCTAAACTGAGCCCTAACCCTCACCCTATGACGTGGAGTACTTCTCATCCTAAAGTTTATTACATTGTATTTAAAAGCAACCAAAGGAAGCATGAATCCTTGATCACCACAACGTAATTAATCTTTCTTTGAAAAGTAAACCACGTTTCACACATGCTAGAGGAGAAAAGAATGTTTTCAAACACTGATTGAACATTGGAGACTTGGTTATAAAGTATTAGGTGGTAGATCTGCATTGTCTGTTTTCTTCTTCCTCCTCAAAATAACTGTTCTTATTTGTTTTTGCACAAAATAGGCCTGCTATTTTGTTGCATGGTGTTTTATTGTGCAAGGTCACCTTATGCATCATTGCGTCACTTGAATCTGTATACATTGGGATGCTTTTATGATTCTAAGTTCTAACCATTGTGTCATTTTCAGATATTGCTTTTCTCGGCAACTTTTGATGAGAAAGTAAAGGAATTTGCAATGAGAATTGTTCCAAAGGCAAACCATGTCTTTGTGAAGAAAGAAGAGCTCTCTCTAGATGTTATCAAGCAGTATCGTGTGAGGTGTCCTGAAATTGCATCCAAAGCAATTGTGCTTAAAGACAGGATATTCCCTGCAGCTGAGAAGCTGGGGCAGTCAATTATCTTTGTCCGCTCTAGAGCCAGTGCAAGTGAGCTGCACAGGAGATTGGAAGCTGACGGCCACAAATGCACATCAATCCAGGGTGGTTTGTCAAACGAGGATAGAGATCGTGTAGTCCGTGAATTTAGGTCAGGACAAACAAAGATTTTAATATCAACAGATGTTCTGGCCCGTGGGTTTGATCAAGCACAGGTTTTGACTTAAGGCCCTAAATTTATAGGCAGAAATGAAATAGTTGACACCATGCATGTTCACAATGTTTCTTTGAACATATATATATTGGTTTCATGTATAAGCAAAGTGTACATAAGGAAAAGCTTATCTCAGTTCTTCCTCTGTTTCAGGTTACTTTGGTTGTCAATTATGATCTGCCAGTAAAGAATATTTATCCGTTTGAGCCAGATTATGAACTTTACCTGCATAGGATAGGAAGGAGCGGTCGTTTTGGAAGGAAAGGTAAAACTGGTTCTTTCCCAGATGGTAAACTGATGTGTTTTGAGTCCTTGCAAGCTATCAGAGTGACTGCTTTGGTATTGTATCCATGAAATATAATGAGGCCTTTCAACCTTGCCTTCTTCTTGAATAGGTGCGGCTTTTAATCTTGTGGTTACTAGACAAGATGAGGAGAATTTGGATAAGATTGGGAGACACTTCAATCGCCACATTCCTGAGGTGGCATCCTGTTTTAACTTTGCATTCTTGTGTGTATGTAACTACTAGCAGACGGAACAAGATCTCTTTTTCATTAATTTTGGTTAGGAGTAAGATAGTGCACATTCAGATTTCGACTGCACAATGTATTTTGTATATAGAGGATGAAATTGGGTGTGTTCCTAGATTTGTACATATGTATGCATGTGCTCATGCATGCAGGCAAACAAGGCACACAAGCAAGGAAGGAAGGATGTGTGTGTGTAAGAATTAAAAAAACATAAAAATAAATGTATGTATAAATATAAATAAAGACATAAAATTGTCATCCTGCTTCAACATGTTGGGGTAAAGGCACATTGCCTACCCTTATATTAAAGAATTAAAGTTAGGACACCTATGACTGTCTTAAGACAGTCATAGGGTAAACCTAATCCTAATAAAACTTAAGTGAGTTTGTGGTGTGGCTCACTCAACACTTCACACCCGCACTATTGTGTCTCTCTCTCACTCTCACTCTCTTGCTCCCTTTCCACCTCTCTTCCCCCTCTCAACTGGTATCAGAGCCTACTTAGCTCCCCTCTTCCCTACCCAGCCCCCTCTACCTCGACCTAACCCGTACCGTACGGACGTACGGACAGTTCCGTACTGCCGTACTTCGTCCGTACGACCGTACGGACCAGGCGGACCAGGGCGCAGAGCCGTACGGCGGTCGCGAACTCCAGGGCGGCCAGATCTGCGCGGGCATTGTCAGAGCATCAGGGCGGCGCAACAGTCGATGGCGCGGGAGCAGTCCAAGGCGGCGGCGAGCAGCCAGGGCATCAGAGCGGCGCGTTTTCGAGGGCTTCACAGGTGGCGGCGGCGCACTTCGCAGCTAGGGCTTCACGGGTGGCGGCGGCGCATTTCGCAGCTAGGGCGAACTGCTACAGCTGTACAGCAGCTGCTGTACACCGCGACGCTGCATCTGCAGCTGTCTAGCTACTGTGTGCAGCTAGTCCTACTACAACCGTACGGGCTGTCCGTACAGTCGTACGGACTGCCGTACAACTGTACGGACGACAGTTCTTCACCCAGGAAGCTGGATCTCCTTCGACGTGCGTGTGTGCGCGTAGGGAGCCAGGCAGAGACTCGTTTTTTTTTTCTTGGGAAGTGTGCCTACAGCAAGTCGAAATTCTTTTTTTTGGGGGAAGGTGTACCTGCTGCAAGGACAGAAGTACAGCAGGACAGCCGGAGCTTCTATGCATTTACTGAAGAAAAATCTCAGTTTTGAGTGAAATTATCAAAGGGCTTTTGCCTAGATGTGTTTGCAGTCTATGCCTTGAGGCAGTGTGTAGCCAGGGAGCACACATTTGCTTTATTTCCGCAGTGCATTTGGTGACATTTGTTGCAGGTCACATTCTTTGTACACACTCTGAAAATCTCAGTTGAGCCACGCTTGGTCAGGGCGCATCGAGTTTACTCGGTCCCTAACTGCCCATCGTTGACAGTGCTCAAAAGATTTTCTTCTGGGTGTTTGTACTTTGTGGTTTGTGTTGTTACTGAGTACACAGAGGCAGTCTATGCTTTGCACATTGTCAGGTACAAGAGTCAGAGAGATTTTCATATTGCATGCTACCTCATTGTTGAGGTGTCCTCCACTTGATTCAGGTGTCAGATCAAGGGGCTTTTGCCCAGACTTTGTTTGATTGCACTTGGGTTACCAACAGAGATCTTCAGATGCATTTTCTCCCCTTGGTATAAGGGTGATTGCTTGGGATTTATCCCATTTCCTGTTGCAGGTTTTGTGTGACAGGCTGAAGAGTCATTTACTGTTTTTGGGGTGTCAGTCAAGTATTTTCTGCAATTTGAGACAGTGACATACCTCATCTGAGGTGGGAGAAGTGATCAGTACAGTCAGTACAGCAGTGTTTACAGCAGTCTGAGTGGTTTTGTCAGATAATTATGCATTGTTAAGCTCTTGTTGAGCAGCAGCAGCAGTCTGTAATTACTGTTTTTTATGCCTCTTTGAGCACAGAACAGTTTGTCAGAAGGTACAGTACTTGCAGGGACATTTACTGTTTTGCTGCAGATTTTACTGACAGTAAAAACAGCACTTTTGAGAGTGCTACTGGCTCTTGAATAGAGCAGGCTTTTCTGAGAAATCAGAACTTTATTATTCAGTCTTTTTTACTTCCAGGGAGTCAGGTATTTTCCTCATCTGATATGGCATCAGGAGGAGGTGATTCTTCAATTCTGAACATAAAGAAACTGGAAGGAGCACATAACTATGCATTATGGGCAGAACAGTGCTTGAATGTTCTTCTGTTAAAGAAGATTGCTAAGCCCATAAGGGTAAAGGGTGTCAAGCCATCTGATATGGCAGCTGATGATTGGGAAGAGCTTGATTTGTCTGCGAGGGCAGCTATTATGCTTACTATTTCAGACACTCTTGTGTTCAATGTACAGGCTGAAAAGACCTCTTATGGTCTATGGCAGAGACTAGAGGAATTGTATGCCCAAAAGAGCTCAGCCAGTAAGGTTTATTGGCTGAAGAAGCTGGTCGATCTTCGCATGAAGGAAGGTACAGCTATGACCTCACACTTGAGTGAGTTCAATGCTATCTTTACACAGCTGATTGCACAGGGGTTGAATCTTGATGAGGAGTTCAAGGCCACTTTCTTGTTGTGTACTCTTCCTGAGAGTTGGGACACTTTCAAGACCACCCTGTCAAACTCAAATGCCACTCTTATTTATGCTGATGTAGAGAGCTCTCTCCTTATGGAGGAGATGAGCAGGAAGAATAATGCGGGCAGCAAGTCTTCAAATGCTTTGCAGGTACAGGATAGAGGCAGGACTCAGCAGAAGGGGAGATCTGCTAATAAGTCCAAATCCCGCAGTCAGTCCCGTGGCAAAAAGGACATTGAATGCTTTTATTGTGGCAAGAAGGGACATGTGAAGTCGAAGTGCTTCAAGTTCATACGGGATCAGAAAGCCAAGAAGGCTGAAACACAAGATGCAGGAAATGCAAGCAAAGGCAAAGGCAAGGCCAAGATAGTTGAATTGGATGCAGTGAATGTTGCAGCAGAGGACAGTGACAGTGACATACATGATGTTTTATGCTCTTCTGCTGTAATAGCACATGCTTTGGTTATTGATGGCCATGACATGCACACCTGGCTCTTGGATTCAGGTGCCTCTTTTCATGTTACACCTCATAGGGAGTGGTTTACCTCCTACACAGGTACTCATGGAGTTGTTCATCTTGGGAACAACTATGCATGTCAGATTGCAGGGATTGGCAGTATAAAGATAGTATTTCCTGATGGACAGTCATTTATGCTTGATGGTGTTCGCCATGTGCCGGAAATCAAGAAAAATCTGATTAGCACTGGCTTATTAGATGACAGTGGTTACCACACCACATTTGGGGATTCCAAATGGGTGATTACTGATGGCCAGACAGTAGTGGCTGAGGGTTTTAAGAGTGATACCTTGTACCCTCTTTATGTTTCCAGTGTGGGTAATCATGTTGTTGCCATAACCGAGCTGCCAAAGGTTTCATTGTGGCATAGCCGGTTGGGACACATGTCTGTTAAAGGAATGCAAGAACTGTCCCGTTTGGGTTATCTGCCGTCTCTTTCATTTTCAGATTTGCCTACTTGTGATCATTGTATTTTTGGCAAGCATTCTGTGACTCCTCATAAGAGGAGAACTCCCCAGAATAGAGCACCACTTGATCTAGTGCACACTGATTTGTGTGAGATGCCACAGTTATCACTAGGGGGTGCCAAATATTTTATTACTTTCATTGATGATGCCACACGTAAGGTGTGGGTCTATTTCTTGAAGCATAAGGGAGATGCCCTAGATGCTTTCAAGAGGTTTGTTGCTCAGGTTGAAAATCGGACAGGTCGTAGGCTGAAATGCCTCAGATCCGATAATGGGGGTGAGTATGTGTCACATGCTTTTGTGCAGTTTTGCCAAGCTAAGGGCATCAAACAGGAACTCACAGCCCCTCATAATGCATCTCAAAATGGTGCAAGTGAGCGGATGAATCGAACTATTCAGGAGAAGGTTCGATGTATGTTGTCTTATGCTGCATTACCCCATGGCTTTTGGGCAGAAGCCGTGCAAACAGCAGTTCACATTATTAACAGGTCACCAAATAAGGCTTTGGAATTGAAAGTGCCAGAGGAGGTGTGGTCTGGCAAGCCACCCTCATATAAGCACTTACGGGTATTTGGCTGCGAGTGCTTTGCTCATGTACGCAACGATCTCCGCACCAAACTGGATCCAAAGTCTATCAGATGCATCTTTATGGGATATGGTGATGAAGGTGAAATGGGGTACAGATTATGGGATCCCGTTAAACGGAAGATTATACGCAGCAATGATGTCATCTTTAAAGAAGATTGTGTACACAAGGAACCCGTGCAACCTGTGGAATACAGGAGGGTTATCTATGATGATGTTGGACAACACAGATTGCCCATTTATATGCAGCAGCAGGCTGCTGCAGATCACCCTGTTCAAGAGGGTATACAGGCTGAAAATCAGCCAGAAAATTTTGCCAATAATGCACCACTGGATGTGCCAACAGATGGGGCTGTAGAACAGCCAGATACGGTGGTACAGCCACCTGTTATGCATGAAGAACAGGCTGGACAGCAGCCTAATCCGGAACAGTTTGTTAGGAGGAGCACCCGTGCACAACGGCCTTCTGCCAGGTTTGTTCCAGGAGCCAATAATGTGGCTGATTTTATCATGCTAACAGATTGTGGTGAGCCTTCCAGCTTCAAGGAAGCTATGGGAAGAACAGAAAAAAAGAAGTGGGAGAAAGCCATGCAGTCAGAAATGGACTCTCTACTTCAGAATGATACATGGGACTTGGTGCAGTTACCTGCAGGCAGAAAAGTTTTGCTATGCAAGTGGGTTTACAAAGTCAAAGTGGATTCAAATGCTTTACCGAGGTATAAGGCCAGATTGGTTGCCAAGGGATTTAAGCAGGAGAAGGGCATTGACTTTGATGAGATCTTTTCCCCTGTAGTTAAGATGACTACTTTGAGAGCAGTGTTGGCTCTTGTTGCTCATGCTGACATGGATTTATGTCAGATGGATGTGAAGACAGCTTTTCTTCACGGAGATCTCCATGATGAGATCTATATGAGTCAGCCAGAGGGATATGCTGTTAAAGGGAAAGAGCAGCTTGTGTGTAAGCTCAAAAGGAGCTTGTATGGACTCAAGCAGGCGCCAAGAGAATGGTACAAGAAGTTTGATGCATTCATGCAGTCCCAAGGGTATCATAGGTGTGAGACCGATCATTGCTTGTACACCAAACGGGCAAAGGATGGCAGTTTGATGCTACTCATTCTATATGTGGATGACATGCTTATTGCCAGTAAATCTCAGCATGAGATTAGTGCTTTGAAGAAACAACTGCATCAGTCTTTTGACATGAAAGACTTGGGTGATGCAAATCATATTCTTGGCATGCGTATTACTCGTGACAGGTCCAAGGGACTTTTGTTTCTGTCACAGAAAGAGTACATTGACAAAGTACTGCAGAGGTTTAAAATGGAGGGGGGGAAGTCCATTAGTACCCCGTTGCCTCCACATTTAAAACTCAGCAGTAAGGACAGCCCCAGATCAGATGATGATAAGGCTGAAATGGCCAAGGTTCCGTATGCATCTGCAGTTGGATCTTTGATGTATGCCATGGTTGCCACTCGTCCGGATATTGCTTTTGCGGTGGGAGTTATCAGCAGGTATATGGCAAATCCAGGCAAGCGGCATTGGGAAGCAGTGAAAGGTGTCTTGAGGTATCTCAAAGGTACCAAAGACTTGTGCATATGCTATGGTAGGCAGGATGCTTTGGTGCATGGTTTTACAGATTCAGACTATGCAGGCCATGCAGATAACCGGAAGTCTACTACCGGTTATATTTTTACATTTGCAGGAGGTGCTATATCATGGGTGTCACGGTTGCAGAAATGCGTTGCACTATCAACCACAGAAGCTGAATATGTTGCAGCCACTGAGGCTTGCAAGGAAGCAATATGGCTTACTCGGCTGGTGGAAGATTTGGGCATTACAGGAGATATGCCAGTTTTGCATTGTGATAGTCAGAGTGCTATCATGTTGGCAAAGAATCCGGTCTTTCATCAGAAGACCAAGCACATAGAAGTGAAATATCATTTCATCAGGGAGGTACTGGAAGACAAGCGTCTTGAGCTTGTGAAAGTACATACTGATGATAATCCTGCAGATTTGCTCACTAAGAGCTTGCCTACAGAGCGGTTTGCACATTGCCGCCACATCATGGGATTAGGATGAGACCATTCTTACTTTATGGTCTTGTATACAGTAACTGTATATTGCTGTATTTTTATTCTTTTCTCCCCTTTAGGCACATTGGCCTTTAGGTGGGAGGTTGTTGGGGTAAAGGCACATTGCCTACCCTTATATTAAAGAATTAAAGTTAGGACACCTATGACTGTCTTAAGACAGTCATAGGGTAAACCTAATCCTAATAAAACTTAAGTGAGTTTGTGGTGTGGCTCACTCAACACTTCACACCCGCACTATTGTGTCTCTCTCTCACTCTCACTCTCTTGCTCCCTTTCCACCTCTCTTCCCCCTCTCACAACATGTATCCAATTGCTTGGTACTATTTCTTTTTGTTTTTCAATAGTATGCTTATCAAGAAATGAAATGTTTTCCTACTGTTCAGTTACGGACAATGGGGACTATGGACCCCCTTGCTTGGGGTTATGGGCATTAGTGACCCACAAGAGTGATGGCTTCTCTTTGAGAGGGACATCTGGAAACCACACCCCACCTGAGTACCCAAACATGGGACCAATCAAATGCACAGATTGCATACTGACCTAGGAACCATTCAAGAGAATGTTCCTTGAGCTTTGGGTGTGGGTCTGGCAGCATGCCAAGAGTAATGGAGATATAAGATAAGACAACAAACAAATGAGCTCAGTATGGCTCAATTATGACCTTAGAGTACGTCAATAGATAGTCCAAGCTGTTAGGAACCCGTGGGTGCGATCAGAATTGAATTTTGACAACTTTGAAATTTTAGGGTTTTTGGGAGTGACACGTGGTAGACTGCCACATGGAATCTGAGCTGGCAGGTCAGTCCACCTGTCCCACACATGTGGCAGGGCATGCAGGCTAAGTGTCTGGCCCCAAATCTGGTAGATTTGGGGTAGGTTGTGGGCTGTCCTCTTTGGGACTGCAGCCCACCAAAAATCTGGGACAAGTGTCCACCTTCCACTCTAAGCCTGGGGGGGGGGCTGAGCCTATAAAAGAAGGCCTCTCCCCTTCATTCCCTACATGAAAAATTCGTCACTTTTCTTCTCCCTCCTTTTGGTTGATGTAGCAGAACCTCTCTAGCTCCTTGGGTGCAGCCAGCTTCTCCCCAAGCCATTCTCTCACCTCAGCAGCACTTTCTCTCTCTCTACAGTTGTAGCCCCACCTCTCCAGAAAACTGCCCCCTCTCAGCTCTTCTGGAACAGCAGCATCATCCTCTCTCCTTCTCCTAGCCTGGAGCAGCCATATCCCCTTTCTCTCTCCTGCTGCAGTCTCCCTCTCTACTGCAGAATTTCTCTCTCTACTGTTCCAGCCCCTTACCCTTGCAGAAATCTGCCTTTCTCTGCACCTCTGGAACAGTTGCAGCTCGTCTCTTACATCCCCTCCCTTGGGATCAGCATTGGCACTCTCTCTCTACAGCTATCACTCCATAAAGGCTTTCTCTCTCTAGCCTACAGGCTGTTTTTTCTAAGCTGGTTTCATTCCAGCCCCATTTTCCACACTCTCCTCACCCAAGGTAGCTTCAGAGGCATCAAGGACTTCATCTACAAAAGGGTCAAGTCACGAAGGGAGTCTGTATTGTCAAGTTTATCTCATTTACAGCACTATTTCATGTTGTTTCTACTATCTTTCTAGAAACTAGTGCTTGCCTCTAATGTTGGATGTAAGTGGCGATTGTTGCAGGCTTCTTCTTTGTGGATTGGGCAAGCCAAGAGTTGAAACCTGAGCTTGGAGTCCTCCTTTTTGTTTTCTACCTTGTACATATGCTCTTGAGTCTTGTATCTAGGTCCTAGGCTTTCACTGAGCTCATCAGTTTGGAAGGTGCATTGCACCTTGGTCTTGTATCTCCATTTTCAAGAATAAAGTAAGCCTGGATAAGGGGGGGGGGTGTCTTGGCCCCTCAATCATATTGCAATTTCCAATGATGTCACTTTGTGTTTAAGCTGTATAAGTCTTAATTCCAGCTTAATTGCAATCTCTTAAGTTCAAGTATATGTGTTTGGCAACTCGCAATCATTTCATTCAAACGCCTCTGCAAAATCCGTTGTCTGAATTGATAGAAGGCACCGAGTAGTTTACACCCATACTACATTTTACATGTACTAGAGCTGAAGCCCTTTGCTGAGTAATATGCTAAACCAAACTCAAACTACAAGAGTCAAAACTAGTACTCAATACATAACGTGGTCCGAGGGTGGCTCTCTTGGGAGCTGCGAGAATGTCTTGTATTTGTGTCTGTCGGGTCGTCTCTCTATATGGTGGGGGGCGTGGTCTCTGTGATCTTTGTATCCGGTGGGCCATGTCGATAGTGATACCCCCCCCTCCCAACACCCCCCGAATATAGCTGTGATTAGCTGAACCTCCATTGTGCGTGCCCTGGACCTTATCTGCATCGTGTGTAGCTCCTGCATCTTTGGCTGTATCGCTCCTTCTCGTCGTCGTCCCATCGCGTTGACCCACTCTGCTATGTCCAAGGGCAGACTCAAATGTGTAAAAATGTGTGACATGTCATTGTCACTGTCTCCTCTTGCTCTTTGATACAGCTCGACAAGGTCTCTCTATGCCACGTTGCGTCTCCATCGGTTAGAGACCAACACAAACCTAGTCTTGGAAGTGAATCATTTAGTAGAGAGGCCCGAACGCGTGTCCCTCTTGGAATATCGTCCTCCGATCTCATAATATACAAGGCAAGTACACAGGAAGTGCTCCGCTGTCTCCATCCCCTCCAATGTGCATAGTCGATAGATCTTCTGCTCTTTGGGATGCAATCCTCAACTGATGGGATGAGACCTGCATTTGTCCGATGGCAATCCTTAGGGCATGTGAGACTCCTCTGTCCTCTAGGTACTGGGGTCCACGAGAGAGAGAGAGAGAGAGAGAGAGAGAGAGAGAGTCTATTAACGTCCACTGGAGACCAAAAGGTCTATGGGACAGGAAGAAATCCTCTAGTACAATTGCTTTAGGGAGGGCGCATGGCAGCTCCCAAGGAGTGCAAAAGCAACCCCCATTTATTTAGAGTACCTACATAATAGTCTGAAAGAGGAATCAGCCATACATCAGTTTAAGACTGAGAGTCTTTTGGTTTTGATTAGGGCTACGCCTTTACGATAAACTGCCCTTTTTCCATCCTTTTTGACAGCCCTGACTTTAGCTAATTCAGTTGCCTTATTTTTGAGTTGAGCTTGTGTAAGCTCCTCAGCTATCTATACTTTGGTACCCTTCAGCTTGTAAGATTGTCGAAGAAGCTTGATTCGCATATCTTTTGACTTCAGTGTAAGGATTGCCTGACCTTTGTAGTGCATAATAGAAGTGGGCCTGGAGTCGTCATCATCCTGCTCATCATTGTCCGTCCATTCAATGTTGGGTAAGCCTGCTTTGATCTTTGTTAATATTTCACTGTAAGTGTCCTCTTCTTTGTACCAATCTTTTGGAAGTCCGCCTATTCTAATCTTCAGCGCATTATCACATCTAGCTTCGTGTTCTTTAATCTGTGCTTGAATATCAGACTTACTTGCTTTGGTATCCACTTCCACAATCACTTCCTTCTTAGCCGTTTGTACTTCAATGTGAACAAGATTTTTGACTGTAGAGACTAGTTGTGGGGTAGGGGAGGAGTCCTTACAAGATTTTATAGCCTCATCAATTATTGCCTGCTTACCAGGCCCTTCCAGTATGTGAAGTCGAGCTGTAGATAAAAAATCTGATCCTGTTGCCCAAGGATGGGTCGCTTGGAGCCTTCTTGTTGATAATTGCGTGCATATGGAGAGGGTGTCATTGCTGCAACTGTAGAGTACCGAGTCCTGATGGAGGTTGAAGGAGTTGAGAGGGACTTGGAGGGGAGGATAGGCGAGTCCATAATTGGCTGTCTAGAGAACCCCCTAGCTAAACCTAACCCCCGAGTTGGGTTGGGGGTTTAGCCCAACTCGGGTCTCCGTGATCTCTGCATCCGGTGGTCCATGTCGAGGCTGACGCCGTTGGTTGAGCAGTCCCCTCTAAGTAGAGCTGTGATGGGCTGAACCTCTATCGTGTATGTCTTGGTCTGTCTCTGCATCTCTGGCTGTGTCTTTGCTCGCCGTCGTCTCATCCCATTGACCTATGTGGCCCTCATATCTTCTATTTCCTCCTCTTGCACTCCGTCATGTCCGAGGGCATACTCAAAAGTGTAAAAATATGTGACATGTCGTTGAGCTCGATCTAGCACAGTCTTGTGTCACTGCCTCCTCCTACTCTATGATCTGGCTGAATAGGATCTCTCTATGTCATCACATCTCCATCAGATAAATACTAGCGTAGACGTGGCATCCCTTCCTCCTCATGTACCTTAGACAAGCCTTATCGAAGTTTTTGTTCTGTTCATTATTCTCCCCTTCCTCCTCATTTTGGATGATTCAATGCCCTTTTCTTTCTAAGAGCAGTTATTCCCTTGTTTGTATTGGATTTCTTAATGGTATCTATTATAATATCCATGCTTGCACTTTGAAAGATCAATCTTCCATAGATATCCCTTCAACATCCGAATAGGTTCGTTGGGAATCAGAGAGATGCATAGGCACATGCAATGATTCTATGAATAGCAAGAGGGAGGTTATACCTCACATTCGGTCTTGCAAGACCGCCAAGGATGAATGGGATACTTTGGCTAGTCTTTATCATATTTGCAAGGAGGCCCGGGTTGCCTATTTATGCAGGCAGCTGGATATTGTTAAGATGAATGAAGGGGACAGCATGGATGCCTATCTAGATTAAGGATTTTAGAGAGCAGCTCATCAATGTTGATGAGATTGTGCTAGATTCATAGGTAGTCTACGACACTTGATGGGTTCCCCGACTCGTATCAGGGATTCGCTACGACATCGAGGCTAGTGGCCATGGGTAACCCCAATTATTATAGCTTCAATCAGCTTGTTGCCCTACTATTGCAGGAGTAGCAGAGCGGCTCCAATCAGGATGCCTCCATTCATGCAAATCAAGCTTTTGCTACAGATCACAAAGGCAAAGGTAAAGCGGGCAAGAATTTCAGCAAGCCCAAATCTTTTGGCACTTCATCTACCTCTATCCCGTTTGATGGGAAGAAAAAATCAAAGCGCTCTAATATTGTTGGAAGCGAAGAAGAAGAAGAAGAAGAAGAGAGAGAGAGAGAGAGAGAGAGAGAGAGAGAGAGAGTTTATTAAAGTGATTGATGGGTCTCTGCTACAAACAAACTGTGAGGGTGGAGCTACTAAAACGAGCATCCACAACAATGCCGAATGCAAAAAATTCAAAATGGTAGTACTAAGTACTAAGTAGATCAAAACTCTCAATCCGATCTACACAGTCTTGTGCATTACAAACATGGAGGGGAGCATTCTTGGTCTTTTATATGAGTATATGGACAAGATTGGAGAGTCTCTCAACAAGCAACAATAGTTGAGAGGAGAGCAGTAAGTCTCCGTATGTTTTAACTTTTTCCTTATTGTAAATTTTTATTTCACTCGAGTCTTGACTCTTGAGTCTTCATGCTTTACATTGGTCTTGACTCTTGACTCTTGACTCTTGGCTCTTGTTTTTTGCCCATGGTTTGTTCTCTAAAGGAGAGCAGATCAAGGCTATATGGAATAAGCGATGGGATTGGTTTCACAGACCAATTCATGCAGTAGCACATGTATTGCATCCTCTATGGCAAAATGAGGAGCAATGTGAGAACACTAAGCTTGATGATGGGTTCATGACATTCATGAGGGCGGTGACCCATGGTGATGTATACATGTAGGGCCGTATGGAGGATGATCTTTTGGCCTTCTGCAACCATACGGGGAGCTTTGGTCGAGAGACGACAAAGCTTTGAGAGACTCGGCTAAAGCTTGTCTCATGGTGGGAGAAGTATGGGAATTGTGCTCCCACACTGGTAATTTACTACCCATACAATCAAGTTTCAGCTACATGCATGATGCATCATGCAACATAGTCTAGTGTGAGTTACAACTTACATTCTACTTATTATGTGTGCAGAAACACATTGTCATTGGAGTGCTCTCTTAGGATTGTAGTTCCGGTCCATGTGAGAAGAATTGGAGCACTTGGGCACTCTTCCATACAAAGAAGAGAAATAGGTTGATCTAGAGCTTCTTAGGTGAATGTGGACAAGATCGACATTGAGAAGGTGAAGTTCATTTCAGAGATCCCAGAGGTTGAGCGCGATATGTACTCCTTACTTTATGAGGAGTTGACATCATCGACCCGTACCACTCGCTCTTCCACCCGCTCTCAGAGGCAGAGAATAAGGGCCGTATCCATCGCTTCCACTTCAGCAGAGCCAGAGGAGCAGGATCCTCTCTTATCTTCATCTGAGGCTGACACTCAGGAGTCAGAGGCGATAGATGATAGCATGGATGTTGGTGATATCACCATCCAAGGAGCTGTTTACTCCCGACGGATACAAAGATAGATGCAACAAGTACTATCACTGCGGCTTTGCCGAACTTTGAAGTTATAAGTTATTGTGAAATTTTAAGATGTATGTACTATCTTTCAACTTTGTAATGTATGACATATGTATATATAAATTAACCTTAAAACAGAAACTCCGTTTCCACCGTTTTTCCCCGTTTTCGAAACCCCTGGAAACTATGCTCATGACCATGATTTGGGGCAGCAGCAGTAGTAGTGACAGCAAGTCCCTTTTGCTGTTTTTTATTTTCTGAAGCGATGCGCTAACGACATTCAGAAATGTCATGTCCTGGCTTCCGGCAATAATTACAACGTTTGCTGTTTTTATTCTTTGCATCAGACGAGGAAGAAATAGATGAGTGTCCAGCAGTAGATAAGCCTCCAGAAGGCTTGGGTTTGCTGTAATTTTACCCGTTCTTTCCCTTATTTTTGTGATTAGCGACAAAAGCCACAGCACGATTTGTGCGACTTTGCTCTTCCTGCAGGAGAAGGGAAACAAGTTGGTCGAAAGTATAAGTGTTGGGATTGCCCATGGTAACCAACCTCAATGTAGTAGCAAACCCCTGATAGGAATCAGGAAGTCCATTGAGTGTTGTGGACATTACTTGAGCATCTGAAATAATTTCATCCACAATAATGAGCTACTCTTGAAAATCCTTGATTTTTGTGATGTATGCATACATGCTGTCCCCCTCTTCCATTTTGACATTTTCCAATTGCATGCGTAAGAAAGCAACACGTGCCTCATTGCGAACATGGTAAAGATGAGCCAAGGTGTCCCACGCAGGCTTTCATGTTTTGCAAGACCGAATGTGAGGAATGATATGTCTCGTGACTGAAATTTGAAAAAGCAATGATAGAATGTGCTTGGGCATCTCCACCATCCCATCTGGCCTGTTCAGGTGTAGGAGGTGTGGCTGGAGTAGTAGTAGTAGATCCAGAGGTGGCTGTGAGAGCTGCACCAACGGTGGCAGTAGATCCAGAAGTGGCTGTAGCAGCTGCACCAGCTGTAGCAGTAGCAGAAGTGGATGCCACAGAGGAAGGTCGAAGATCCGATCCTAAGATCGAATTTTTTTTGGCAGCCAGCAAATGTTTCACCATGTATGACCACATGGGATAATTGGGTCCATTGAGCTTGTCGTCAGCTGAGAACATACCCATCCAATCGTTGCTTCCCATGGCAAAAATAAATCTCTAAAGGAAAAATGTGCGCTCAAGAGTAGCCTCAAGGCTTTCACTGCAAAATGAGCTGACTGTCCAAAAATGACAGCAAATGTCAGGCATTGACCAACCAAAAATTGACTGCTGAAACAATGAGCTAAATGCACGTGCTGTCCCAAAAAATATGACCTGCAAAACAATATCTGTCCGGTCAAAGGACCCTTTCCCAGCTGTCCTGTAAAAATATCAGCCCAAAACAAGGGGCAAATGTCTGCAAATGTATTCAATGATCGATTGAGCTGTAAATGTCCCAGATGGAGGCTGCGTGCCTCAAATCTCATAAGACAACAAGCCCAAATCAAGGGGCAAATGCATAATATACCCAAATTGAGGTAAATAAAGCAAATGTCACTGCAATGGACAACAAATCTGGCAAAAGACCCAAAATCTGAGAGGGCAAATATGCCAAAAAGAGGGCAAATGGGAAAAAGCCCCAAATTGTACTGCATGTTGCAAATGTGATTCAATGTTCTGCAATTCCAAGCCAATGCCAATGTTCCTGCATGTAAATGTCTACCAAATGCCCATAATTGGCTGTACCAAGCCAATGTCACTGCCAATCTAAATTTGTATGTTTGGACTTATTCTAGTCTTACAAAGATATATATATATACAATGTCGCTGCAAATTTCATCAAAATTGACAAAACCCCCAATTTTTGGAAGAGCAAAACTGTCAAATTTGGGGCAAATAATCAAAAGTCCCACATTTTGCTGAAACAAAGCAAATGTGGCAAAATAACCTACAAATCTAAAAATATCCCGCAATCTGTCAACAATAGATCGAAAATCCCCAGTACAGGAGTGGAAATGAAGTCAAAATAGGGCAAATATTGCAAAAGGCCCAAAATGTGACTTAAGGGAGCAAATATCACTGCAAAATCTGCAAATGTGACACAAAAGCCCCAATCTTTAGAGCAAATAATGTCATTCCAATGTGTGCAAAGGTGACATAAAAGAGGGTGAAAAGCTTCAAATCCAATTATACCAGCAGATCTGAATCGGGAGGGAGAGAATCCCAGCCAAATGGTGCTAGAGTAGGTTGGAGCACGTGGAGGAAGGCCTGAATGATTGAAAAGAGTCTAGATCCGCGCAAAAAACTGTTCAAAAATGCAGATCAATTGCTGACAAGTCGGATGGATTCTTGCAGCATCGCGCACCTGTTTGTACGGTCGTACGGATGTCCGTACAATTGCGTAATTAATCCCTAGGTCCAAAGCCATTCCAAGGAATTAAAAGAGTGGTTGTTGGAAAATGATGGCGTGGCATTTTTAATGGGCTCCCTAGAGGGCCATGTACCTTCAGTGGCTCCCCTAGAGTTCCAGGTGGCTCTAGTGCCTTCTACATGCTCCTTTGCCATTCTTGGACCTTCTTGGGCTTTCTAAACTTCACATGTGTGGTTTTCTCTCTCATCTTCTCTCTTTGTTGAGATTTTGGAGTGGTTTTTCAGCCTCCTTCAGCTGAATTCCGTTTTTCTTCATAACTTCTCACCCGTTTGGATTCCTCGACTTCCGTTTGGCCCGATGGCTTCCCCTCTGCCTCCCCTTCACAGTGATATGCTTTTCCCTCCGTGCGTTTGGTAGAACGGGCAGAGTTGAGCACTTCTTTTGCTGGTCGAATTTGCAAAAGTGGCTTTTCTTCATAACTCCTCACCTGTTTGGATTCCTCGACTTCTGTTTGGCCCGATGGCTTCCCCTCTGCCTCCCCTTCACAGTGATATGCTTTTCCCTCCGTGCGTTTGGTAGAACGGGCAGAGCTGAGCACTTATTTTGCTGGTCGAATTTGCAAAAGTGGCTTTTTCTGGACCTTTTTGCTTCTACAGCCTTCTGGACCTCTCCTCTTGCAAAGCTACAGCTTTCTGTTGAATTTTGAGTGGTCCCACGCGCTGGTTGATTGGTTTTTCTCAGTTTTGGAGGACTTTCTGGCGACGAAACTTCTCCAAAACCTTCTCAATGCATTTCTCTTTGAAGCACGCTTCTTTTGAGCCCAAGAACTCCTCACTTCTTTGCGACAAAAGTGCTTCTTTTCGCATTTTTCAGTGGAATTCTTGCTGATTGGCTCTTGTAAATGCTCTTTCTTCATGCCTTTGCACTCCTCTTTGGCTGAGAATGCAATTGGGCATTGGCTGCTATGTCCTCTTGGCGATTGAGGACTTGGTTCGAGTTTTCAGGGCTTGGTGAGTTGTGATTTTGTTGCTGCAATTTCTTTTTGCCATAAGCTATTGGTTGGCCTCGTGTGCCGCCTCTTTCTTGGTTCACAGGTGCCCAGGCAGTGCTACATGAGTCATTCTTTGGTTGGGTACTTTGCTGATTTTATTTTGGAGCTTTGAAAAGCTTTGTGAATGCCATCTGGAAACCACTCAAAGAGAGTGCAGCTGGGGTGCAGTGTGACTGCATCTGGACAGCCAATGGAATTGCACTTGGAAAAGAGAATGCCTTTGGATTGAGCCTATGGGTTAAGTGCACTTATGTGATGGTGTTCTATGCTTGAAAGCCTTTCGAAGGCTCAGTGAATTGGGGCTGCGTGCTCAGTTGCAGGGAAGGTCTCCCAGATGCAACTTGTAATCATTTCATTGTGAAATATAAAGAAATACCGAAAGGGGCGCCACGGTGTTTGGGGCCAATCGGGTGCACTTGTCTATGTTTGTTGAGTAGGGGCATTCTAGCCTCCATTCCTCTTTCAGTGGTTTTGTTTGTGAACAAATGGGTAAATGCCAAATGGTGATCATGCAATGGTTAATGGTTGTGATATATGCTTTGTGAGCTGTAGATAAGTGTTGAAGTAATTAAAGGTTTAGTTTCACTTCCTTGTGAGTGATTAGAGGCCGGTTTCATTTTCTATCATTTTCTACGTCACACTCTCCCTTATTTTATACGCATCTTTTGGCATTTCAGCGGTTGTTATAAGCCATGATTCCGTCCACTCTCTTCCAAGCATTTGTCAGATATTTATCAATTGGTTCACAATACTTTGGAGAAAACACAAACCAAGTATCTACATCAAGCCAACAAGCAGATTTGTGTAGCTTCCATTGTGTGGTACTCTATTGGCGTCCATCTTCTCAACTTTGTTGAGGTAAGCCATGAATTGGCATAATGATTCCCCCTCTAGAGGTAACATACCTGTTTCAGCTAGAGAGAGAGAGAGAGAGAGAGAGAGAGAGAGAGAGAGAGAGAGAGAGAGAGAGATCATATTAACGTCTGCAGGAGACCTCACGGGTCTATGGGACAAAGTACAAAAGAGAGAGTCATATTAACGTCTGCAGGAGACCTCACGGGTCTATGGGACAAAGTACAAAATGTCAAAAAGACTTGCGACATCTGGATAAGCCAGAGGGTTGAGGAGTGCACATGGCATCTCAGCTCGATTATTATATCACACCGATACATACTAGGACTATAAAACTAATAGAAGTGGCCTTCATAACGTTAGTTTAAGACCGAGAGTCTTTAGATTTAGATTTGAAATCTCTGATGAGAGAGAGAGAGAGAGAGAGAGAGAGAGAGAGAGAGAGACCACTATGAACACATAATGATCTTTTACATCCGGTGACAGAAAATACTATAGACTTGATATGTAGCTAGTAGCTAGTGTGCTAATCCAAGTACCTTGTTGTGGTGTTCCAAAACTTCTTTTCTGTAACTTCCTAGCTTTGTAATAGGTTTTTTAGGTTCTCTCGTGCCATTGTATCTTTCTTTGACGTGTGCATAGGCCCAACATTGTTTTCCAGCTCCCCTGTGGGGCAGATTTTACATATCTTTGTTATCTTGGGACCCTCTAGATCGGTTCTCATTTGCATATTAGATGCCTTTTTAAACATTGATATGTCTTCCACAAGGTATTTTTGCATCCGATGGCTATCCATTGGATTAATTCCCTATTTGTAGAACTGCATTTTTGGCCTTGGGTCTTGCCATAATTTTTGTAGCATCTTTTGTGCCACTATCTTCCGGATTTCACATGCATCCTTTGGTATATCAGCAACTATTATACCCCATAGTTCCATCCATTTCATCCTAGCTCGATGCCATCTAGTGGTTTGTGTGTATCTTCCAAGGCCTCTCCAGGTATCTTGCTGGCATCCATCGTCTCAACTTTGTTGAGGTAAGTCATAAATTGGCATTATGCTTCCCCTTAGAGAGGTATCATACCCGCCTCAGCTTGTAGGATGGGGGAGAGTGTCTGAGTTTTAACTCCCAATTCCCCTATGCGAAATCTTTTATGTAAAGTTTCTATTCTTTTCCAGTATGTCCTAGAGAGGGAGAGTGTCTGAGTTACCCCCAATTCCCCTATGCGAAATCTTTTATGTAAAGTTTCTATTGTTTTCCAGTAGGTCCTAGAGAGCCCGGGAGCCCATTAGGATGCACAGGATCATTGTTTGTACAGGCATAGTGTAAAGAAACTTTCTCATTTCCCAATTCCATAGGTGTGACTTTCTGCTCTTATTTTGGAGAGAGAGAGAGAGAGAGATGATTAATGTCCGTTGGAGACCCAACAAGATCTATAGGACGAAGGTGAATCCAATAAAAAATAGCACATTGTAGCTCTTAAATTAGCTATCAACAACAATAGCTAGTGTGTTTGCATCTGAAACCAGCCTCAACAACGTAAAGGGTGGTAGGATCCACACAAATACAGCATATACAGTAAATAGACAAGCAAATTTGCAACACACCACAAATCACAAGGGATCTAGAGCGCTCCTACTTAGAAACAAAGACACTGATTGGCCCCAAACGCTGGCACCCCTTGCGGTATTTATTTAACATTCATTTGAAGCCAAGAGGCTGATTACAAAGGTCTCTGGAAAGCTGCTCCACAGGCAAACCAACGTCCTCAGATTTCTCGTCCAGCCCACCCTGTAATTCCTTGCTCAACTTCAAACAGTGAACGGCATCCAATCCCTAGGCAATCCTGTATCCTCCTCCAACCAAAGCATGCAACAGAGACCCCAATAGCATCCACTATCTGAACCACTCCTGCAATCGCACATGCAAGTGCCCAACCAGCCAAACACGGCTGAACAACTGCAAGACAGAGTCCTCAACAGCTGAACTCTGGTGCAATCAGACAACCAAACACTTCCCAACGGGTTGCCACAGTCTATAACCTCCCTGGCCATTGCCCAAAACCCTTCTTCACGAGGAAAGAAACCCAAACGCAATAACTAGCGAGCGACCAACCTGGGAACGGCAAAAGCAGGCAAAGACAAGCCTTCTTCTACCTGGAATCCATAGAAGAAAGGTCACCCTGGCTAGAAAACCAAGATCCTGCGGAGATAAGCTGATTTTGCCTTGGCACAGTCCCAACAACAGCCTAGAAGCGAACACCCACACCTGGAAAATTGCCAAAGTTAGCTAGCACAGCTCGAAAGCCACTAGAATCAAATCGCAATCCTCTTGGACAGCCTGGACAGCCTGGAAAATGAATCACAATTTTCCTGCACAGCCGGGACAACCAAGAAAAGAAATCACAATTTCCTTGCACAGCCTGGAAACTTGTGAAAAGAAATCACAATCCCTGTAGAAGCCCGGAAACAGTTGGAAACAATACCAAAACAGGATCCAATCACCTAGCACAGCCCGGAAGACCTGGAAACTGGATCGCAATTTGCAGCAGACACCCCTGGCAGAAATCGCAATCTGCTACAGGCCCTGGATCTGGTGCGTTTTCCTTTGGCAGGTCCTAGATGTGCTGGTATAGACCCTGATTGGTGACGTTTTCCTTTGGCAGGCTCTGAAGCTCCTGGGAATCTGTGATTTTTGCTCTAGCAGCTCTTGGCAAGGTCTGGCAGGTCACAACTGATGATCTGGCTCCTTCTGAAATTGATTTGGCCAACTGAACTCAAAATAAGAGCACTGGGCCCCTTTTGTAGTTGCACCACTCTTTTGGCCCCCCCGTTGCACACTTTGACCCTAGGAATTAATTGCCTAGTAACTGAGCGCACGTTCACTATTTCCAAGGGCCCACTAGGAATTTTAATTTCCCAAGTCTCGCCCCATGGTCGGACCCTCGCACCCTAGAGGCTCAAGGCAGTCACGCGCAAATTACGGAAGTCACAAATCAAAACTCCCATAATTTCACGTCCTCGTGACAGCATCCCTGAGCATGCTTGCAAGCGTGTGTGCTTGGTCCAAGTCTTCACTACAATTTGCTAATGCCTCCTTGATGCAAGGCTCCTATCCTCTTCGGTGGCTGGTCGAAGAGGATGTGCACTTATTTTGGGGGGGGGGGAGAGAGAGAGAGAGAGAGAGAGAGAGAGAGAGAGAGAGACAGAGAGAGATGATTAATGTTCGTTGGAGACCCAACAAGATCTATAGGACGAAGGTGAATCCTTGAAAAAATGACACATTGTAGCTCTAAAATTAGCTATCAACAACAATAGCTAGTGTGTTTGCATCCCTGAGCATGCTTGCAAGCGTGTGTGCTTGGTCCAAGACTTCACTGCAAATTGCTAATGCCTCCTTGATGCAAGCTCTTCGGCTGTTGGTCGAACAGGATGTGCAAGTTCATGTGTGTAGACATCTTTATTTAATATTTCTCTCTGATGTGCTGATAGGTTCAATAAGTGAGGAGTGTGTGGCATTCACCTTGTATGTTCCTGTGATGGGTAGAAGCTGCAAACTCGATTCTCTTATGGCACGTTTGTCCACCTATTGGTCTCTACTTGGAGTGCGTGTGTGTGTGTGTGAGAGAGAGAGAGAGAGAGAGAGAGAGAGAGAGAGTAGAAGTAGAAGTAGAGGTAGAGGTAGAGGTAGAGGTAGAGGTAGAGGTAGAGGTAGAGGTAGAGGTAGAGGTAGAGGTAGAGGTAGAGGTAGAGGTAGAGGTAGAGGTAGAGGTAGAGGTAGAGGTAGAGGTAGAGGTAGAGGTAGAGGTAGAGGTAGAGGTAGAGGTAGAGGTAGAGGTAGAGGTAGAGGTAGAGGTAGAGGTAGAGGTAGAGGTAGAGGTAGAAGTAGAAGTAGAAGTTTATTATCGTCCTCGGAGGGCCAAAAATGACCCATGGGACCTAATCCTCAGTACAAAAATCTCCTCCGCTGTGGAGGGGTCAAGAATTTTCAAGTTCTTGACGGTACAAAAAAAGATGAGTGACAAAAGATCCCAACACTGCCGGAGAGGTAGTGGAGAGAACTGACGAGATTTGAGTGGTGTCTGCTAGTATCTGCTGATAGTCATCTCTGTGAGAGAGAGAGAGAGAGAGAGAGAGAGAGAGATGGGTCTATGAGATTGTGAAAATCCTGGTACAAACGAGCTGTGAGGGTGGAGCTACTAAACGAGCATCCACACCAATGCAGAATGCAAAAAATGCAAAATGATAGTACTAAGTATAACATAGTCATGTCAGTGGTCGACTGTATATCAACCTCATCATCATCATCATCATCATCATTATGAGGACGTCATGGTGGATGAGGCAATGGAGGCATGAAATCGGCGATAGCGTGTTGTCGGTTGCTCACGGTGTGGCCCTATGACATCTCCTGGTCATAGCTCTACGCCTAACAAGGGCTACAGTAACCGCTATCGGTCGAGCTCCAACTCTGAACAGAGAGGGGATACCCTCAATGTAATCTGCGTGTCAACTCTCTGTCTGAGCTGTCGAGTCATTGGCTCTGGGTCACAATCATGTCGAGGCCTCGTATCGTGGGAGTCTGTGTGATGTGGCTGGAAGAACTCCGTGATAGAGCTCTGAGAGGGATCTGCCACGGAAGAAGTCTACTTCTGTCTCTGCAATCGAAGTAGCCTCTCGTGGTGCTTGACTACCTCATGAATGAAAGCCGCCAAGCATCTTTGGTATGGATAGGAGAGGAATCGAGACAAAACCTCGGAGCTATCTCTTAAGAGGCAGAAGAAACGCCCTCGGATCTCATAGTAAACAGGACACCTGAAGATGAAGTGCTTCTCTGTCTCAACCTCTTGTATGTCACATAATGTGCATATGCGCCTCTCCCTGGGTAGGCGCTCTACTCTGCCGCTCTCGATATGAAGTCTATGTGAAGAGACTTGAAATTGCCCAATAGAGATCCTTAGTGAGTGGGGTAGGTGGATCTGCATGTATCCTGGTGGGTCAATGAAACCACCCTCTGTGATATGCAAGCAGTGATCCCTGTAGAAGTTGAGCCTCATTGGAAGCTCACTTAGTCCCAGCAAGGTCCGGAATGTGTGTAGCTGTAAGAGATCCTCACGGATGACCTTGTTGACCTTGTGTGACATGAGGGGAGAAAACGGAGCGTTCATACTGTACTGGAAGGGAGGGAGTCTATCCATGTGGAGCCCTAGTCGCTCAAACCATCTCTTTGTGCATGCATACCGGCATCTCTGGTCACCCCTACTGATAGTGCCATAGATGAGGACAATGCTAAAATGGGGATGTCTCACCCTCATCTCGAATATCTCTAGTGAAGTGGGAGGTCTCGGGAGGGAAGTAGCATACTACAACAAACAGATCCCGGTTGTCCATGTGTTGGATCCGGATCCAAAAAAACCTGGACTTGCATGTGTACCTATTGACTACTGGTAGTGGACGCTCTGGACTCTGATGTGTCTCTGTGTAAAAGACTATGTTGCGAATTGTATAAGATTCCTAGAAGTTCCCTGGTTCTAACCATAATGTACTATTAGATGTCCAAATGGTCCTGGATAGGGTCTTGGAGATCTGAGTCTCATAGACCCCGCCTCCCTATGCGGGGGGGGGGGTAGGGCTGATGCCCGACGGGAGCCTGTAAGAAGTCGTCCATCTTGCACCACCGCCCACTTTCCATCCTTGTGGGCTTGATCCGGCTGCTGCAAAAGGGAGCGCCTCTCTTTAACCTATAAGGGGGTGAGGTTTTCATTTATGGAGATCGTTGGCTAATCTCATAGGATTGACCTGTACGGTAAAGCCGAAAGTCGTGCCTGAGTGTCATGGAACCGTATGATCAGGGGATGCTCTCAGTTGGGGTCTCTCCCCACCTACCACGCGCTCTTGATCCTGTGCTCAGCTACACCCAGAGTAGTGGCCATGAAAGCTGTCGCATCTATCATCGGTGTAGCCTTAGTGTGCGGGATCCCACAGACTCTGATGTTGAGAGCCTTATTGGCTCCTTGTTGCTGCACCATGAGGGTAGCCGAAACGGTTGCCTTTGCAGGTTCCCGTTTGGCCACGTCGACCCATCTGGAGGTCTCCTCTTACAGATTGCATGCTTGCAATGTTTGCCTCAACAACTGGAGTGCTTCTTGGGATTGTGTGAATGGCTGTGACCTCCTGCCGGAGCTGCGAGATATCCTGTGTGAGTCCCTGAATGAGATAAGCCTGCTCTTGTATGTGGCGCTCCTGCTGATGGGTGAAGCGTGTCAGGTCCACCTCACGCAAATGGATACTGTGTACCTCCATAAGCAAGGTCTCCCAAGTCTCTGGTGGGTCAATCCTAGCCGAAATTGGAAGGGCTGTGGCACAAAAGTGTGAGGATGAGACTGAAGAGTGGGTGGTGACTGGGTAAGATATGGAGAGGACAGTGGCATGGATGAGGCGATCCCAACTGGGTGTGGGAGCGCAGGCTGACTGAGAGGGAGAGGGGAGAGCAAGGTCGAGGCGTAATGCAGAGCAGTGTACGACACCTTCGAAGTAGGTGTCATAAGCGCTGAGAGAGCTGTAACGGGCGAGGAAGGGAGGGATGAAATCTGTGACAACCCCCCTATCCCAGGGGAGAGGGAAGAGGCCGATGTCATGGGTATGTTGTTGGCAGTTAACTGTAGCTGGGGATGTAGAGGCTGCAGCTGAAACTGAGGCCGAAGCTGAAGCTGAAGATGAGGATGTAGCGGGGGCTGAATGTGTTTGCTGTTTTTTTTGTCGTCTTTCTTGGTTTTGTCTGTCTCTTTATCTCGTTCTGCCTTTCCCATTTCTTGAATCTTGGATTGACTTCTAGCTGTTTTCCTTTACAAGTCCTAGTGCAGGGGGGGGAGAGAGAGAGAGAGAGAGAGAGAGAGAGAGAGAGTGCCCCCACCCCACACGTGAAAAAAGTAGAGAGACCGAAAGCAGCATATCAAACAAAGATACATCTCACAGTTTCGGTCAAGTCTTTGTTTTGCAGTCTGTACCTCTTGCTGTCAGCGGCTCTTGGTCTTATTTGTGAGGTTTTTGATTCTACAGGGTGATTGATTTGTTGTTGTCTTTTGTATCACAGGTTCCTTGGGATAATGATGATGCTTTTGAGGCGGTGCTCAGAGAGGCTGGACTCGCCTAGGCAGAGGTGCTTTGTTCAGTACTGTCATTTCCTTTTTTATGGAGTTATTGGGTGCTAAAATATCTGGAATTGCTGAAAGATCTTTCTATATAGTGGCAATTCGCACTTGGAATCATTCCAAACCGACTGAAAACAGCATCAGGGTTGAAGCTTCATTTACAAGCTGTGCATTAGATATGTTGTTGCGACACTAGCGTGCTTCTCAAGTGACCACTCGGAGTATTGTTACTTCAAAGCAAGCTGTGCGTTTGATGAGAGTAATTGAGTTGTCAACATAGTGGCTCATTCAAAGAACAAATCAACTTGGAGGATTTTCCGGAGCCTGGCTGGAGTTTCATAAATTTTTAATGGGCATGTCACATTCTGCTATGAAGTAGTTCTGCACTTTTCTCAAGGTGAACTGCTGGTTTGTGAGATTGGGGATTGTTAATTGTCAAGTACAATATGAAATACAGAAAATGTTCAGATTGCTTTCCTATGAGATACAACATGAAATATATAAAATGTTCAGACTGCTATCTTATCAGATTTGGTGTTACAAAGTATAGCATGGTTGTAACACCTATCTGAAAGATTGGAAAATCTCTATCTCTCTCTCTCTCTCTCTCTCACACACACACACACACACACACACACACATACACGCATGCACGCACGGACCCTTGCAATCTTTGGGTGTGTCATTTTTGAGCTTGTGTCCAGTTATAAGCCAATGCATTTACTGCTACTTTTAGCTCCTCCATTGTGAGGGGTTTGTCTAATAAGGCCTGGACAAATTTTTGCACAGTCCTCTTTTGGATTTGTTAGCATTTTCTTCTAGCATTTAATAACTCCCCATCGGGTTCAAGAGAAGGTAGACAATAGTCTCTGAAAATGGGAGTGTACTATTTGTATATTTTCTTCAGTGGAGCCTACATAAGTGTTGTCTCCTTTTAAAAGGAAGGGTACTTCTTACTTTGTCATTTTTTCTTGATGAGTTTAAACATCTCCTTGTAAGGTTTGTCAAGTTTCCCTATCCACCATTGTCTAAAGTAAATCTTGGCTTCCTCCAATGTGATTAGTTCCTCGAATACGATTAGTTCCTCCAATATGATCGGTTCCTACTTCTTGAGTTCCTTTTTTATTCTTACAGCTTCTTCCTGAGTAGCCACATCCGATAAGAGCCACCACGACCTTCTTTGTTTTGTAGTCCGTGAGGACTTGCTTGGCAATGGGTGGTTAGGATGCATTGCTTCTCAATGCGATTCCTCAGCCAATAATTGCTTCGTGTTGGTCCCTCAGCCATGTCCATCTACTATGAAGTTGCCCTAGAACAATCTCCACCTTCTCGACCTCTTTTCCTGAGTATTCTAGGTGGGGGACGGCTCACGTGTTAACTGGCATCCAGTTTTACTGATTATTTCCTTCGCATTCTTTTTTTGGAGCCATGCTTTATTTCCTCCTGGGAACTATGAGCACAATGCTCTGAGTAGGAATCATACTTGGGGACCCGTCTGCTCCATAATAGAGAAACACACTATAAAGAACTACAGGTACGGTTGAAGGGCGGTGGAAGGTTATATTAGAAAGCTCCTTGATTAGCATTGTATGCGTTTTATTGTTTGGTATGGAGGATGTTTTGAGCTCTAAAGTCTCCATTGACCTTTTCCCCCAGGTTGGGAGTCACTGTAGCACTTTCTGGTTGGATAACTACTTAGCCGAGGGATAACCTGTGTTCTCTAGCCAAGGGATGATCTGTGTCTTTTAGCCGAGGGATGATTTACTTTAAATTGCCATGCACTAAGGTTGACGTTTATTGGTCTGGGTTCATGGCAAAATTTATGCTCATTGGCAAGTTGTCTCGTTAGCACGATTATTAGATGGGGAATAGCTGTACATTTTGTTAGAAGCTTATGTTTCGATTAGCAGGATTATTATGCTTTGTTGCGACTATCTTCCCTTTGGGATAGCACGCTTAGACAGTCTTGTTTGAGATAAGCGCGCATTGCTATGATACTTGGAATTGGAACAACAACTCAACATAGGACGAGAGTTTTAAGAGGAGGTAATTTAGAGAAAGATTTTCCTTTAATTCTCTGGACTTTATGGTACTTGATTCATTATGATTGCACTGATAAGTGAAGACACATCGTCCCACTTTTTATTGATTACATGGACTTGATAGAGGATTTTTTATTTAGGCATGCATCCAAGTCAATTTATAATCGTGGGATTACATGCTTAGCCACCTATTTTCATTTTCTTTTCCTCTAGACCCTTGGAAACTACAAGAGACTATGAGCAACGAATGAAAACGTATAGCCCATGACTAATAGTTCGACTAGTTGTCCTAAAGTAAGATAATAATTAGGGTTATACAGATAAATAGAGAACTCCCTAATAGTTGTCGATTCTTTCACTTTAGTATATATTTTCACCAAATGGTGTTAAAGAGAGAAAGGACAGATAACTAATGGTTCATCCTTTAACTAGTACTTTTTATGATGGAATTTTATTAGTTGAGAACTATGGACCTCAACATTATGCGATAGATTGGAGATTCCATAGGTCATACATTAAGCTTGGCACTTTGAGATGTTTTGGACTCTTTAGGTGGTAATTTACATTTGCTCGGAGGTTCCTTTTATTTCATAAAGGCGTTTCCTTTTAATAATTATAATTTCCTTTCCTCGGCTTTATTATTGGAGAAAAAGGTTAAAGGAGGGGGATATAATCTCTCCCCTTACCAAGTCTTGTCTCAACGAGCATGGAACTCGCATTTTAATCCATTTTGAAAGGAAACTCTCTCCCCTTTGTTAACATTTTACTTGCATTAAAGTAGTGATGTAGCAAAGTTGAGATATTGTGTACGGTTTGGATTTCACTATAATTGGTATTTGGTGAGTTTCGTACATTACTTCCGATGATTGTCTTTGACCATGGTCCTTGATAATGTGGGAATTTATGGAGGTAAATGTATTTATTAAAAGGAAAAAATGTGTTTCAATTTGAATTCTTCCCAAGTACCCTTCTTATTATTTTGGCGGTATGGTAATAGGTACTTGTATGCAAGTACTACTTCATTACTTTCCTTAGACTTGAGACTCATTTCGTCTTTTTTTGAAGTTGAGGTTAACATTGATTATTTCTGGATGCCAACCTTTAATCGTTGTTGAAATTCGAGAATGCCAAAATTTGTTTAATGCTAATCTAGATAGAGTGACATGGATAACAATTGTGTGCCAGCATTGAAGCTTGGCTTCCACAGCATAAATGAAACATTCTAACTTTCATTGTGTTGTGATGGCGCCAGGTGAGTTGGCATACCTCTCCATCGGATTTGCATTTGAAAATCTTTGGCATGTTTTAAAGGACTTAATATATGGCGTTGGCAATTACGACAAATACTTTTTCGTAATTGTTGGAGAATAATCTTAACTATCTTCGTGTAATTTGGACACTTTAATAATATGATTGTGGCTATACATGTTAATTATCACTTTGATGCTCTATTTGAAGGGGTTGAATAAGAATGGACTACTCCCTTTTGTGGTTTTGAAAAGGGCAATGACATATGATTGCATTTGGTGTACTTGAACATTTGAAACTGGTCCATTAGTGTAGTAGTTTAGATTTTTTGATAGGAGACACACGCGCGCGTGCACACACACACACACGCGCGCGCGCGCGCATACACGTGCACGCACACATGCACAAAAAACTGCTTAAAAGAAATATAGAAGTATATTATTCCCAAATCTTATAAATTGAAAAACATTCAGATGCACACTAGAACTATATGCTACGTGACTACTATTTCAAGACACAGTTGATCATGTCCATAGTCTATTGATTTACTACATTGTCCTGGAATACAAGTATCTTAGTTTACAATGGAGAGTAGACACGACCACTTTCATATAAAAATTCACATATGTACAAGATTATTAATCCGTGGGCCAGAAACGGGACATGAAACATGATATGAAATGGATTGGGACATATTTTTAATAATTTTATGTTGTAACTTATGTAAATTGTAACTCAGTAAAAATGCTACTCATTCAAAGATAATTTCAGATACTTTGGGATCTCTTTTCATTGTGTGGTAATTAAAAAAATTTATATTAAGAAGGCGTGTGCTTTCATTAAATATTAAAAACCAATGAATTCTTTTACGAGATGGCCATATGCATGTAATATTATCAAAGCTAAAGTTTTTTGGATTATTTTTTGTAAGCCTTCTTTGTTTTAATGAAGACCATGGTATAATTGAATTCATGCATGATTGACATCTATGAATCTTTTGCATGCCTCTTATGCAATTGACCTCAAGCCAAGACCAATAGTTTCATCATATTGAAAAGATGCTCTCTCTCCCCCCTCTGGATCTTTTAAGGTCTTTACTTTGTAAAAATTCTCATCATCTCAAAGGACAATGACCACCACCATCAACACTATCACTACAACTATCTCTTGCTTATTTGATATATTTTGTATACACACTCACTTCTGCCATTGTATAGGGTTGGAATGTACATATGAATGCTCTCATTAGAGATCAAGGTGGTGAGGATTTGCTTAGCTTTAGCAAGGTGGGTACAGCTAGCATTGGTATATGTAACTTTCATCGCACTTCGCTCTTGATGATATTGGCGTGTTACTCTGCGTATCGTGGCTTGTAAAATCCTCCTATGTTTGTCATAGAGGTGATGCTGCATGGATATAGTTAAGCTAGTGCATAGAGAGCTCAAAAGAAAGAAAGCCTTTGTTTAACCAGAACAATAAATCACCATCGATATATATGGTGATTCTACTTCTAGGCTTTGCCTTGTGTCATGATGCACTCAACAAAAGCTCAAAACTAGCATGTGGGCGTGATGAATGTAAGAATGGCTTTCTTGGGTCTCTTTTTAATTAAGGAAGGTAGAATATGATAGTGATATGCTTAGTGACACTCAATAGCTTCACGAGAATCATGATTACTATAGGTCAATGCACGATTAGGTGTAGCCAATCACAGAACGATTTTGAGGGCAGTTTTGGGGCTACGATGTATCGCGATATTTTGAATTTCAGGCGGACTAGTGCTCTTGCGGGAATGCTTCTTGGCATAATGATTGCCTTACTATTGTAACAATGAGATACAATCTATTAAAACTTGATGTTATGAACTCCGCAGAGCTCAACACATGTCACTACATGAGTAGTTCCACCCTCCTTTTGCATTGTCTCTATGCTACATCTTTGTGCATTAAACCATCCACAAATCATCTACCTGTAGCTTGCCGTTTGTCATCTTCCTGTAGCTCGCCACTTGTCATCTACCTGTAGCTTGCCACTAGTCATTTATGCGTAGCTTTTCTGCACTAATCTAGATTCATGATGGTATTTTAGTGGTGGCTGTAGCTACTTCTAATTAAACTAAATAAAATGTATTGATGTTAATTAGTCCCACAATTATTTATATATTTCGCATCGAGGGGTCCCCTTTCTTAGTTTATGTTCTTTTAGCATGCCATCGGGCATGTTAAAAAGCAGCCCAGGGGTTGGAGCAACATGTTATAGTGTAACGAGAGCGCAATTCATAGTTTAAAACAATTGGCTAAAAGTTAACCCTAAACAAACGAAAATGTATTTCCTTGTGCAACCACCGCGCTGGTTATATTTTAGTGCGGGTTGCTATTAATCCTAAACTAAGGAAAATGTATTTCCTTGCAACCACCACGTTGGTTCTATTTTAGTGTGGTGGTTGCACAAAGTTAACAATTTTCCTTCATTTAAAAGTTAATCCTAAACGAAGGAAATATGTTTTCCTTCATTTAAAAGTTAATTCTTAATGAAGGAAAATGTATTTCCTTGTGCAACCACTGCACTGGTTCATTTTTAGTGTGGATTGTAGTATCTAAACCAAGGAAAATGTATTTCCTTACAACCACCATGCTTGTTCTTGGAACTATTTCAATGTTGCTTGCAATTGATTCTAAAACTAAGGTAAATATACTTTCTTGTGCAACCACCACACTGGTTTTATTTAGTGTGGGTTGCAGTTAATCCTAAACTAAGGAACATGTATTTCTGTACAACCACCATGTAGACTCTTGAAACTATTTAGTGCTGCTTGCAGTTAATCCTGAAACCAGGAAAAAGTTATTCCCTTGTGTACCAATCACTTATCGTTTGTGCAACAATTGCAACCAGCAACAATCACTACCAACAATGGATGCTATCAGCAATGACTACGTAGGATAATAGTATTATTTATATTAAAGTTGAGACTCAAAAGATATTACGCCCGATGAGTATAACAACTCAGCCGTTACTTAGAGAAAAACTTGAACAAAGAGATTACATTCAAAGACAATTTATAACAACTTAGCAATTGCTGAGAGTCTCATGGAGAAAAAATTGAATAAAAGAGATTATATTTATAACAAACTGAGTAATTGCTGAGAGCCTTGGAGCCTAAAAGATCACATCTGGTGAGGATAACCACTTAGCCATTACTGAGTGGTTATGAGCGTTGTCGAGCAAAAGTTGCAAAGAGGATATTTGTACAACTTAGTATTGCCGAGAGCGTCATCGAGTCTTGTTGATGGAGCACTACACATTATTGTATTCACAGATGCTAGCCTAGCTTGCTACATATGAAGTTTTAGGGAGCTAATGGACGAGACGATGGAGAGGCAGAAGACCATGTACAAATGCAAGAGTTAAAATTTGCCCCCCAACAATTATTGATGCTCTAGTTTTCTCACTCCCACTAGGTTTACTCACAGACACTCGGAGATCATAAATGCCCAACCTTATGTAGTGCTTAGGTGAGGATGCTCACTCTCGCAATCAGTTAAAAACAGGGGTGACGAAACAGTGTCAACAAGAAAGCTTAGAGGTCGGGGTGGTTGTTGAACGAGAAATAATATAATGGGAGAACCGAGTTACTAACAATTAGGAACTTAACATCTCACGAAGTATACACATCATCGACAAATAGGAAGTATACAACCAAAGCCACCTTGGCTTGCAATGCACACTTAGTAACAAGCTTCCTAACTTAGCAAGCTAGTGAGAGGGAGAGCATGAAACACAAAATGTAACTCTCTCTTCCCTTCTCCCTATTATAACGCTTTTCTAAACTACTGTAAAACCTCCTTCTAAAGTTGGCATGCTCGGCCCATTGCACCATTACTTGTCATTGGTCGATCACCCTTAGTCATCTGCTTCACTGCCTTCTGCTACCCATACTTGCCATTTAGAAGTTAACTATGGTCACACCATGCATGACCGCTTGCTATTTGGGTGAGTTAATGAGACGCTTCAACACCACACCTACAGGTACCGTGCTCGCTCATGTATTGGTAAATTCCTTCGTTGGCTGCCTCGACTTCCTTCAACTAGGTCCTCATGGTTCAGGACTATCAGGTACCAGTCCGCTACTAAAAAGATAAGGCATGGGGGTTGAAGTAGCGGGTCATCATGTGAGATTGTGGCATCATCGACAAAGGGCAGTAGATAGACTTGTACAGATGAGGGTCTAGCCTCATCAAGGGCAAGAGCTTGGGAGGAGGATGAGCCTCGAGATGGAGGGTCAAAGGGATTGAAACTTCACAGTTGCTCAAGGGGAGGCCACCGATAGAGTGAGCCAATGGCCTATCTAGATGAGTCAGCCAATCTACTAACCACAACTCGCAGTGATGGGGTCCTCGATAGGGTTAGTGATACCCAATGTCTTATCTAGATGAGTCACATACTTTTGAACGGTTGTGACTCTCTCCTGCCACTTTGTAAGAGGATCTTTACATAGGTTGCATATGTTGTTCTACATAGCTATCGCCTTGTTAGTGTGACTACTAAATGAGTTTTTCTAATTTTTGGAGTATCTATTGCATAATAGGGGGTAACTTAGGCATAGAGATCTTAGGGAGCTCGCGGATCCGGGTAGCAATAAGGTGTCGCTCAGCCTTAAAATCATTAAACTAGTGCATTGCTCGGTCCTAAACAAAAAGATGAAAGGTACGTATGGCACAATCGTATATTGAGATTTTGGGTTGTATTGACCCTTATATGCCCTAGTGGAGAGGCTATTGTAGAGCAGGGGGATTGATCTCAATTTCTTCAATCTATCACCAAGCCCTATAGTGGACAAGTAAGAGATCACAATTGGGTACTTGGTGTAGTATTTGGGGTATTAGCACATTGTCTAGGAGATCCTATCCTGACAAAATGGGCTCAGCTTTGAGAACCTACACAGGCGACGTTTGGGTCCCCATGAAACTATGCTTTGCCAAAAAAGATACTTGCACTCCCACCTCTGCAAAACTAGTGTGGGTCTAGGTTCCCACTTCTTTGCATGACTTAGACATTGCTCGGCCCAGTGGATCTAGCAATAGAAGGGCCTTTGTAGCCATCGCGGCTTCAGTTTGCCAAAAAAAGCGAGCGATAAAAAACAATAAAAGATTTATAAATCTCCCATTTTAGTAGCAAAAAATAATAACTTATTCAAAAGTGCATATGTTCCCTCAATGCCAGAAGGTTAAACATGCATATAACTTTAAAGCCATTAACACATATTTCACATTATCCATGAGAGTTTGTATGTTAAACTTCCAAGTCATTGTTTGTATCAAAGACAAACCCTACTGCAATCAAGTTCTCTCTTTCCACTAGAGTAATTGAGATCATCTTTCCAAGGACTCCTTGCATGGATTTGTCTAGATTCCATGCATATGTAAATGCTTAGGTTTTTTAACTCTGTTCACTCTTGGAACAAAACCCATCTTCTTTGTTACTGCAAAAATATCCTTCCCTAATGATTTATTCTTACCTCCCACTTATCTTACCGATGCAGCGAATTGGCCACAAATTCATTTTTTGGTGCATTAAATTTTACTAGATGGTGCACAAAGATGTGATAATCGTCTAAAATACGCCTTGCCATTTGATTTGATATGTAACATGACCACGTTTGGACTTGTAAATCAAAAGATACAGGGATGTGAAAATGTCCTCTTTTGGGCCAAAACAGGGAGCGCGTTAATGGATGTGAAAATGTCCTCTTTTGGGCCAAAACAGGGAGCGCATTAACGTGCTCTCTGTTTTGGCCCAAAAGAGGACATTTTCACATCCCTATATTTTGGCAAGATGTCAACATTTGATTGTTTTGGCCCAAAAGATGAGTTTTTAACATCCCTGCATCTTTTGATTATCAAATATAAATGGCATAATGTTACATATCAAATCAAATGACAAGACATGATTTAGATGAATATCATGCCTTTTTGCACCATCTAAAAAACTTGTGTGCATCAGAATATACATTTTGTGACACATAACCACCTTTTTGAATACTTTGTACTTCAAGCAATTATTTTATAAAAAACTTAGATTCTTTCTTTGCTTGCTTGATTTTCCAACCACTTCAATTAATTGTCGCTCACTTTTTTGGGTTCGCTCGCTTTTTCTCGCTTGCTCTATTGACTACCTCTATTTAAATAAACAAGTTATGATCCAATACTTGGGGAGGAAGCAAGTGGTTGGATATGTAATCTAGAGCCTGGGTGGCATGAACAATGTTCTCTCTGAGAATCTGCTACTGCAAAATGGTGGCACTCCTATCATGGTGATCATCTTGCATCAATAGAGGGGTAAGCGGAAATGGCTCGAGAGGAGATAAAGTTTGAAGAGTTCTAGGAGGTGCAGGGAATGTGATTGTGCTAGTCAGAGCTTCTGTCATTACTTCGCTAAATTTTTTCTCCTGCTGCGGGCTTCTTCTATTGCTCAGCCGGTGTCTCCTATGGTTGCTCGGTGTTGGCCTTGTCATCTGTAGGTAGGTACCTCTTGCCCATGTTTCTCGATGCCTACTTCATCTATGGTTGTCTTATCTGCGTCTGTCCCTGACTTTGAATGTTCCTGGGAGGTCCCCTCGCGGCTATTCCCCTTTGAATTCTTTTGACCACTATGGTCAATGTGCTCCTCGGAGCCCTCTTCCTCAGAATGTTGCTCACTGCCCTTGGCTTTCAATGTTCTAGCTCCTCCAATGGGTGCAGAAATGGAGTTTGACCACTATAACTCTCCAGACGTGAGTCTATAGTGCAGCATGCATAGATGGGTCCCGATCTATTGGGAATTGGTGGAAGAGAATAGATGCATGATGACTCAAGAAATGAGAACTTACGATGAAGCCAAAATGGTGTTCTATTTGTTGTAAGAGAGGTAAATCTCTTTTTAAGAGTGTGTGGGAGGATGGACTAAATCAAAGGCACCTCTCCTACATCAATGGAGGTCACTCCTATATCATAGGCACCTCCTTAAGAGGGGGCCTTGCATTACATCATCACTTGTGTCATGGTCTAGACACCTCATAGCACTAAGTGTGCTTCACTACACATACACACACACACATACACACACACACACATGCATGGCTGCTACTAGATGCACACATGCACCTTAGAGAAAGCCCTTGATCACAAATATCCCAACATAGATGGTTGGTCTTTTCACAATGCTTGCACACTTCGTACTTGCCCTTTGATAGGAGCTTCAATGTAAGTACTTGAGTTTGATCTTCTACCTTCCTTGAATTATTCTTTCTCTCTGCTTCTTGTAGAGCACGGATGATGCTGTCTAGTGTTGGTTGGGGAAGATTCTTCAAAGTAGTTACAACATAGTCAAATTCCCGAGGCATACTCTTCAAGAACACAACAATTGCATCATCTTCAGTGACTCGAGAGTTGACTAAGGCCAATTGTGTCATAAAACTCCTCATAGTGTTAACATCAGCTGTGCAACAGAGTCTCCATCCATCTTAAGTTCAAAGAACTTAATATTCAAAGTCAATTTAGAGTTATGAGAGCTAGCACCAAATAGCACATCTAACTTATGCCAAGCCTCATAAGGAGATTACAAAGCTGAAATAATGCATAATCATCTCCCAAACCTCATGCGATAATTGCATAGGCTTTCTCTAGCCTTTTAGCATTTGCTAGTGTTGTTGAAGTATAGCTTGCCTTCCTCTTTCCTTTGGTTGTGATGCAATGAATGATTCCCTCGCTTGACTTAATTTCACAAATTCTCCTTCATAAGCACAAATATAATTTTCATTTGTCAAGTATGGAAGCCTTGGCCATTGAAATTGTTTATTTTAAAGGTAGCGATGAGAAGGTCTTACCTTTATGATTAGATAGTGTCTTCTCTCTTACAAATGGCTATAAGTCTCAACCATATAAGTGCATATTGCAAGCAATGAAATCAGAGAATCCTAGTCTTTTTGCATCGGAATAATAATATGGCTTTTTCTTCACAAAATATCACTTTTCTAATAGCCATTTAAAGTCATCAAATGGATAAAATGTGTGGGTGCGTAAATGTCACTGATTTGGTTGATGTGGATGGGTTTACGAGACTTTCTTAGACCCATAAATCAAGACGATCTAGGTTCTGGGCTGCTCACCTTGACATGGTCTATGTTATGAAGATGGGTAGTAGGTAGTAGTTCAGAGGCCAATGGAAGAGGGAGAGTATTCTATTGCTATGGTTTGTACATTTGCTTTGCCCATCTTGATGCTAAAGTCGGCTAACATCTCATTTAAATGAGCTCTAAAGCCCAAAAAAAAAAGATGTGGACTAGGCCCAAGCCCATGCATGAGTTGGAAGGCAAGTCCTCCTATGCAAGAGCTATCCAAGTAGGGTCATGGAGTTTTTTCAAGGCACCATCTAGCCCAAATCTTTCATCATTGAAGCTACTCATCCCTAGTGCTAGAAAAAACATTGATAAAGTAGCTACCCAAAAACACGATGATGACGTCGATTTGCTAGAACAATCCAAGAAACTCTTTGAATGGATGGGGGACATCTTTCAGGTAAGATCCATTGCATAAAAGTTGCATTTGGGCTTACTCAATGAAATGACCAGATGGCTAAGCTCAAACACACCATTGACTTCATTCATGGTCCTCATCCAAGCTATTTTTTTTGGAAGGATGGGTTAGGAACGTGTGGACAAAGAAAGGTTTGTTGGTGACAAAATTCACTTTCTGAGAAATGGTTTCTTGACCTTTATCTTTGAGAAGGTGAACATGGTAAACATAGTTGTGAAACATGGTACAACGAAAGGTTCAGTGGTGACAAAATTCACTTTTTGAGAAATGGTTTCTTGACCTTTATCTTTGAGAAGGTGAACATGGTAAACATAGTTGTGAAACATGGTTCGTGGATTGTTTCATGACCAACCTCTTTCTACCTAATTGTAGGATCTATCCTTTGATCCAAACATGCCCCCTCTCACTCAAAATCCTCGATAGGGGTATGTATAACTTCCCGACCTTCCCCATTCCTTGTTTCCTCAAATTGAGGCATGAGGAATCCTCATGCTTGTGTGCCAATGGTCCTCATGGTTGTACCACCTAGCTCTATCATTTTGGGTCTTAATACACTATAGAAGAGCTACTTTTCTTGTTTTCATAGTTATATATATAATGTATTCCCTTTAGTTATGGAAAATTGTTCCTTATATTTTTGCTCTATGTGTATGGTAAAACAAACAAGGTGGGAATCCCACTAAGGTCCTGCCTTTTATTGTAGGTGTAAGTGTTAGTGTGCATCATGTGCAAATGTATGCAATGCAATGATCTATCCAGTATGTGAATGAGTAAGTTGTTGGTTCTTTTAATTCTAAGTTGACGCAAAAGTAGTCCATCATGATTTGTAGATTCTATGCCGAGGTCACCACTACGGCCTTGCTTTCAACAAGGTGGCACAATCACTAAGGGGTCATTAAGTCCTCATTTAGAGAAAATGTAAAGTAGCTCAAATAAATATTACAATCAAATTTTCCAATAACTTATAAAAGGGAAATAAAAGGTTGTACAAAAGGGAAAGAGAAAAATGCAAGTAAAGGTGAAAGGTAGATGAGACTGAAAAGAGAGGAAACAAAAGAGATAAAAGAGGGGATAGGCCATTAAATATGAGTGGAGACATGGCCATTTAGCAAGAGACCCTCATTTCACATGCTTTTAATAAAGGTGATCTCATAGAAGCTAAATGACAAAATAGTTCACTACCTCTCATGTAAGGCTTTGAAAAATCTTAATCCACACAAACTGACAAGATCATGTAGGACCCTCACAAAAAGACAAAAGCCTAAACCTAAAACTCATTACAATAGCTAAACTGCCACTAATCCTAACATTAGCACCCGATTAACATGGTGAACTTGACCAAATGAACTAACTTCTAGACAATAAACTTGATTAGCAAAAAAACTCATCTAGTAGGGCCAAAAACAAAAATACAATGTTTGGTACCTAGCTCCACAAATACCAAGAGGTATAAGCATATTACAGAGATGTGGGATGAAAAAAGCAAAACTAGCCTCATGGAAAGGAGAAAGAAACTAGTACGCTTATTTGTTTTGTGTTTTTTCATTGCCAAAATAGTTTTGTGTGCTCTTATGCAATTTGTGATTGGATTTGATAAATGTAGATTGTATTAAAAAAGAGTATATATAGCATGGTTGCCAAACATTTTAGTTCCCCCAACGACCTACAATCTCATCAACATTCACATTCATTGAGTGCCATTGAAGATTGCATCATAGATTTGTTGTCACATGCAGCTTTAGGAACCTCGGCCATATGCGGGCACAATACAACTCACAAACATCATCATGTTGTCTCCAGGCATTAGTGCCAGAAACATGTTGTCATCTGTAGGAAATGGTGGCCAAAAGATTGTTGAAGTGAAATAAATAGGGGGGGTAGAAGCAAAGCTTGGGCAGATAATGTCTAGGCACCATGCAATGAACTATTCAAATAGACATTAAGAATTGTTGTCACTATAAGATTTGGCAAAGGATTGCAAGGCATAATGCAAAGAGTGACCAAACAAACCAAAATTTGAATTGAGACAAGGATCGGGGTATTACCTTGCTACAAAAGCTACCAGGAAGCTTACTGATTGGGAAAGTGGGTGAAGTGGGTGTGATCTCAAGTTCAAGGGTGCTAAGAGCTGAGCCGCTCACGACAATGGAAAGGTTGAGTAGTATTGGAGCTACTACATTGTAATGCCATCCTCCTCCAATGATAACAAAAGGAGAAGCAAAATGTGGCGGTAGCAGTCATGAGCAAAACAATGGTAGCTCTCACCATGAAACTCAAACGAGGCTTGGAATAACTAGCAATGGAATCATCCAAGCTCTTGCACAGCTGCATATGAGCGCACCTTCAGACCTCCATGGATTTATTCTAAATGTATTCTTGTGTATGCAACCTCCATTTCTCACAGTTCTGCCTTACTTCAGTTCCCGAAATTGTTTAAGTCCTTCTCACAAAACTTCTCCTTCTTGTAGTATCCTTGTCCCTACAACCTCTTTCTTGCAGTATCCTTGTCCCTGCAACCTCCCCACCTCGCTAACTAACCTTCCTCCTCCCTTCCCATGTTGCGGAGATGTGAGAAGCCAGTTGGGTCTTGCTTCTTTTTTCCCTCCTTTTTCTACTAGTAGCAATAGCACCACCAGCCTCACATTCCACATCAAATATTGTGACAGTTGTTGCTCTACCTTTCATCGACATGAAGTCTCAAAATGCCTTTTCTCAAGGCTCATTGGCCTATGTCATACCCTAGGTAGGCAATTGTAGCTCCTAGAAAAGGCACCAGATAGCTTGTTATTACGACAAAGTTTGTATCTCTAAGTGGGAAGATCTTGTATATAGAAAGAGAAAGGGCATCTATACGAATATTGTACAAAAATATGAACAAGCATATCATCTAAAAATTAAGAATAGGCAAACAAAAACAACTTACCTTATTCCCTTGCAACCAAACACCACTCCTGATTTAGTTCATGATCTCATTCTCACACATACATTTTGCTTGGATCCCTGGATAATGGCGAGCAACACCATCTCCCATTTCCAAAGTGGGAGAGAGTGAGTAGCTATTCTTTGGAAATCATGCATAGGATATCGAGGGTCCATTGTTGCTTGTTTTTTATGTCACTTATATTGATGACCATACTCGCATGACATGGGTTTATTTTACAAAGCATTAAGGTGAAGCATTGGAGAAATTTATTAAGTTTAGGAGTATAGCTGAGGAGTTTATTGCATATGTAAAATTCTTAAGGTCAGAGAATGGTGGGGAATAATTGTCTAGGGAGTTTGATGATTACTTGTGAGAGAATATGAAGGGATAACCATAGCTCTTACTTTCACACTTTGATTGAGACATCATACATTAGCCTTTAGTACCTATTTTGGATAACCATGTGAATAATATTATACCACGTGCTTGTTGGGGGTTTGCTTAGGCCAATCTGGAACATCTCGCATGTGGTTAAAAATATATACTATATACTAGTAAAACTCTATAAACTAGGGTTCAAGAATGATGAGTAAATATTTGACTTTAGGCCAGTTGCGGGCTTACTGATGCCACCTATTTGCATCTCGCTCGAAGTCTAGCCAATTGTTGTGGAGCTTGCAAATGTCGGCTCGAAGCCACTCACAAAATTATGGCATATATGTATGTGTGCACTATGGAGAGATTTTAGTATACATAAGTTTATTATCCTTTTGTTTTAGTTTGGTACAAACCCAATCGGTTATGTGCTTTAGTTTTGTGGCTTTTGACTCACGTGCAATAGCCATTTCTAAGTCTGACTCCCATTTTTGCTTTTGCTCCCCACTATTCTCTTCCAATCAGATAAGACCAATTATTGATCATTAGTCCATGTCTTGCACAACGTAGCACTCAAGTTTGTCTTCGCAGGATGTTCCTTTGTAAGTCCTTCCAACGGGGTTCCCACAGTATGCTCCTATATGATACAAGTGTTGTTCTAACTAGCACTCCTAACATTGGTTTCTCAATGGAGGGAATAAGGTGAATTACATTCAAGAGGCCTGCCCTTCAGGGGATGGGTTTGTTGTTGCTTGTGTACTCAAGCATTTCATGTGATGATGCTGTAGACGAGTGAGTGGTCAGACTAGTAGATGTAATTGCAGCCGTGCGTAGCATTGACCAGGTTTTTTCTCACCCAAATGTGGTCCAAGTTGGAACCATGCACTGTTGTCGGTTGTGTCATTAGTTGTTCCATGTCCTTGGTTGCCATGAATTGCTTTACTATTTGGAGTGCGTGGCAAGCCTTAGCGAAGCAAATGTTGAAGTCACCTACTATGTACGTGTTGGTGTTTGGCCAAGTACGCTCGAGCAGGTATTTTAGGGCATCAATGAGATTGGTTGCACGTGCAGTGGGTGAGGGTATGTGGATATATTTTGTGTGTGCTGAATTTCAATTGTATTTGATGTATGCTAACTGGATTTTTATTGATAGTGTAGACATGGGAAACCAATTTGACTCAGGCAGTTTTGAAGAGGAAGTACAGATGTTGGATGCCATTGCAGACCAAGTTGTGAAGCTTTTGGGCAAGGATGTTTTGGTAGAGGACATCCCTTCTTATTGTTTAAACTTGTATTTAAACTTCTCATGTATTTAAACTTTTTATCTTTCATGTATTTGAACTTTTAATTATCATGAATTTATCTACAATCTCACAATGTTGCCATTTTTGTTAGTTTGCCATGTAATTAGCTTTGTATCACTGTCCTTCCTTATAGGTGCTACTGTAAAGGTCACCCCTCCAAAGAAGCTGATTATTTTTTATATGAATGGGATCTTGCTACAGAAGTGGTGGAAGAATGCTCCTCCAATGGATGAAGGGGGTGAAATTCACCAAGTTGGATCACACATTGTGTCTTGGCAGCCTGACTTGATGAAGTTTTTGGCATGTTTGTGGAGCCGCCGTGGGGTAGCATGACCAGGAGGAATATAGAGCCCTTGGTGGCTTTGATAGAGGGAAACATAGTGTGGGATGGTGGATTGAGTTCTTTCAAGTTTAAGCTCAGTTTTTTACAAGAATAATGTAGCACTCTTGAAGACTACTGCCATTCAACATGGCCAGATGACTTGCGCTACCTGAAGCCCTTTACCTCAATATGTAATCATGGCATTGATTTTGATCCAGAGCACATAGTGCTTGTAGGTGACACTCATCTAAAGGCATTGCTAAGCCGACCTGGAACTTGCATCACTCGATCCAAATATTATGGAGATCCTCATGAGGAGGAGTTATGTAAGTTCTTGTTGCCATACTTGAGGAAGCCAACATCCGCGAAGTTATGTCAAGGTTACCATATGAGACCCATGTATTCGATACCCTAGCATATGATTATGGATGACACCCATTTTGGTTGTTCATTGTAGAATTCCCTAGAAGCTATGGTGATATGGATGATGCTGAAAAAGTTATTAGATTTATGATGGTTGATCCAGTGCCTACAAACTAACGGGATGTGATGCAAAGAATTGCGGGGCTGCCAATGGAATTTTTGACAAAAATCCTTGCATTAAACCCATTTTTCAAACACTATCCCCCATTCTATGGGAGTTGATACATCTTGTACATGGATCTATCACTACATCTTGTAATGACCTTGGAGCACCAATTATATATATAAAGAATCAATTTCATTTAGTCATGTTGTTTCTTGTGAGACTCGCCGGGCCCCCTCTCTCTCTCTTTCCCCCTTGCAATCCTTTTATAATGTTGTAGTATCAAGTACAACTCTTCTTGTTTATCTAATAGTGTTGCAGTATCAATGTTTGTCAATGTGTTTGTCAATATGGCCCTTCCCCCTAAAGGGGACCACTCAAGGGCCATGTTGACAAACATTTATAATGTGTTTGTCAATATTGCCCTCACCCCTAAAGGGGACCCCTCAAGGGCTAGATTGACAAACACAGTATGTTGATATAGTATTGATATTGACATAGTAATGATTGTTGATATGTTGATTCGTACTAATGTTAATATGCTAATTTAGTACTATTGTAGAACTAACGAAGTGCTAAATCAACATCAATACACTGATTAGTACTAATGTTGAGATGCTGATTAATACTAATGTTGATATGTTGATTTAGTACTAATTTAGGACTGATATATTAGTGTTATTTTAGTTCTAATTTAGTAGTAATTGTAAAACTAATGAAGTGCTAAATCAACACTAATATGCTGATTAGTACCAATGGTGAGATGCTGATTAGCAATAATGTTGATATGTTGGTTTAGTAATAATTTAGTATTGATATGTTAGTGCTTAAAAAAAAAAAAAAATCTTCAATAACAAGCTGGATTTTATTAGATAGGGCGGGTCAAACCTAAAAAGACCCAATACAAAAGGTGGCCAACAATGAGCCAGTGGCTTTAGGCCTACGCTAAATAGCAAAATCATAAACACCTGAGAGGAGGTTTAAAGCATGTGACCACAGAGGTCATGGAGAGCACTTCCAACCACATTGTCTGACTTGCTGACCAATTGAACAAGGTTAGATAAACACATTTTCACACAATTAGCTATCCATTTGTTAATTAGTCGAACAGCCAAGTCATCTCTGTAGACTCTTTGATTTTTGATCGTCCATATACCATAACAAATGGCACCTCAAAAGTAAGGCCAACAAGCTTTCAAAGTGGAAGGCCAATCTATAGAGTCTCCCAACAGTGCTAGTCTCCAATTAGAACCCATTGAGAATCTTGAGATCAGACCAAACACATGAATTGCCATCAGTGCACAACTCCATATACCCCTTGCCATAGGGCATCTCAAAAATAGATGCAAAAAGGTTTCCATAGAACTTCAACAGAGGGGGCATAATGGTGAAACTTGTACTCTCTTAGCCAGCTTAGATCTCACAAGCAGCCATCCAGCATTATTTTCCATAGAATAAAATCAATCTTCCCAACCCTGCAAGCTTTCCAGATATTTGTAAACCTCCTCCTCCACTAGCCCAAAGATTTGTGTAACCGCAAGTGCTTATTCAGATCACAAGTGACAATAGACCCTTCGAACAAACGTTTATATATACACTTAGTAGAAATAAACTAAAACATGGGCTCTCTGACAACAAATGCATATTTTCATGTGACAAGGTTTATTGTAACCACGAAGGAGTTGGGATAATGTTGTTGCAACAATTTCCTCTCTCCTAGTTCTTCATTTTAAAGACAAAGCATTGTATCCATCCTTCATCACCACCTTTCAGTCAAAAGAGCTTAGAGAAAAACTTGTGTGTGGTTATTCTAAGGTGTTTTTCTACCCCTAGTTGGCCCTGGATGGTTAGATGAAGGTTAGGGTTTTGAATACTCAGGTTTTTGAACCCTCCTTTCTCTCTATCTCCCTACCCCCTTTGTGCCTCCTTACCCTCCTCTCCATCTCCCTACCCCCTCTCCAGCTCCCCTCTGGCTCTCTATGTCCTCTGCTCCTTGTTACCCCCTCTTTGCCTTTCTAGTCCCCCTTTGCCTTGCTAGCTCCTCTCCAATTCCTTACCCTGTCTATGTCTCTAGCACCTCAAATGGCTATCTATTGGGAGACAGCTATTGTGTGATAATGTGCGACGCACTTGGGCAAGTCCAAGATTCAAAATAGTTTGATTCTAAACAAGGACACAAGAAAGATAGCCGTTGTTGCCTACTAATTTCGATGTTGCACGCCATCGCCTTGTGCTATTCGATTCTGTTGGTGTGGTAGTTGCTTTTCTACAATTGTGGCGTTGTCTGCTTTTTTGGCCTTACTATTGCTTCAGCTTTTCGGTTCTACCGGCATGGTAGTCACTTTTTAACGATTGTGTTAGTCATTTCTTTTTTGGCCTAGCTATTGTAGTCCATTTCTATCCCCAAGATTTTTTGACATACAACTTGATATTGTTGCATGTGTATCGAGGGGTAAAAGGTCTTCTAGAGCACCTATGTTGTGTCTCTATATGTCTGCTGACATGATGTGGTCTTTGCTTTTCTACATGGAGGGAAGGCAGTGGAGTTGTTTCCAAAATTATATGGAAGGGTGGCTGATTAAAGTATGTACTATTAGTGTTTTCTCCTTCATCTCTATTTGCCTATAAAAGGTCATATGCACACAGTGGAATTATAAATGTGGGTTTGAGTTAGCGTGTTTTGACATTGTGAGTGTGAGGTCAAAGTATCTATAGCTATAATGCAAATCATTTGTTTGTCACGGACAGTGCTTGCCAGATGGATGTGGCGGAATATATAAGAGGTGATTCTTTTTCTTGCTTGTGCATATGTTTGGTTCGTGGTCATTTTGTTTTATATGGACTTCATCGTTTCATTGTTATGCTATCAAAGTGTACATGTGAGGCCCTCGTTTGAATTGAATATGTTTCTTGTGTTGCCCATTCCTCTCTTTGTGTGTACTATATATATGGCAATCTTATAGTGGGTTAGTTTAGTAACTATTCCTATATTTGGTTTCAGTGTTAGTCTTCTCGTCCCTCTTTATGCATAGGTTCATAGTGTCACTTGACTTCCAATGTAGATGGTGGGAAAAAAGAGGTTGGCATTCGTTAACTTCTCTCTCATCCATCTCCCTTTTTGGTTACTTTAGCCCCCTCCATTAAATTTCTCATCCTTCTCCCCTTTGAGTTACATAGCCCCCTCCATTAAATCTCCCTTCTCGTTCTCTTTGGAATACCTTAAAGTATTTCAAGCCATGGCTAATCCATTCTAGCTTCCTCCATTAAACTTGTGCAATTCCAACGGAGTAAGCTATCGAGCTGACTGAACCCTTTGAACCACTCCCTGACACAAGGATCGTCTTTGATATTCTAAGTAATTCGATAATTGAGATAGATATACTTGACTGTTCAATGCTGAGTACTATCTGCACAACTCTATTATGTGATTCTTTAATTTTCATCCCTTCCTTGTTTCCATATGATGAAATTAGGCCTGACCTTAGTCATGAAGGCTAGAATATGGTTTGTTGTCTTAAGAGATCTTCGAGCTCTATTATGTTTGTACTTTCAACCAAAGGAATGTGTTTAAAGCCTAGGATAGGTTTCTACTTCGTTTTGGCAAATTGATTGATTGATATGAAAGAAAATTTCAAATAGATATAATACAAGGGGCATGAGGTTCCTTTCTCACAGAAAAATGAGAATAATATGTTAAGAAAGAAACTGAAAGTTCAAACGTGGGCTTTCTGATAGCAAATTCATATTTTCTTGTGTGATAAGGTTGATTGTGACCACAAAGTAGTTGATATAATGTTGTTTGCAACAATTTCCTCTCTCCTAGTCCTTTAAAGACAAAGCATTTTATCCAACTTGTTGTCACCTTTTAGTTAGAAGAGCTTAGAGAAAAACATGCGTGTGGTTAGTTCAATGTAGTGTTCTATTCCTAGGTGGTCTTGGATTGTTAGGTGGAAGGTTAGGGCTTATAATATTAGGGTTTTTGAACCCTCCTTGCCCTCCTTTCTCTCCATCTTCCTAACCCCTCTCTGCCTCCTTCCCCTCCTCTCCATCTCCCTACCTCCTCTCCATTGGCTCTATATGTCCTCTATTGCTTGTTATCCCTCTTCGCCTAATGGAGAGGAGAGGGGGTGATGAAAGCTTTAGAATAGTTCAATTCTAAAGAAGGATGGAAGGAAGATGGTCTATGTTGCCTGCGGATTTTGATGTTGTACACCATCAAATTCTATTGTCCAGTTCTATTGATGTGATAATTGCTTTTCTATGGTTGTGTCAGTCATTTGCTTTTTTGGCCTTACTATTGTAGCTCATTTCTATCCCCAAGATTTTTTGACAAGCAACTTGCTATTGTTAATAGCATGTCGGTGTCAAGGGGAGTAGGCAAAGGGCCTTCCAGAGTAGTGTGTCGTGTGTTTCTGTATCATGTGCCGACATGATGTGGTGTTTGCTTTTTTGCATGGAGGGGAGGCGGTGGAGTTGTTTCGAGAATTATATGGAGGGGTGGCCAGTTAAAATATGTACTATTAGCGTGTTTTTCCTTCATCTCCATTTGCCTATAAAAGGACAGATGTGCACAGTGGAATCATAAATGTGGGTCTGAGTTAGATTGTTCTGACATTGTGAGTGCAAGGTCAAAGTATCTTTAGCTATAATGCAAATTGTTCATTAGTCATGGCTAGTGTTTAGGAGATGGACATGGCAGAATCTATAGGAGGTAATTATTTTTCTTGCTTGTGCATGTGTTTGGTTTGCAGTTATCTTGTTGTATATGACTTCATCATTTCATTTCAGAGTTGTTATGCTGTTAAAGTGTTCATGTGAGGCCCTTGTTTGAATTGAATATGTTTCTCATGCTGCTCATTTCCTCTCTTTGTGTGTACTATATATTGTGGTAGGCTTACAGTGGGTTAGTTCAGTAACTGGGTCTGAGTATGGTTTTAGTGTTAGTCTTTTGGTCCCTATTTATGTGTAGGTTCAAGTTGACTTCCAATGTAGATGGTGGGCAAAAAGAGGTCAACATTCATTAACTACTCTCTCATCCATCTCCCTTTTCAATTAATTTAGTCTCCTCTGTTAAATCTCTCATCCTTCTCCCCTTTCATTTACTTTAGTCCTCCTCCATTAAATCTCCCTATAGGCTAGGATAGATTTCTACTTTGTTTTGGCAAATTTATTTATTGATATGAAAGAAAATTTCAAATAGATGTAATCCAAGGGGCATGAGGTTCCTTTGCCACAGAGAAATGAGAATAATAAGTCAAGAAAGAAACTAAAAGTTGAAACATGGACTCTCTAACAACAAATTCATATTTTCCCGTGTGACAAGGTTAATTATATATACTTATATTTTTCGTGGAACACAAGTTAGTGTACAATTAGTCTATTCTTGTGTGCACTTCTCCTCTTGCTCCCTCTCTCACTTCCAATATCAAGAGACATTTCTTCACCTTGGTGACATGATTGTCGCAAAAGTAGAAGGGAGCAGCCAAGGAAGATGTGGGTGATGGGCAAAAAACATTGAGTGATTAGGGGACAGCTCTGATTCATGCAGTGCTTCATATGAGAGCATTGATAGCTCAAAATCTTCACTAGATGCGTGCATCTATTGATGGCGATTCTTGGTTTTAGAAGATGAATTGAGCTATTGTGGGGTAAAAATTATCACGCGCCACAACAATAGAGCATGGAGGAAGGCTAGAAAGTGAGAGAAGGGGATGAATTTCAACCTTCAAGATTCAATTACTAGCAGAAGGGGAGAGATTAGAAGTGAGTCATGAAAGAGGAGAGTTGAGAAAGGGAAAGCTATGAGGTTCTAGAGAAAATCACAAAGAGATGTCTGTCAAGAGCTTGAATGTAAAGATGGTCTAGAAGACAACACGATGGAAGGAGTGGTAAGTTGCATGTAAAGTAATCATGCTAGATCGTCTTCCTAATGATTGATAAAAGAAGTGGTAAGTTACAAGTTGCATGCAAGATAATCAGGATGGAATGTCCCAAGGACCACCACACTCAAATTTAAAAAACTAAATATGGGTTTGTTGTGCTTACATGTGCTATTCCCTACATGCTAAAAGGCATAAAAAACATATTTAATTTAATATAAACTTTCATAAAATATACATACATAAGGGGTTTTTAAATTCAAAAATTAAAAAAACCATTCATAAGGGATAGACTTATCGGCCCAAAATTCACAGAAGGGGTATACATAGGCTATTCAAAAATGTAAGTAGGGAGATTCTTATTTACCTAGCTTGAATGCACATGCTATATGGGATTTTACTTAGTGTATTATGCAAAAACTAAAGTTAAAAGATACAATTGGGTAAAAAGAGCATATAAATGTAAGGTTGTAAAACAACTAATAGAAATTTCTATAAAGTAGATAGGCTTGACCAACAAAAAACATACAATTTCCAAATAACATTCTTTCCCATGATCCTTGCAAGTAGTAAGAACAATTTTTTGAAAGATTTTATCCTATTACACTTTTTAGATGTAAGGCATCTCATAATAGCTTAAGTATTTGATAGATTCATCTCATAATGCACCCTAGCCAATTACTTATCCTCTACTTTTCATCCTTAGATTCAACTAACATGCTTCTCCTAAATTCAATGTGGACTTTTGGGCTTGAAGTTTCTAAACAGTTAAGCTAATATAGTGACAACAATAAGGAAGAACAATACTATTGAAACTTGAACTTGGCTTGTGTTGATGGAATATATCATTTTGATGAGTTGTTCTTGGTCGTTCTTTATCTATATTCTTCTTACCTATATCAGATAGGTTCTACTTACCTATATTCTATACCTTCATAACACCTTCATTCATGTTCCTTTTTTTAAAGAGTAAATAAAGTGCCAAATTTTATTAAGAAAGGGGGAGGGTTAGATCCCCAACAAAAATCCAATACAAAACTTGGCCAACAAGGGGAAACATAATCTCAAGGCCTATGCTCATGTGGCCTAAAGAAACACTTGGACACATGTACTCAAATCAGAAAGAGGCAACCTCTTAAATACATCCATCCACTAAGAGGTCAAATTTTCTAACCACTAACCACCCTGGCTAGATCTACCAAGGATACCTTTCCTGAACTCAAAATTAATGATTCACTGTATGACTCCGATCCCTAAACACTATTTAGGGATTGCAGTCTTTAGTACAAGTGCTATCATTTATTTATGTAGTAGAACAAGAATACATTTTTCTATTCTTCGAGTTACCCATATTTGAGTAATATGAGGATATTTCCATTGTAAAATGGGGTTTGAGAGTTGAGATCAAAACTACACAAGGAAAAACAACAAATTGTGAGCTATAAATGTGTTATTGATACACAAATATTTGTAATGTACTTTTGTGCGCTTAGTGTATGTGATATGTGGTCCATATATCCATTGTATGTCAACCTCTCCACTGGGTGTTTCTCCTTGATTATCTTCTCAATTGTATTTCACCACTTGTCACATTCTCCTTCCTTGCATATGGAGGCACATTCTTTACTCCTGGTGCTCGACAATAGGAATGCCATATTCCTCATTCATCCTCTCTTCGCATGAACTCTCTCCAACTGGCTTCCTTCCTTGCTTTATTTCATCTCACTTTTTGGTTCCATGCAATCTTCCACTCCATGGATTTATACTCCTTGTACTTTTTGAATGCTCATGTGGTCTTGTAACATCCTCAACATGCTATTTAACATATGTGCATGCTCTCCATGTCTATACATATGCATGTCAGGCTGATTTTCTTTATATGCATCTTTGATTTCCACATGGTGTGGTCGATACCATGACTCAAATTTGTTGAATTTTACATCTCTATTGACATAGAACCTCTTTCTCTCACTGGGTTGACACACTGTTGGAGAATGGCATACTCAAACTTGCACTTCTTCACATGATCTACCCTATACATTGATAAGATGAGACTAGAATAATGGTGTTTTCGAGAATGGCACCACTGCCATTCTCCAACGATGGAGCATAGAAGAATTCACATGTGAGTTTAGGCTTCTCAGTGCCATTTTCTAGGGCCCACTAAGAGATTGGCACCACTGCCATTCTCTACCAGTAGAAAAATTTACCCTAATATTCTAGAAGGGGTATTCCAATGATCATAGGACAATAGTGCTAGGCTCCAATCCACATGTGAGTTTGGGGAACTCAGTGCCATTATGTAGGTCTTTGCATGAGATTGGCATCCTTCCAGAGTTCTTCCCATCTTCCATTGGTGGCAACCTACACAAACTCAACATGTAGATTGGCATTCCACTGATTTTATTGGTAGTAGGATAATGGCACAAGTGCCAATGCACATGTGAGTTTAGGATTCCTTGTGCCATTTTTTAGGTCTTGGTATAAGACTGGCATCACTACCATTCTCCACTGGTGGCATTCTCCACAAAGATTAACACAAATCCATATGATCTCTACATAGCAGAGACTATAATCACTACATAGGAGGAAAGTTGAATTTCCCTAATCTTGAGACCCTATACAGTTCAAAGATGAATTTACTCTATAGTGGTGCAACAGAAGCTAATGAGCCAAGCATGTGCTATCTTTGAGGAAATCCAAAGGCAAAGGTTGAACGCCAAAAAAAATTAGACGAAGTGCTCCAAATGCTCACTCAAATCTAGGACCTCAAGAAATTAAAAATCACAACGATGCCAACCACAATGATGCCACCTCCAAGCCTATAATGACATTCATGGAGCCAAGATCCTTTATGCTTGGCTTTTTTCCCTACCTCCTTCTTTATGCCTTGTACCAAGACATTAATGTCTTAAGAAATGTAAAACCTACAAGTCACAAATCTAAGGCCTTTTAAAAAAATTCTATAAGTTGTTTGTGAAATCTAACTAGGATGGCACAAATTTTAGGGGTAAGGTAAACATTGAAATGTTAAGATTCACATTCTATATAGGGACCATATGCTTTGTCGTCACCCAGAGCCAGAAGCCCTCATTGCTTAAAAGATAGTGGGGTCATCCCATCATGTAAATTGGTGCATGGAGATTCGTCATTTGAGCACAAATAATAATCTTCTTGCCATCATAACATTAGTTTATTGAACTATGCCTCCAGCTTAGACCATGGTGAAGCTCATGAATCTAGCCATCTAGGATCCCATGGATGTGACCCCATTATGCCAAATGTACATGGAGGCACAAAGAGCATGCATGCATGCATGTGTGTGTGTGTGTGGAAGACAAGACAACAATCTCTTTTGCAAAGTGAAAAGACAAAAGAGTCAGGGTCAAGGATAGAAAGAAGACATTATAGAATTAAGGAAAAGTTTGAGTATGTAGGTAAAGCACCTACAAAATTGCATAAAAAGTACATAAGAGCTTTGATAAGAAATGACAATAACGTTTTTGCAAAAAACATTGGAGCTTGGTGAAGTCCTGATAAGCATCTCCTTTATTGAAGAGGAGAGTCTGCATACCTTCCGCCATCCAACAAGAAAACATGGTAAGAACCAGCTTAGTTGTAATTGGGAAGACAGGTGTCATAAACACCCCTCCCTTGTTATTGAGGTCATAATAAAATAGTGGCTTAAACACAAACTTAAAACAGCTCGGTGTGGACTTTAAAGGTGTAAAAAACGGGGCCTAGAGGGAATTTGAAAAAAAAGGAAAAAGGTTTTAAAAAGTTAGTTTTAAAAAATTAATACAAATAATTGGCGAGAAACCAAGTGAAATTGGGGTCAATTATAAGAAGGAAGAGGAAAAAACAGGGAAGAAAATTGGTTAAAGATGCCGAGGGGAGGCAGGGGAGGGGGGTGAGAAAGAAAATTTAGAGCTTTAAGAAAGAAATTGAAAAAAAATTAGGAGGAATCAGGAGGTGCTCAACATGAAAGAGTTGACCACAGATCTATTAAACAAGTTGAGCCAACAATGGAATATAGAAGCACCAAAAGATGCTCCTAGCAACCCCCATCTCTTCCCACAAAGAGATAACATATGGTGTGGGGTATGCACTGAAAATCATTCCACTAAGGATTGCCCTCGTCTTAGAGCTAGGCCAACACTCTACTATGCCCATTGTGGTGGTTTGGGAAATCACGACACATCCCAATGTCATTACCCTAGGGTGATTCCTCAATCCATGTATCAACAAAGGCCGCATCTACCATTGCCTGCACCACCCAATCCATCCAATCAGGCACAATTAGCAATACAAGGAGCCACATCAGCCAATCAAGGGCAATTTAGGGCTCACAATATCCCATTACCCCAGTACTGGGACCTCAACCAACACCTCCATGAATTACTCCCTTGAATCAAGTATTGGTGGAAGAACTACCTAGTGATTGGGGAGACCCTAGAACTACCTTCAATGGACACAACTATCCTCAAAATGGTGACAATGCAAATCGGTCTAGCATTATAAGTCACTACATTATACAAGGCGACCAACACATTCCAATCTACCAGATGGCACCGATTCCTCATAAAATGGGAGATAGGAACAACTTGACCAAGGCACAACCCATTTAATGCCATATGTGTCAAGGGCCACACCCTGCCAATGAGTGTCCATATAAGGGGCAATCTAAGCAGCCAATCACATGTGCACCAACATCTAATACACCACCGCCATTATGCACTAGGTGTGGTGTGGACCATCCTTTTAAGGATCGCTCAATGATAAGGCCATCTAAGTCCACAAGCCTTAACTTGTTAAGCATTGGCAGAGGCAAGCGTCATTAGTACCCTTGAATGTAATCACGAGGTTGCAAGCTAAAGCCTTTAATAAAGAGACAAACAAGCCAAAAGGGATAAATCTAGCACGTCATAGCCTAAAGAGGCAAGTGAACGAGCATGAGTAAGCACCAAGGGTGCAATGAAAATTGGGAAGGGAAAAAATAAGGTCATCATCCAAGATGGGTTGAATGAAAAGTCAACCTCCCTACCAACATCATCTTCCTCTGATGATACTCTCTCAAATGGTACCAGCAACAACCACCCGCATGAGGAAAATGAGGTATCCATAATGGCTTCAACCCATGGCCAAGCCATAACACCTAAGGGTCACGGTGAATATTCCAACCCATGGGTGGGCAAACAAGGTCTCCCCAAGGCACGTAAATTGGTACACAAGTGTCAAGAGGAATGTCAACAGAGTCTCAAGGCAAGAAAGAGTAATGATACAATTCATCTTAGATATGTGATAAATGCTCGACCCACAAAAGCCTTGCAAATACCTGAAAGGGTAGAGGAAGAAGGTGTGTCATGTCCTTCAATAGAGGGATCCACCCTAATGCAATGAATGTTTGAAGAAGAGCCCACCTTGCAACAACTAAAGGAGGATGACAACATGTCCTTTATGGCTTAGAAGAGTCTAAATCAATAGGCATGGAATCTATGATTGGTCCTTGAGACATTGCAGGATTAGCCGCATTCCTTTCCATTGAGATCAAGATGCACATCGTGACACTATTCCACATAATCCTACTCTATGGAGAGACCTCTCGGATTGGATAAATGGGCAAATAGTGACACCCCAACCCACAAATCCTGATAATGTTGAATCTCCCAATCATGCTCAAGACCTTTCAAGGGTGCCAGTTAACAAATTGGGCCAATATTTTGAGAGTGATGACTCGAATGTAGTAATAACCATCTCCTTCCATGATAAGAAAGCTATGAGGCTATTCTAGGGAGACCTTTCTTGCGTATGGCAAGATTGATCCATGATTGGTGCTCCAACAACATCTATTTAAGGAAAAATCATTAAGTCGTGACGGTTGATCTTTGAACATGGAAGGCTCACACTATGTCCGCAAATCTATTTGCAGTTGAATCAAATATCACTGATAGGTCTGTGCTGGTAAAGCTGGTTTAAAAATATGATAAAGAGGATAGTGAAAAGAGTCTTGATGAACCTTGGTGTGCTCCTTTGCCAGATCTAGAAGACTCAATTGATGGGATGCATACACTCGCAGTAGTAAATCCACCAACTACTGAGGGCACTCAGAAGATGTACCTTGATGATGAAGAACTGAGCTCCATTACACCTTTTTACACCATAAGAGCAGTACTACCTAGTCAAATTGAATTAGAAATTGACAATGCCCTTGATCCTAATGAGATAGATCTATATGACTTTGGGTAGAGCTGACATCAGCAGGTGCAACACGCCGAATACAGACCATGGTAGATGGGTGAGTAGGCCACAACCTCATCTCCTAGGAGACATTAAAAAATCTTGGCCAGGTACGCCTTCAAGTATGTGATTCTGAAATTTAATCCATAGAGGGTACATCTATTCATGTTATTGGTTCTTTAATGTTGAATGTTTTCTTGGACAATTACATTGTGCCTTGCAAGTTTTTTGTAGCGCCTACAGGCTTAATGAAACCAGCCATTCTTGGTAAAAGCTGGATCCAAGACACTTACAAAGGGTTATTTGGTGATGAATCATCCCATCAAGATGCACCAATTGCTAGCCAAGGATCAACATCGGCAACTACTTCCACCTCCCCACCTCGACAAGGACGCCACCAAGAAAGAAGACAAAGACAAAAGGCAACCAAGCAAATATGGGTCCGAAAGGATCTACTGAAGGCTCAAGGCTACTCTGAGAGTAAATCATTTTTTTGGATTCCAAAGAAACCTCAATATCTAGATGAAGCCACCCCCTCCTCTAAACATCAAGCCTCACCATCGCCAGCCACCCCCTCATGTAAACAATAAACCTCAACCTCAAAGAAGAAGACGAGGCCATCCAACAAGGAAGATACATTACCAATGGGTTTCCACAAGACTACTCAAGGCCTAGGGATATTACCTTGGCAACTCTTATATATGGGTACCCAAGCCTTGCCAGAGCAATCAATAGTCCACCATCCATGCTTTCCCTAAGCCTAAATGTACACCATCTCCATCGCAAAAGCAAGAGTAGAGCCCCAAATCTATCAATATGAGAGCATCAATGAGTGCAGATGCACCAATAGGAGTCACACAAGAACCTACTCTACAAAGATGCCAAGAACAGCGAGAATCTGCTTGCAAGGACAAGGAAAAAGCACCAATGTAGGAGGATCATATGCAAGGGAGTTCATCTACCTCCTCTCGAGTAGTTACACAAGAACCTATCTCAAAAAGAGAGACAATAATACAAGAACCTGCTCAACTGCAAGTCTATCAAAAGGCATGTCAATTTATTGCATCATCTTCAAGGCAACTGGCAATAACACAGGAAACTGTATTGAAAAAAGAGACAGTAATACAAGAACTTACCAAGACAAAAGCTGTATCCACGTTGGGAGCCACATAAGAACCTTCCTTACTGAGAAATATGGCATCTATCATCAGGGAAGCTACGCAACAATTGGCCACACAAGTAATTCCCAACACAATGGAAGCCACAAAAGAACCTTCCAATGTGAACAACAAGTTATCTTCATCCTTGACAACTTTCTCAGATAAAACTTGGGCTTAACAAAAGCAAAAGATCTCTAAGACATTGCAATCCCACTCACACTTCTATGATACTCTATTACGATGAGTATCATAGAAGTGGTACATGTGGGAGATCTCAATGTTCAATGGTGCAGCACTAACAACAAGAAACATGCCAACAATAGATCCATAAGAACCTGCTCCTAAAAATAGAGTAGCTCCACAAGAACCTACTGCTGCAAACAAGGATCTCGAACAACTTCAAGCAACATTGCTACTGATGGGATGACAACTATTCACCAACAAATATCTCCAATAATGTCTTAATGATGTTCTTGCCAGGTAGGGGTCACAATTGGTCAATATATCACTACACTCACTTGGTACTAAGGCCATCTAGGTGAATAGGAACTCAGTTCCAAGTGCTAGGTCTAGGTGTGTCCATAAAGAGCAATAAAGTTATATGTGGAAGTCTTACCACCCTACTCACATGTGAAAGCCTTAGGTGAAAATAGGCGTTCAGTCCTCTTTAGGTTCTTAGCACGGCACACTTAGCAAATCACAAGTACATCAGCCAATGGCCCCTTGGTCAGGAAGATAAGCTACAAGCACAAAGGAACGTCAATACACCAATTAGCATCAACAAGGAATCCCATCAATAATACAAAAATAGAATAGGGCACAGACTTATGCCTAAGTCATCAGAGTCTTGAATTTGAGTTCAAACATGGAAAAAGAAATGGTTCTCCACAAGTAGCTCTCGAGGATCAATTCCAGGGTGAAGGTGATTATACCAATATGGGTTGGGAAGAGTTTCTTGTGACCCTTAAAGCTTTTTTCACATTCCTTTACTAACATCACCATTAACTATCTAACTTATTCTCATCAGACTATGTCTTTGTCATGCCATGTTTGAACATCTGGAGTTGTGCATGACCTTTTGTCTTGCCTCTTTGCATTAAAGTGCCTTCAAAACCCATTTTATGGATTATATTTCATCGAGGGCTTTGCTTGGAAGTATTTGTGCCTAGTATGGTCGTTGCTCCATCTGGAGCTTTATTTGTCTGAGTCATCAAATCGAGAGGAGTCTGATAATACACCATACAAACCCTAAAGTGAAAACTATGGCTGAAGAGGTTTATAGAAGGGGGATTCTAGGAAAGGCTTCTTTTCTAGAACTGAAAGAAAAGAAAAATAAAGAAAAGAGGATGAGTAATTTTCAAGGGCTGTAGTAACCTCGAGCTTTGAAGGTGTTTTGCCTTGGTCATTTAACAAGTATGGCAGCCTACTATGTAGTCTTGAATAAATTCTCTCATCTTAGACTAGTTAAAACTATGTTTCACAAAAGAGAGAGTCCTGTGTATCCCAGGATGTCCCACATTGGGTGCATCATGACACTCCCAAAAAATCTTGGATCAAAGATTCGACACATCCGGTACACAAATTTTATCATTTCAGAGCAGCAAGCCATTCTAAATCATCTAATGACCTCTTGTTGCTTGGACAATAGGTGGTATCATCCCTGAGTCTAGTCAGTCATTAATCTCCCATCCTAGATTTTCTGCCAATTTCAATCGTGCAAAGCCCTCTCAAGGATTTGAAATAGGTCACAAGATATATCACATCTCCTATTCCAACCCATTAATTAATTAGTTTTGACACAACCTATTCCTTTTTGTACTAAGAAAGAGTTCTTCTGGCTTTCACAACTAAGAAGAGGAGAACTGTTTTCAGCCTCCACCTTTGTGTGTATTCCCCCATTGTGTATGTGAGAAAGCTGCAAGTGAGACTCCTTACTTCTCTCCCACTCTCTTCACATGGTATTAGAGCTCAGTTTGTGGTAAGGAGCTCAAGAAAGCAAACAAAGTTCACGGTGTCTTGGTAAGAGGATCAGTGTTGCTTTCCTTTTTTGAGTTTAGGAGCAAATCTCTGCAGGTAGCACAGCCAAAAAGTGCAAGAGTGCACTGTCTCAGATTGGGACGCCCTTCGCGGTGTGGTGAGAGGGATGTATATGCTGTAGGACAAGGCGAAGCCCTTGGTGACATTATTTTTTTGATTCGAGGCCATTTCGGGGCCGTTTTGGTGGCGGAAGTTTTTTGCAGGCACTCCGAAAAGTGCCCTGTTTTTGCTGTGCGACCACTGTTCTGCACGTCGGTGAAAAGTTGCCATAGAAATTGCATCGTATGCCTGTGCGCAAAGATATTGGGAGTGACAGAATCATTCTTATTGCCTATTGATACAAAATTGTCACTAGGAAGTGACTGTGTGGTCAAATACCACTTTGGTTAGTTTTGCAGATTTGCCCTTGTGAGGTAGAAGTTTTGTTTTTTGCAGTGATAGAATATTTTTGTAGTGTTCTTAATGGCGTCTGATGCTCTTTCACAGATAGTCACTAAAAAGCTTGATGACTACAGCAGGAAAGTTTGGGTGTATTTTATGAAAAAGAAAAGTGAAGTGTTTGGGCATTTCAAAGCTATGGACATGTATATGGCATCTTTGATAGAGAAATTACAGATCTTATGGAGAGGAGTGCGGGTCTTTGATATTTCCAGAGCTCTTAGACGTACTAATGACATTTTGGTCAGGGGTAGGTACTGTGGTGGTTGAGAGACACACAGCTTCTGGTCGATGGCTTGCATCATTTCATCTTTACTCTTAGGGCCATGGCTTCCAGTCTATACTATGGATCTTTTTTAGTCATCAATTCCATGGAGGAAGCCATTAGCACCAACAAATACTGGATTGCCATGTGAGAATGCAATTCAATAAAAGATTATACAGCCAATTTAAAAATTATATGTATTCTTTCAAGGGAGTATAAGAATGTAAATAATCACACATACATTCAGAGTATAATATTGAAAGAATATAAAAGATACACTCAAAGTATATTAAATGTGTTGGGTGCCCACACTGTATGGCCAACCATATAGCCAACCAATCCTGAGGAACAGACTCAACCCACTAGAAGTGGCTCAACCCTCACGGTTATGGTGTCCCATTTACAATGTTGCAGGGCATGATGTAAATACCTATTTCTATAATATGAGGGTAGCACAACCTTGGCCCCAACAATACCAATAGCCACTAATCCTAGTGTATAGGCAACCAGCACGAGCACCTAATGCACAAGTGCCATGTCTCCCAATGAGGACACAAGTGCCTCAACTAATGAGGAATCCCAATCCTTTGCAATATCCTCAAGCTCCCAATCTTGCTCTAGTAGTTCCGGTGCAACCACTCCAACTTGAAGAGCTGGAAATGTAGACTAGAGTGGTGGAATTGTACTTGACTAAGCCCACAAAATCACTTGAGTCCCCAAATTTTGAATGGGATCCTAAAGCGCCTTAAATATGTATGGTTTATGAATAGTTAATGAATTAAGGTAATTTCTATTATTAACTTTGAAACTTATGATTTTTGTTTATGTTTTTGTTTGTTACTCTTGAGTATGGTGTGCAATAAAATCTAGTCATATTGTATGGAAATACGAAAAGTGCTTGCCTTAGTATCGTATTTATAGTGTAAATCTTGTGGGCATAAGTTTATTGGCGGCTCTACTCACATCAACCAACATTTCTTAGGGATTAGTATGGATGTCAAAGCATGTACATGTCCTCCAACCAATGTATTTCCCTTATGCGAGTCATATTTAGAAAGATTAAAGGGATCAACTACTCTTCCTTTAATAAGAAGTGCTAGAAGTGTTTTTGTGGCAGTGAGCACTGAGGTTGATGAAAATGAGGAAGTGGAGGAGGCTTCTAATGCAGGAGATACAGTGGAGAATACATATCTACTAATAAGTGGATCACAAGTGGTGCATGATGCCTTAATATGAGTCAAGTTAAAAAGAGAAAAATATCCATGGAGGATGGTTTGCAAAAGCAACAAGTGCTTGAAGAGCATTTGAGATGGATGAAAGAGTTTATAAAGAATGGCATTTCCTTAAGGGAAAAGGCTATTGGGAGTTCATTACTGCAACTGAATAAGAACCAGTTATTCCTAATGTTCCCAATCAACATGAGTTGCAGGCATTTAAAGGATGGCATGAGAGAGCCAGAAAAGTTATGTACTGGTTGTCTATCAGTATTTCAGATTCTATGATTGTGCATATTCAGGATGCAAGCACACCGAAAGAGGCGTGGGATACTTTGATAAAAATGTATATCACAAATACGCAAGCCAGGAAAATGTAGCTCAACCAGGAGTTGCATAATGTGCAGAGAGAAAATATGAGCATCAATGACTACCACATGAAGGTAAAGAAGATTGCAGATGCACTTGCTTCCATTGGGTCGCCAGTGGAAGATGATGATTTAGTTTCTGTGACCTTGAATGGAATGGTCTAGGAAAGGATTATGCACAATTCCGAACATCCATTGTCGTCCGTGAAAAATTTCTTGATTTTGAGGAGTTGATTGCTCTTCTAATTTCTGAAGAGCAGAGAAATGGTAGTGCATCTTCTTCAGGAGGAACTTCAAAAGAAACTATCTTCTACTCAAATGCTGGAAGAGGTAGAGGCAGAGGTAGAGCAAGCCGATCTGGAGGCCATGGTAGAAATCAAAATATGCAGCAAATTCAAGAAAACCAGTCCTATGGAGGAGGACATGTTAACTTTAGAGGCAGGGGGAGCCAAAGACGTCGTGGTGGATGGCAGAGAAACCAAAATGCAAACAACAATGTTGAATGCTACTACTGTGGTAAAATGGGTCATATAGTTAAAGACTGCTATAGAAAGCAGAATGACATCATGACTGGAAAATTGCAGCAAGGTAATTATGCATCCTCTAGTAGAGTCATCACCCTATCTACTAGAGGATGCATAATTGCCTTGCTACAATTTTCCAGTCATGATGTCATTCTGCTTTTTATAGCAGTCTTTATCCATATGACCCATTTTACCATAGTAGTAACATTCAATATTGCTGTTTGCATTTTGGCCTCTTTGCCATCCACCATGACCTCTTTGGCTTCCCCTACCTCTAAAGTTACCACGTCCTCCTCCATAGGACTGGTTTTCTTGAATTTGCTGCATATTCTGATTTTTGCCATGGCCTCTAGATCGGCCTGCTCTACCTCTGCCTCTACCTCTTCTAGCATTTGAGTAGAAGACTGTTTCTTTTGAAGTTCCTCCTGAAGAGGATGCACCACCATTTCTTTGCTCTTCAGAAATTAGAAGAGCAATCAACTCCCCAAAATTAGGAAAATTCTCATGAACGGCAATGGATACTGTGCATAATCCTTTCCTAGACCATTCCATTCAAGGTCACAGAAACTAAATCATCATCTTCCATTGGCGACCCAATGGAAGCAAGTGCATTCGCAATCTTCTTCACCTTCATGTGGTAGTCATTGATGCTCATATTTTCTCTCTGCACATTATGCAACTCCTACTTGAGCTGCATTTTCCTGGCTTGCGTATTTGTGCTATACATTTTTGTCAAAGTATCCCACGCTTCCTTCGGCGTGCTTGCATCCTGAATATGCACAATCATAGAATCTGAAATACTGATATAGACAGCCAGCATATAACTTTTCTGGCTCTCTCATGCCAGTCTTTTAATGCCTGCAACTCCTGTTGATTGGGAATATTAGGAATAACTGGTTCTTGTTCAGCTCCAGTAATGAACTCCCAATAGCCTTTTCCCTTAAGGAAATTCGCCATTCTAAACTTCCATGCTTGGAAGTTGTTCTTGTCAAGCTTTTCAGTGACAATCTATGAAAGAGCATCAGACGCCATTACTGAACACTGTAAAATATTCTGTCATTGCAAAAAAACACAACTTCTGCCTCATAAGGGCAAATCTACAAAACTATCGAAAGTGGTATTTGACCACACAGTCACTTCCTAGTGACGATTTTGCATCAATAGGCAATAAGAATGATTTTGTCACTCCCAATATCTTTGCGCATAGGCATACGATATAATTTCTATGATAACTTTTCATCGACTTGTAGAACAGTGGTCGCACATAAAAAACAAGGCGCTTTTCTGAGTGCCTATGAAAAACTTCCACCACCAAAACGGGCCCCGAAATGGCCTCGAATCAAAAAAATAATGTCACCGAAGGCATCGCCCTTTCCCACAGCATATATTGCCCTCTCACCACACCATGAAGGGCATCCCAATCTGAGACAGTGCACTCTTGCACTTTTCGGCTATGCTACCTGTAGAGATTTGCTCCCAAACTAGAAAAAGGAAAGCAACACTGATCCTCTTACCAAGACACTGGGAACTTGGTTTGCTTTCTTGAGCTCCTTACCACGAATCGAGCTCTGACACCATGTGAAAAGAGTGGGAGAGAAGTAAGGAGTCTCACTTGCATCTTTCTCACATACAAAATGGGGGAATACACACAAAGGTGGAGGCTGAAAACAGTTTTCCTCTTCTTAGTTGTGAAAGCCAAAAGAACTCTAAGTACAAAAGAATAGGTGAACCCTATATGTGGGTCTCAAACCAAACTTAGTTAACTAAGGTGGCATACTAACTGAGCCACTAACTAGAGTACATAAAGATAGCTGTCATCCAGTTATTATTCATGGGCGGTGTACCAATCGCATCTGCAGCTAACAAGTCAGTGACATAAATGCACAACGGTCACCATGGCATATCATGAGTGGAGCTCGATATCTTAACAAGCTGAAGGCAACCCGAATGCTAAATGTAGATCTTTAAAGGAGAAGTTATAAGGCAAAGAGGCAGTGCATGACAACTTGGTCCATGCCCACACACAGATACTATAGTATGCACACACATAATTGAAGACGGACCACAACAATTCATAGTGTGAGGTAGAATGCTTGAAGGACCTCGTGAACAAGGCCCACAACAATGTTGTGTTCATTTTTACCAAGAATGTGAAAATGCAACATGCCCTATGCAAACTGCAACAATAGGAGCTCTTGGAGAGCAAACAACAATAGGCATCTCAAGCCCAAGTCAAGGAATTGGAGCAAGAGAATGCACTCCTACTAAGGGAGGTGGTCACAAAAGGGTAGGCCTTACGGGAGGAGAACGCACAGTTACAAGCCAAGCTTAACAAGTATCAGCAACTCTAGTAACTCATCTGTCTCCTCCAGGTGCCCGACAAGCATCCCAATAGCCTGTCTCGTTGACAACCACCAGGTAATGATGGAGTTGATGGCCAAACTGGTGCACTAAAATAGTATATCCCAAGCAGATAGGCAGGTACCTCAAGCCAACATTCCTTGGCTGGGGGAGGCACTTCATAGACTAAGGGGCCAAAATGAGTCACAACCAACACTCTTCTGATGCTACATTCAAGTCAGGTAGCGAGTACCAAGCAGGCAACACCATGGACTGCAGTTTTGATGCATCAATGCAGATTTAAGTTTTGGAAAAGGTGTTAGATAAGGTTGTGCAGACAGAGTAGATAGCAGATGCCAAGCCAAATTTGCTGATTGATGACATCCCAATTGATGTGGCCACCACAAAAGTTTTATGGCATATTCTGGGTAAAGAGGAGATGCCCATCCATTATAGGGTTTATCGGCAGCCGGAAGTAGATAAGTGTTTACTACACCCTCCATGCACTAAGAAATTTTAGAGCTTGTACAACTTGTTATCTCAGTTTATGACCAGGCGATTTGAGGTTTCAGCCGTTTTGTGGAGGAACGTACTCAGAGGTAGCACAACATTTTCAAAACTGAGCGTTACGGGTTGATTCTCGCCCGAGTACGACAATTGCCCAAGCCTACAATGGCCAAGTTACTCGTCTACTATGGCAAACTTTTATGGTTAAGCAACTAATTGAGAGTCATGTAATAGAAGCAAGATCCATGCAAGATAATATCCGTGACTTATGCAAGGATCCAGGCATCAAGTGGTAGGAGCAGGTCAACCAGGTGAAAATGTACCATACCAATTTTGAGACATTAGATGTCAATGTTCCATCTCAAGGCCCAATCGCCAAGGCTTGGACACTAGATTGGCTTACTGAATCCGAGTGGCCACCTATGGACATTAGTAATATATATTCTTGGCCACCAAGGGGGCGGCATTTTGAGGCACCACGATCCCCTTCTCGACCACCGGTTATAGATGAGAATCCAAGCCATCTTGACAGCCCATTCGTCCCCGACCTCCCACCTAACAAAGTCATCAACAACCACATGAGTTTAATCCTTGAGAATCCACACTTGAGCAATGTCTAATACCTGCCAACCCCTGAGGACATAGGCAAGGATAGACAAGGCGAGATGTTAGCCCCAAGTTAGGTTGATTGGTACATGGTTATCGAGTGTTGACCTTGATTAGAAGGAGCATTGGAGATGGTCAAGCACTCATTTTGTAGCAAGAGGTGTAGTTGTTCACAGCAAGTTGACCAATAGGTGAGTAGCGATTGGCACACTGAGCACACACTCAAATAGAAGGAGATTCTTTAGGTAGAAATTGAGTTGAAACATGTGAGGAAGAGAATGAGAGATAAGTGTGTTGAGTTCTCTTCCTCTGACTTGAACTGCTAGGATAGGGAGTATTCATTGCAAGCCTAGAAAGTTTGGTTGTACCAAGTTGATTTGATCCAATGATAATGAATAGACAATTGACTCTCTTTCGTTCAACTCTGTTGTCATGCTCTATTGTCTAAGTGTGGAGCGCGTAATAACTTGGTGTTCTCCCATCATCATATGGTTCTCCTTTGTTAGCTACCTTGACCTCTGAGTGTTTTCTTTTGTTGGCGTTTGTTCAGCACCCAAGCATGCTCACCTTAGGACTAAAAGAGTGAGCATATTCATTGAGCATCGCAATGGGTTGGGAAATAAACCGAGCATTTCTAAGTTAGACGAGTGAGAGTTCAGAAGAATCAACAGTCCCTTTCTAAAGGAATTGCTGCTCTAAAGAGGAGAGTTCAAAGCAACAAGGTAATTTCTTCTCCATCTCTTATAAGTTTAGATTTCATTTTATATATAGTCAAAAATTAAAGCCCTTGTATGATTTTCCAATGTCCTTGCTATGCACCATTGTCTTTATTAGGGACTTCATGTCGGACGTACTTGGTAATGTCCAAACCTTTGAGGGAATCACTTGAATGTCAATGGACGGTGCAAGAAGAGGGTTTTCACTCCAATATTCTTTGAAGAGTAGTACTAGTCTATGAGTATTGAACCCGTGCAAAGCACAGGCAAAGATGCATGACTATCCTCAACAACTCCCCATCTGAAGGTGGATCTTTGATTCTTAAATTGCTAACCAATTCACCTTGCAAATGAAATATGCCCAAAGAATCAAGATACACATAGAGTGTGTAGACACAACATGACCTATGTGCACACATAGGCAAAAATACATGCATATGTAGACATATAGGCATACACATATACATGAGCATACATGCACTTGAGCATGTACACACGTGTGATATTATGTCTATGTATAAACATGAACATATATACATATAGTAGGTGGTTGCCACACACACACACATATATAGAGAGAGGTAGTATTGGTATAAGATATATTTTTTGCAAACAAAGGCACTATTAGAGCTTCATTGGACTTGATTCAAAATTTGTTAAAGAGCATGAGATATGTAAACTTTCACATGGAGAGAGAGAGAGAGAGAGAGAGAGAGAGAGAGACGTATGCAATTCTATCCAAAAAAAATATTCGAAATACAAGTGATGCTATTTATCCACTTTGGAAATTACTTTGAAATCATTTATTCCGAGAAATTAAGAGGAAATTAAAAAGGCCCTAGGATCCCAACCTTAAGACCCAATGGAGCGGGTCTCTAGCCCATGGTAGACAGGTCATACTACTCATTATATATATGAAAGAAGTTGCTCATCTCCTGACTTGTTGTTCATTGCAAGAACATGACAATTCGAAGGGATGCCTTTCATGGGTTTCTCTCTTAAACTCCCTATGTCAATAGAGAAGAAGTTTTGTTTAGGGCCTCTTGCATAAAGGTGGACATCCTGGAAATTGTAAAGATTTATATGCATGTTTTCCATACCACTATCAATTACATGGCCTCCGAAGTGGCACCAAATACATTGAAGTGGGGAATTGGCAAGCCATGAGTTCCTTGGAATTTTGTGTATCACATTTTCAACTATGAAAACATGCCAAGAAAATGTTGTGTATGTTTTTATAAAATTTGAGTTTAGAGCAAGATTTTGAAGTGGAGGAGGAAATTAAGAAGGAAAAGTTAGGTGCCATAGGAACTCAATTCACATCTCGAGAAATGTGTTTTCCATACGTTGTTTATGAGGATCCTAATGAATAAGGTTCATGATCAACTCATGGGGGAGGAAAGAGGAGTTCAAAAGAGAGAGGTTAAAGAGTATTTTGTGGAAGAGAAAGAATATTTGATGATTCTAGCATTGATTATAGCTAAAGCTTCACAACAAGGAGGAGATACTATTGAATCTCAAGATCATAAAGAAGGAGATAGTAGTGAATCTCAATATCCTAGAGAAAAATTTCCATTTCTTCCATCTATATTAGTAGAAGGGAGAGCTTATATTCTCTTGCATGATATTAAATTGTGCTTCAAGCTTAGGATGGATGAAGTGTTGGGAGTGCTTTGTGAATCTTTGGCCACCATTATCATTGACTCTGACTTTGTGAATCATAGAAATGGCTATTAAGGAGGCCGTTATGAAAGTCATAGATAGTGTGTCGTGAATTGCGAATCAATACTTGATGACATGCAACGATTTATTTTTAACACCGGAGTAGCAAGCAGTGGAGAGTATCAACATATCTACAAAGGAGCTTCTTATGTTTCATGAAGACAAATAGGTAACAAATAGGTAATATGGTGAGATAAATATTGAAGACTTCATCATTCTATGTCATGGTCCATTCAGATTGAACTATCACATGATAATTCTTCAGTCATAAATGTGGCTATCCTTTTGGGATTGAAAAAAATGCATCATTGGCACACTACATCAGCTTAATTCTAGAGGGTATTTTAGTTATCTTTCATAAGAGCTACTCTCCAAATGGTTTGGATGAGATTACCAACAAGTGCAAGGTTTTCTCAAGGGCCCTAGGAGAATCTCCTATGAGAACAAGTGTAGGACAATTGATGTTAGTGCAACAAGATATTGCCAATTATGTGTTGTCTAGATCTATTCTAGATGCAAACATTAGGGTTAAGAGATCTATGGGACAGTTGAGACATAAAAATCCAAAAAAGAACAAACATAGTCTAGCACACAACTTACAAGGCATTAATGAGGGATGAAAATAAAGAGTCTACGCTTTAATCGATTTCAAACTTTTGAGAAAATTTGTAATTATTGTGAATAAGACATCATGGTGTTGTAATACAAAATTGTAATACATTTTCATCTTTGTTGTTGTGCGTCTGTGTGTGTGTGTGTGAGAGAGAGAGAGAGAGAGAGAGAGAGAGAGGGGTGAGAGAGAGAGAGAGAGAGAGAGAGAGAGAGAGAGAGAGAGAGAGGGAAACCCTCCTCTCTCTCTCTCTCTCTCTCTCTCTCTCTACCCCTGTGTGTGTGTGTGCTGGGGTGCCAACTCCCTTTAGTAAGAATACCTATCAAAATCGGTCAACATCTTGAGTATGAGATGAATTTAACAATATGCCATGAGTAGAAATTATTCAAATTAACATGGTTGTGTTCTACACTAAAAGAGATTCAAATATGTCTTTTCACCTTGAAATTTGGGTAACACATGAAAAAGTTACATTGATTTGAAAGGAGATGGGTTTTCATACTTTAGTGTATGTTTTGTTTTACCCCTCCACTCATCCAAAAGACACGCCCCTTGGGCCTCACATATTATGAAAAATATGTACAAATCTTAAAATATTGCATTTTTTTGAAGGTACATACCTTATATTTTGTGGGAGGGGGGACATGAAATTTTCATATTTTTCCCTTGCATATTTGAAAATTTTACAAGAAATCCATGCATATTATATATGGACTTTGTCCCCCATACCCTGGATTTTGGATGAGGGTAGTAACATATTACACATTGAGTTGGCGCCCCAGGGGGTGTGTGTGTGTATGTGTATGTGTGTGTGCGCATGCACACATGCACGCTTTAGCTTGTATGAACTCTCGGTAAGATACATATATCAACAAGATTTATTGAAAGCATGACTTAGACAAGAAAGCATGGAAAGAGAGAGGGTTGGTAGATAGCAACCTAAGAAGAGCTTGATTCAATTGGGGATCTTCTTAGGTTGTTGTCTGCTATCCCTCTCTATTTCTCTATAATTCCCCACTCTCCCTCTTTTAATCACACAATAATTAAGTAAGAAAATACAACAAAATGTAGCAAGATGGACTGGAATGTAACACTTTTAATAACAAAAAGGATCAAAATGTATAGTCTATTACAAAACCTCGTTGTTGAGATGTATATGGGATCGCTATCACCATGCAAATGGAGAGGTAGCTTCATGTCCCTCGGAAATATTGTCACCCATTTGGCATGAACTAGAAGCCTTTTTTAGGATGTTTCCATAGAATGAAAAATAGCTCACATGTTCCTCAATAGGATCACTAAAGGTGTTGGTGGGTTTTTCCACCAAAGCAAGTGGGAGAGAATATAGTGTGCCATATATGTGTCTATGCTTATCAATGTAATACTTCTGAGGATCGTGCAAATGGATACTATCAATTTGAATGCTTATTATGACAAGAGAGATGGAAGACTAAGCATGGACAAAAATATAAAGAAATCAATTCTCATTTTGGTATTACTATTAATGGTTTTTCTCAAGAAGAAGGATAAGAAATCAAATGAATACACAAGGGAGGCATCCCAAAGGTGAATCTAAAAATTATTTTTGTTCATACGAATCAGTTATTCGTACGAATAGCATAGTATTCATACAAATAACTTTATTTGTACGAATAACTATAGTGTATTCGTACGAATAAACGGAGTATAAAAATAGGACCCACTCCCATTTTTTGCATTCATACGAATATTATCACTTGCCTTCCTTGCCACCTCAGCTACCTGCTTGCTACCCCTACCTCCCTTTTACTTGTTTATGTTACTTGCCAGATTACCTTATCTACTAGCTCACCCATTCTTCATGGGTAACTTTTTCTCTTTTGTCTCAGACTGACACTCTTGTGAGAGTTGTATGTTGTAGTGTTTTTAAATTATTTAATAATTGTTTTGTTTTGTGTTTTAGACTAATCCTCATCTCTCTTGCGAGAGTTATGTGCTGTAGTATTAATGTTTGTTTTGTATTGTGTTTTAGAGATTAATTCTCTTTAATGTTACTAAAAGAATGTAAAATTGATCAAAATTTAGAAGTAGCAAGAAATCTAGATAATGTGTTACAAACAACAACTCATGACTCATTGTCATTTTTTATGACTCATTGTTTCATATGCCAATGCTCGCTTTATGATAGCACCAGCATCATGATTTTCTTCCTTACCATGGCTAGATCCAAAGAAGTACTATATCATCTCCATACCTATTATTTTTGCATACCTTGTAATAAAGTAGAAGGGTCTACAAGCCTTGAGCTAGGAAGCCACCCCATCTGACCAAATGTAACACTATTCCTTCAAGCACTTCTCATGAAAAATGAAACTATGCTAAACAAAGAGTGTGTCATGGACTCTATCATCTAAAATGAAGAAGTGAACTATTTTGAGGACTTCATCCCACTTGTGATAGTAAGTAATTTGCACAAATATTGTCACTTGAAAAGAATGCCAAATCATAGATTGAATTTCATTTTGCTCTTTGAAAGAGTAGTTTTTGGCAAAATCCACACGATGGATATCACCGCATCATCAAGAAATCTCAAAATGCACTCCTTAAATTGCAAAGGTACCAATCACACACATAGTTGTGCTTGATCAAGTATTGCAGCTCAATCTCACAAAAATAAGAAAATCCCTACATTGCATTTCCTTGCACCTAAGATCTTTCCTTTTCCCTGCTTGTCAACTCTCCACAATTTTGAATACCTTCATAGCAATACTCTTTCCTTGAGACACTATCTCAAGAGGGCAATAATTTTCTCACTCCATAAGATTTTCATTTTCCCATTAGACACTTTCGATGGTGAAAGGAGCCTCATTTTGTTTTAGGAAAATATCGACTCCCAATTGTAGTAATACCTTTGTACATGTGGTCAGTAAATGTGCACCCATTTCTTCTATTACCACCTCCACAAACAATGCATTCACATTGACATGAAGATACATGGAGGCCAAACTATGAGAACATATTTAGTTAATCTTTCAAAAAGGACATCTCAACATGGCATATATAGCAGCATGTATACATTTTCAATTTGTGGACAAAAAAGGCCTCAATGTGATGACTGAAAAGATCTTAGCTAAATTTTGTAGTCTAGATGTTATACTTTGAATCAATAGTTCAACTCAACCTAGAAAGAGCCATCCCGTAGGTATATTCAAAGATAAACATTAACATAGTTATTATGATGATTTGTATTACTCCTACTTGTAAGTCTATCATATTATACAAAGTTATAAATCTTAATTAGAAGTCATAGTACAGTTGTTGAATGATAAAAAGGTTGTTCATCCCACAAATGATTTTAGTGCATGTGCTAATAATGTTGTTGCTAAAATTCTGTTGTTAATAATGCTACTATATTGATAGCTATGAGAATTAGTGGTTGTAGTAGAGGAGATATAAGTTGGAGGAAGCCTATATGGTTTAGCCCGAGGGTTATGTGCAACTATCCCAACTATGTTTGCAGGTTGAAGAAAGCTCTCTATGCTTAGCAAGGGTTAAATGGTTGCTCCACAATAAATTTACCTTCTTTGGAGGTGTTTGAGTTAGGAATGCATCATTATATACCCTATCTTTATTCATTTACTACTAACTTTGCAAACAAATAATTGTTAGTTAGCTTCATGAAACCAAAAACTTCTCCCATGCCCATTAAACATTGACAACCAAGAATAGGCAAATTCGACCATGTGAACAATCTCTCTCCTTCACGTCAATTTATAAAAAAACTACCAATAGAAAGATAAACTTCTAACAATTGAATCTCACTGGGACTTACAATTTTTAAGACATTTCCCCACCATTCATCCAATATTTAGCACTTTAAGCTATCCTCTCATAGAAGAGACTAACCATTTTGCTCCACATCCTTCATTATGTTTGCTCACCATCTCATCAACTATCATGTGTTTTGCCTAGCACCTCTTCCATCTCTTTTGTGCTTGATGTTCTTCCTTCTTTGTAGCTTCATACTACCTAATGATGGCATGCTAGTCTAGATGCACATGCCCTGGACCTATGTTATTGTCCATTAGCAATACTACCATGCAAAAATAGAAGAAATTGCAAACCTACAAATTATAGGAAGAGAAACAAAATGGTGAACTTGGCTACTTAGCATTTGTAGACGAAAGTAGATAAATGCTCGTAGAAATAGACAAGTATACAATGAGGGGAAATACTTTCATTAAAAGCATAATTTTTTGAGATTTGTAAAAATGTAAGCTTGGGCAGGTCATCAAATTTCGGTGGTGCCTAAGATGGTTTTATGACAAAATTTCCCATGACTTACTGTAGATGGACAGGGAGAGAAAAGGGAAAATGACATTACTTACTTCAATGCATGGACATGAAGCAAAAACTATAAATTATAGGAAGAGAAACAAAATGAGAACTCAACTACTTAGCATTTACAAACCAAAGTAGATAAATAGTGCTCTTAGAAATAAACAAGTATACAATTGAGGGGAAATACTTCTCATCAAAAGCATATTTTTTTAGATTTGCAAAAATGTAACTTGGGTAGGTCATCAAATTTTGGTTGCACCTAAGATGGTTTTATTAAAAAAATTCCCACGACTTACTCTAGATGCACAAGGAGAGAAAACGGAAGATGACATTACTTACTTCAATGCATGGACATGAGACTTCTAGTTGACAAGCTTTGAGATGGTGACAAAGGCGCATGTACACACACACACAAAGAGAGAGAGAGAGAGAGAGAGAGAGAGAGAGAGAGAGTGAGAGAGAGAGAGTTTATTAAAAGTCTTTGGAAGACCAAAGGGTCAATGAGATAAGAAATACTTGATACAATGAGTTGAGGTCTAAACAGGCATCTGCACCCATGATTAACCGATACATAAGAAACTCTCTGAGCTCCGGGAGAGGGTGAGGGGTAGATGCACTATGACGACCATCTTGGAAGGGTTGGTGGCAAGGCTATTGTGGCAACATAAAACCTATGATGGCACACTAACAACTATCAGTACGTGTGGTCTCCAGCAACTACCCTATGATAAACCAATGCCAATGTCACACCAACAATCAATTGTGCCTCTAATGTGGTGAGCATGGAAGGAAGGTCCCATAAATTGATCTATGTCTCAACCTATTGGAAAAGTTTGGCATCACTCTCCCTTTGATCTATAGGCATGTCGTCTCCCTGAACACTACTGGTTAGTGTTGTCTGGCTAGAAAAAACCAATGATTGGGCAATAAGTGGAGTCTAGATGTGCTTCCTAGTCTCTCTTGTATGATCTGAGCGATCTGAGCGAATGCTCCCTATGTCGAGCGATCTCATGGATGAAAAACATTAAGCACCTTTAATCTGGGTAAGATAAAAGGCTTGAAGACGTAGTGATAGCAGCCTTTGAGCTCATAATACACCAAGGTTTTGAAAGTAAAATGCTCCTTCGAGTTGATCTCCTGATGATTATGTAGGGTGTAAATGCAACCCTCTTTGGGTATACCCTTTGCTCGTGCCCTCTCAATGCAAAGGCAGTGTAATGAGGCATGAAACTACCCAATACATATCATCAAGGGAGTGGAGGAGGTGGATCCATGTGTACCTTGGTGGATTAATGAAACCCTCAACTGAAATAATAGGTAATGTTCTCTGTAAAAATTGAGCTTCACAGGGGGCTCGTGGGGTGTCAACCAAGTCTTGAATGTCCTCTCAAATGACCTAATTCACCTCATAATATATGACCAAGATGGAAGGAGCCTCAATGCTATATTGGAAGGTAGGTAACCTATCTATGTGGAGCCCTAGCTCTCAAACCAACTACATGTATGTGCATACTAGCATCTTCGATCAACCTCTACCACTAGTGCCATGGAGGAGGATAAAACCAACGAAGGAAGCCTACGTTGCCTTGTGGTGCAAGACCCATAGTGTCTAACGTGGTAGAGATATGTGATAACTTGAAATCCTATGCCCTCTCAAGTGGAAATACATGAAATTCCTCGAACAAGTAGGGTTAACCTCCTTTCCATGGAGAAAGAGGAAGTGCCATAGATTGAGGAAGAGCGTTGGCCTCCCTTACGGTACCAAAGGAGTTTGATTGAGAATCCTTATTGCACTTCTATGACCATGGATTGAGCTTATTGGATAAGAGTGGAGAGAGGATGGGGGATGCTTTGAGTTTACTAGAGGCATGCTTTCTAAGAAATCCATTATAAGAAAATTTAAGGGAGGGAGGATGAAAGATAGCAATGATAGGTCGAATAAGAGTGGGGTGGAGGAAAAAGATTTTTGCCATGTCTCCTAGAAGATGATGTTCTGCCGAACAACTTCAGAGATTGCTTTGGAGATCTAGGAGGATTGCATGAGCCATAGATGCATGCTTGCACATGTCGTCCCCAAGAGATTTTCTTCAGCTAAGGAGCTGAGAAAACACCAACCTCCCATTAGATCACATTCGCTTCTGTCCATCCATTTTCCAAGCATTCATTGTTGAGTATATTGTTTCTAATGGCGAACAAGGAATCAGTGCATGTCAAGGATTCAATTTGTTGCTTCGGTTTGGAGATTCGAGGAAATCCGAGAGCTTTACTTTCAAATAGAAGTGATGAATCTAAAAGTTTAGCTCCAAGTACTTATGGTTGTAGTAAGTGTAGTGAATATTGGCAAATTGTGAGTGAGGGTCATCAGGAGGTAGTGCCTTCATCAATTTGTATCTAAGGCTGAAATTTACCATTTAAAAACTGGGTGCATTCTCAATCAAAAGTATGTATAAGCCATTTGATGTAGAGGGTATGTTGCTATGGCGACTTGAGTATATTGTCCTCTTGCTTCTTGCCCACAAACTTTAAACATCCCAAGACCAGTTTTATATACAACATCACTGTATTTTGTCTACACTCCAATAATCACAAATCAGACAAGTCAAGTTGTCTTGATGAGTTGGAGCCCTCAAACTCATCTTCTAGCTTTCTTCAAAGGTAGTGTAGTTCTAAGTCACTTTGTTGTCTCCAAGGTGCATGGAATTTGTGTAAGGTAACTCCTTGTGATTGCTTTCCTTGCATTCTCTTTATGTCTTAATTAGTTGTAAATCAAATTGAGAGTTGACTTGTATCTTTTGTATCTCTTCATGCATGGAGTAGACATAGGTATTTACACTATATTATGGGCAAGAAATTGAGATTTCAAGAAGAGGTTCATGTGTCAAGAGGAGGAGATCTTGAACAGTGCCTTGCCTAACATGGCATTCCATGACTTTTCACATAGGTGGTCAATATGGGGAGGAAGTTTAGGGGTGGCAATGGCGAGATAAAGCCTTCACTAGAGTGAGACCAAACTTCCCGAATGTATCCATCTTCTCAACTTCTTCAACACCTTGCATTGCCAATTTCCTTGGTGATGATGCCCACTTAAACACACACTAGAGTCCCCACTACCATTAGCACTCACCACCGCTAAGCTCAACCCCAAACACACCTTATCACTTGCTCCAATTGGTAGTGGTTGGAAATGCTAGCCTCTCACGTTCACATTGCTTTATTGGATCCATCATTGGGTCCATGATTTCATATCAATTACAGTTATAATAAGGCAACATCGCCATTTTTCATCCTGTTGTACCCCTTATGTTGAGTCGAGATACTGCAACCAAGATGGATTCTCTTCCTTGAGAATCTATTCCATTTCTTAAGGAATAGTTTCCATATGGCAGGAGGAGCTGGAGTGTGGAGAGGGAGCTAGGAGATATGCCATGTGGCATTGGAGAGCAAAGGAGTATAGCTTTCCACATTGAGAGCAAAGGGGAGCCTAAAAATACTTGGAGCCTTTCCCTCCCAAAATTCAAGAACTTTGTGCCTCACCACCCATGTCCTCGCTAGGCATATCTTTTCTATGTTTCTACTTCTCACACACCCCTTTTGGCCAAGACATATCACTTGATTTGTGTGCAAGTCAATGTTATAGCTCTATGAATTATTCATTTAATCAATTATATAATTGAAGGGCTCTATGCTAGAAGGTGTATGTGTGTGCAAGTGTACATGAGAAAGAGAAAAGGGGGGAGGGATCTCCTATGTTTGAGTGTCTGTGTGTCCATGTGAGGAAAACACTCAAAGGAGAGAGAGCACATGAGGGTGTGTGATTGAGATAGAAATATTATATGTGGGCTATGAGAGAGAGGGTATCCATGATAGGTAGAGAGAGAGAGAGAGAGAGAGAGAGAGAGAGAGAGAGAGGCTATAGTGCATGTGTGTGCGCACACGTCTATGAGGGAGACAACCAAAGGAAGAGAGAGAGAGAGAGTGCACCATGTAGGGGGGCATGGGGGGAGACAGATTGTTTTATGAATGCTTTACCCCTCAATCGACAACCCATCTAGCTGAATCATTGAGTACATTGAGCATAGAACCAAGCCAAGTAGTGCCTTTGGTGGAGGGGTCTTGAAACCTTAAATTTTTCTTGAAATTAAACACATCTTAAGATCCCAAATTGAGACCCAGCGGAGCGAGTCTCTAGCCTGTCGTAGACGGGTCATGCTCCTCGTGAAAATTAAAGGAGTAGGGAATCGACGTCGGGAGCTAATTCTCGAGAGGAAATCAGTGCCACCTGGTGACTGACCATAGGTCGGGAGCTGGTGGCCCGATTTTCAACCGGATATTGATGACCGATGCTGCTTTGCGATCGCCAATGTTTGGGGGAGGCAGAGGAGACACGTATCGACGGTAGATTAGTGGATTTGGCGACATTTGGGGTGGTTGCATGACACATTTTGTGTCTGGATCTTTGGCATGTGCAGCATCGTTAGATCCTGCTTGGATCTAATGGCTTAAAAGCGATGTGATTTGCGGGATTCAAAAGGGGCTACGTTCATCCAAGGGTGGAGAATTGGCACTGCTCACGAGCCATTGATTTGGTCATTCTTACCTTTGTTAGCTGATCGTATACGTAATGGAGCCAATCAAGATGGGAAGCACACATTCTCATTTTTTACAAAAGTTGATCCAATGGCTGGGATCACGATTCCGTTGACCCCAGTCGTTGATGGTACCACCAAGATCAAACCGGGGTGAAATTATAAAAGTATTTGTGGTACTCTTTGTAGTATGCAACTAGCCCTAGGCCTTAGCTAGTGTATATGTGTTGGAAGCCTATAATGCTGATTGTGTCAGGCTGCTTAATATTTAGCTCTTGCAAGCAAGGGATTATCATCGACAAGATACTACAAGAATAGTGTATGTCTAGCTTGTGCAAGTGGAATGGTCTTGTGTACAGCGATTGCAACGAGTATGTGTTGTGCATGGATGCTACGAAGTTACATTGCCCACATGCATGTGTTTATGAGGTACTCACTCTCTTTGACCACAATTTTATCCACCTTAATGTGTTTGTTTTCGAAGGGGTGCAAGATATACAAGCTCCCAAGGTCTTGTACATGTGAAAAAGCTGTGTAGATGAACGAGCCCATGCATCTTTATGTTTGATGGGTCAAAAGCCAAGGAGTCCCATAGAAAGACCTTGTGCACGATGAATAGTTCTTGTTGCTGCTACTGCAATTTGTACTGGGAACTGAAAACAACAGACTGTGTTTGGAACGCGCATGCAATGTGGAGAATGGGTGTCCAAGTTAGAGGAATAGATTGTTATTTTGAGGAATGAAAAGTTAAGGCATGCCTGTGCACCAGTCTTACTAAAGTTGAAGTCAATGCATATGACAAGGAGGGTGTTGCTTCCCTCAAAGTGCTTGAAAACACCATTTGCACCACTGACAAGGCCATCACTGATGACAAGGTTTCCTTAGCATACCTTGACTACTATGCTAGGGTTCAATTTCAATTCTGTGTGCAAGCCTCTAGTTGACTTTGGGTACCTTAATTGTTTTATTGCATGTGCTATGTCTAATATTGTGGAGGCAAGTCGAGCATGTTGAAAACATCTTTGTTATGTTTTCCTTTTGCAATGTTTGTGTAGAAAAGGTGAAGGATGATTTATTTGTGAGGTGGAGCATGACAATACAAGGCATTCATCTTGTCGATGTCACGTTCGCTCTAGACGCCTTCTTTTCCTTACTATAATTTATTAATGATATTAATGGCACTAAAGTAAGTAGACTAGCGAGTTGTTTTGGGGGATAGGGAGGAGGTACATGCAAACACACAGGAGGGAGTTGAAAATGAAAGAATGGAATATAAAAATTATTTTGCGAATCCTCTTGTATTTGGGTAACAATCGAAAGGGATTTTGTACTTCTATTCTTAGTATTAATTAAATGACGAGGAGACGTATGAGGTGAGAATCTCATGTACAATTCTATAGAGTGACACTGAAACAGACTCATCTGTCAACTATTCCACAACTACACCAAGAAAAACCTAACTCTGCCCTATGGAAAGTCACCAGAGTTTAGTTAACCTCCAAGTTTGAGGTAATGGCTTACATACCAACAAGTATTGGCCATACCATGCAAGAGCCCTCCATGGTCCTTATGAGAGGTGGGAGGGTGAAGGACCTTCCTAGAGTAAGATATCATATCATTAGAAGAACTTTAGATGCTGTAGGAGTAAAGGATAATAAGAAGCGGCGTTCCAGTGCATTGCACAACATTGTCATAACTTTTATCATCGCAATGATTCCGTATCGGTTATTCTAATATGTTGAAGCCTGCTATTATGGAGATTGATTATTGCATAATAAGGCATGAGCAAAATTCCCGATGTTGTCTAGTGCACTACTATTTTTTTCCTTGAAGAGCAGCAGTGTTTATCACCAAGAATGAGATGAGTGGAATCCAAGCGGACCGTATGTACCACCTTAATCACTTTAGACATGGCCTTGTATAGTGCACTACTTCTTCTTATTTCCTTGTTGTCCAAATGCTCACATAGCTTGGTACTTATACCGAGGAACAAGCGTTGCCTATCAACAAGAATGAGATGAGTGGAATCCGAGAGGATCATACACACTGCCTTAATTGCTTTAGACATGGGTGCGATAGAGATGATACCAAAGAGCAGGAGCTGTCTAGCAATAGGAATGAGATGAGTGGAATTCAAGAGGATCATATGCAATGCCTTAATAGCTTTAGACGTAGCTTGGTGCTGATATCAAGAATCAGGTGATGTCTATTAGCAAGAATGAGATGAGTGGAATCCGAGAGAACCATACGTATTGCCTTAATCACTTTAGACATGGCTGCGATGGCTACCTTGTTAGAGAAGAATTTAAGGATACCCAAAGAACCCAGGATTGATATGGGATTCATAGAAATAAGTTTTCTCACTATTGTTTTATGTGGAACTAAATCCAAGACATGGCCGGATATTTTGTCGATGATTTGATCGTGTCGATCATGCCAATTACACCAATCATGTAAATTACTTTGATTATGTTAATTTATTTCATTTTTTGGTTGTGTTTCCACCCCCAGTTTGCAGAACCCAAACCAATAATCAATGGGCAGCTAAGGGGAGGGAATGAGTTAGGATTTGCATTCCAAGGGTATTTAGATGCCAAAGAAGCCATGACTCTATGTACTAAGGAATGGGTCCAGAGAGGAAATATTACTATCTTTGTGTTTCCTATTGGGGTGAGGAAGACAAGTCCATCATTCTTGAGGCTGATAGAATACCTAATGTAGCCTGGATAAGATGATCCACTAGATAGATAAGTAGACCAGCACATGAGAAGCTAATGCTCGAGAAGTGAGAAACCCTTTGTTATAACAGCTCTTGTGTTTAACACTAGGAAGACCATCCCCCCCTAGCGCATTGTAGTAAAGTTAGATTTGGGTGGGCCAATAGATCTTATCTCTTTGTTCGAGATATTCCTAGAAATAGGCCAACTCTTGTAGGATGGGATGCTTCAACACTCTTTAAGGTATTCCTTGAAGGCAAAGCCATATGGATTGTCGTAGGCCTCCTACTCCTTGGACAAGGGCTCAAGGTCAATCACATTAAACCTTTGGCCAGGCATGATTTTGTGTGTGTGTGTCCTTCACAATAGCTACTACGATCAAGTGTATGGCTCAACACTGACAACTTTGACTCAAAACTAAGCATTATCTTTGCAATGAGGTAGCGGAGATAAATGAATACTTTTTTTGATTCATTAAAACAAGTAGGATTTCATTTGTGAAATGAAGAGGAATTAACATTTTGTTTGGTAAAAACTCTAAACACTTCTAGCCTTCTAGTTTAGGTTTATTGAGAAGCCAACCCCATCTCACAGACACCAAACTTGGCACTCCTATGAATGCACGGTATATCATGTCCCTCCTAGCTAGCACCCAATCTCTCACATGTACGATTTCCCACTTCATGCACACTTTTCAATGCTAATGATGTCAAATGTGTAGCCTTCAATGCTAATGATGTCAAATGTGTAGCCTTGAAGCTTCAATCTCTCCTACCATTCCAAACTTCATGCACACTTTTCAATGCTAATGATGTCAAACATGTAGCCTTGAAGCTTCACAATGGTCGAGCAAAAGATCACGAGGGCTTACGTACTCACTGCATACGGAATAAATACCTTGGCCTCGATCTTAATGAAGCTCTTGAACGTAGTGGTTTGCACACGCTTCCCACATACGTGGACCCTTAATACCATCACCCCCATTCACAAGGCAGGAGATCTCATGAGCCCCCCCCCACCTCTCTCTCTCTCTCTCTCTCTCTCTCTCTCTCTCAGCTTATTAGATCAGTATTATTGTTTGATTCATTAAAAGAAGTAAGTTTTCATTCATGAAACGAGGAATTAGCATTTTGTTTAGTAACAACTTTAAAGACTTCTAGCAGAGTTTCATTAAGTGGAAAGCTCCATCCCCTGTCTCAGGGACACCAAAACTTGGCAATTGTATGCACGCATGGTTATGATGTCCCTAACTAGCTAGCACCCAATCTCTCACATGTAATGTGCCCCACTTTGTGCACACTTTTCAGAGCTAATGATGTCAAATGTGCAACCTTGAAGCTTCACAATGAGATCATGAGGGCCTATGTACTTAATTCATTGCATATGGAATAAATACCTTGGCACTGATCTTAGTGAAGCTCTTGAATGAAGTGGTTTGCACAAGCTTCCCACACACTTACACCCTTAATACCATCACCCTCATTCGCAAGGTAGGAGATCTAATGAGTCTGGAAAATTATAGGACCATTACGATTGGACATGTTGCATCCAAGATTTATGCATCAATACTGGACATAGAGTTTAGCATGGTTGCAGAGCTTTAAGGATATAGAGCCATAGGATAGGTAGGATTTTGGAGAGATAATGGGACTATGGATCACATACTTACACTCAGGGGGATCATGGAGGAGGCTAGGGCATGGATACAGAGGGCCTATTACTACTTTGTGGGTTTTGGCAAGGCGTTTGACAAAGTGCCAAGAGCCCGACTCATTAGACATCTACAAGAGCTAGGATACACTCAAGAGATCACTTAGTTAGTCATGGCACTTTATGAGAGAGTCTCAGGTTGGGTTTGGATAGGTGCAAGGTGGACAACAGAGATCATGAGCACCATTGGTGTCAAACAAAGTTGTCCATTATCACCAAACTTGTTTAGCCTCTACATAAATGAGCTTGAGACCTTTTTTGGACCCTGGGGGGATAGGTTTCCCTCTAGCTTTATCCTTGATCTGTATTCTCCTATATGTAGATGATGTGGTCTTATCCCTTGCTAAGTAGAGGTTCTCTAGTGACCTTGGATGTGCTTCATGCCTTTTGACAAATGATTTTAAGTTCAACCTTGATAAAACCAAGGTCATGATCATCACGTCCCAGGTAGCCATGCACAGAGTGCATTTGGGTTGTCAGTGGAGGTGGTTGCATCCTACACATACTTGGCGGCCCCTTTCTTCAACCCAATCTTCATAATGTAGACAACATTATGGGCTTGATTGAGTAGGGGGTATGCCACGATGGCTAGATTTGAGCGGTAGTGTTTTCACTTTCACTTCCAAGACCCTTGAACCAAGAATCTTCTCTTTGAATATTTGGTTTAACTAGGAGGTATGTATGGTAGCCCTTATTAGGGGACATGTCTATCAGAGATAGATTGGGCTTGAGTTGAGAGGCTTCAAGCTCTCATGCTTTCATGAATTATTCATAGTAAGCCTTTAGTCCCACATCAGATAGTATTAGCTGAGTTCATCAAAGCATCCCCACTACAACTTGACACACTCTTGGAGACCTAGAATCAAAGGAGTAATCATGTTTGTTTGTAAGCTCCCACTTGTGCTTTCTAGAAAAATTCTTTCAAGCTTGGCAAAGTCCTAAGAAAAAGAGATCCGAGGACTTAGCCAACCTCCAATATCTCTATCCACACAAAGAAAGCCTAGTAGGTGGAGAGTGTTCCCCCTACTCAAACTATATTGCCTTGCACAAGAAGGGCTTACTAAAAAAGCAACAGGTCTCCAATATTGCCACTTACGTTAATCCCAAGGCTGCAAGCTTCCTTTCCAAGAAAGCGCCTGCTATTTCCAAGAGGAATGATGCAGTTCTTGCCATGTTATGCTAGTTGGCAAGAACTTTGAAGAGCTAGCAAGTTGGATTCAATTCGGATGGACAATGCCGAAAATCATTCCGTTGAACAGAGTTGGAAAATGAGAGAGGTATAAGGACCATAATAAAGAGAATGAGAAGGGCAGCTTGCAAGCTTTGCGTCTTGACTTCAAGGCTCTTCTCAAAGGCTTGAACATTTGCGAAACATTTAAGGCTATTGTTTCTTGCAACTCTGGTTTTCTCCTTTCGTTTATACAAAATGAATGCCTAGATATCTTTTCGATCAACTGTTGTCTCTCAGTAAGATCCAAGATTGGTCACATCGACCTCCTCATGAATAACGCACCATTGTCTTCGATGAAGTTCTTGAGGATACCGGTCGAAGGTCTCTGGAGAGCCTCTCCAAGGATCCCATTTGAGAGCTATTCTTCTCCATGTAAGTTGTGGCGAGTTTCCCCTGAGTGCTTTATAACAACTGGGAGCGCACCTTCAGGTGCCTGTACGATGACCTTGAGAAATTCCCACTTGCAAGCTCATCTATCATGTTGAGGAGGTATTGATTTGTCCGCTAGATTGGAGCTCCTTGTCACAGTCATGCAGCTTGAGAAGCATGTTGGAGGATTGGGAGATGTCTGCAAGGGCCAACGTCTATAGAGTAGTCGAGGTGGAGGGTAATACGAAGACGGCACAGTGAGATCTATGCCCGAAAAATGTCTCTGATCCAATCCCCTCGTCCAATTTGTAGCCTTTTGCTTTCGGCCCCCCTGCATCACATACAATCGCTACAATATGCTACAAACTTGGGAGAGTTCGATCAAATGCTCCTTATCTCACTGACTTGCTTCAGAATCGACAGAAGTGTCTTCCTCCATAGCCACAACAGACTTTCTTGACGCTCCTAATGCTAAGTACATAGGATGAGAAAAGTTTTCATGGATGAACCTTTTAAATGAGCTGTGGTGACCAGAATATCTGCTCTTCGATTTGGATGTAGCTTTCCTCAATCAACACGCCTGGAACGAAATAGAATCAAGCAATGAGAATGCCAATTTGCTAAAGGTGCCTATGTGTGAGAAATAGGACAAATCCTAGGCATGAAGCAAAGCTGCTAGCTAAACCCGTTGCCTCTGTGTTTTAGAGGTATAGCTACATTGAGGTGAGTAAAAAATACCGGATGTGGGAAAGCACTGCGCTGTATACCTTGCATTGCTGCACTCTGCCAAAAGCATGATATATGAGAATCCACTGATGACGCCCGAGATATGGCAAGGCAGAGTTGAGAGAACTGAGCCACGATGCGAGGAGATTCGCCAAGCAGCAATGTGCACACGAGAGAGAGAGAGAGAAAGAGAGAGAGAGTCTCTTAATGGGCAAGGCACCTTAAATAGGATTCAAAATGGTGCACTCAATGCTCTTCAAAACTTCTCCTTCCACTCCCTGCAAGCTCCTACTCCACTCACTTGCAAGCTCCGACTCTCTGGTTCCGCGACAGTGGCATTCTTTCATCGTGCAACACATGGCACGTTCTCTCTCTTCAACCGCAACACGTGGCACTTGGAGGCTCTCCCTCAACCTACACTTGGCAACCTCTTGTGCCTCCCACCCTCCTTAAAATATAGTGAGATGAGATGAGATGAGATGAGATGAGATATGAGATAAGAAGATATAAGATGTGCCTCCCACCCTCCTTAAAATATAGTAAGATAAGCCATAAGATAGGAAGTAAGATAAGAAGGCTTAAGGAAAACATTTTTGTCGAGCACTCGCCGCCGGCAGACGAAATGTTAGGGGGAAGAGGAATAGATGCGAGAATTTTTATTTGAAGAAAACCGTGCGGACAAATGGCGGGGCGAGTTGTCCGATGATGGAGGTGGCGGCGCGATGCGTGCGAGGAGTGGAGTGGGTTATTACTAAGCTCTCATCAGGACGCCTCTCTTCTCTCTTCTCTCTTCTCTCCAACATGGACGGTGCACGGAACCGTTACGCTCCTTGCAGACGGCGCTCCGCTCGTGGATTGACGTGCGCCCGCGTAGATGATTTACCGCCACTCCGTCCCTCCTCCCCTTCTCCCCCATCCCCTTCCCCTGCTTGCTTCGTCGACCCCATCACTGGCTACTTATGGCGCTCCCCCCTCTCCCCTCCTCCCCCCGTAGTCCCCATCTGGGCCAACGCCTATTACCACCACCGCCATCGCCCCCCGTGTAATCAATGCTATCCTGCAGCTGCTTCCGGACCTCTTATCGCACAACCTCCACGCTTTTCGATAGATCACCAGCTTCAAGATGATCGCCGAAGCAGACCAGCAAGAGGTGGACAAAGAGCAGCAGCCTCGCCACCACAACTTCTCCAACCGCCTGGACATACAGGTAGATATTTTGCTCAACTGCTGCATGCATCTCCGTGCAGCGCAATTTTCTTCCACAGAACAGGCATTCATTTGGCACATTTCGTTTCTTATATCTCTCCTCACAATTTGCCCAGGTTCTTGCAGCCAACCACCGCTTCTGACCGTCCCCCGCCAGCCGACTACTTTGGAGCAGCCTTACCCACGCCCCTCCAATCCGCCAGAGCTCACCTCTCGCGGGTCGACGCTCAAAAGCTGCTTGAAAGGGAGCGCCTCCTCATCACAAAAGACTGACCAGCAAGCTGGTGACGAAGCTAATGCTCTCAGCCCGTTGAGGCCTCCACGAAGACCCCTTCCCGGGAAACTCGGTAGTAAAATCACGGTTCGAGCAAACTATTTTGCCATAGAGCTGGTGAAGTTCGAGCGGATTTATCAGTACTACGTCGTTATACGACCGCCAGGTGAGATTGTCGCCCCGGTTTCTAAAGCCTTGGCGCGTGTAGTCGTGAAAGAGTTTCTAAACAAGTTTAGATTCGAGCTTAAAGGCAGGCTGCCAGTATTTGACGGTGGCCATACAATGTACACGGCCGGTCCCTTGCCCTTCGAAGACTTAGAACGCTTAGTCGAGCTACCCAGCTTGTCTGATAGGGAGAAACCGAAGCCTTTTTACATGACTATCCGACTAGTTGCCCGTCGGCACCATAAGCCTCTGATCGACTACCTCAAAGGTCGAGAAGCTCCTTTGCCCCACGATATCCTCCAGGCTTTGACCATAGCCCTCCGCGAAAATCCTTCTGAGCATCTCACTGCCTTGGGTAAATATTTTTTCTGCAAAGCTTTCGGCGAGACTCGAATGGGCAGGGTGCTTACTGGGTGGAACGGCTTCTCGCAGAGCGTGCGCCCCACCCAACAAGGCCTGGCTCTCAACGTCGATCTTTCGGCAACGGCATTCTACAAGAGCATCCCTATTCTTGATTACCTAAGGAAAGAGATTCCGGGCTTCAATCCTAGCAACGAATTGTCGCCTTTGCAGTGCGCGAGTGTCAAGAGAGCCCTGGGCCGGTTGAGGGTGGAGGTGACGCATCACGACACTCGGAGAAAGTACAGGGTTGCTGGTTTGTCCCCAAGGAAAACCGAAGACCTCGTGTTCAAATTAGGCGAGGGAAAAGGCGCCGTGCAGAAGACAGTCGTTGCCTATTTCAAGGAAACTTACAACTACAGTATCCGCTACGTTAAGCTGCCTTGCATCCAAATGCGAGCCAGCAGAACTACCTACTTGCCAATGGAGGTATGCAAAATCCCAGAGGGGCAAAAGTATATAGGGAGGTTGTCGGAGGCTGACAAACATTGCCTTCGAAAGCTAACTAACATAGAACCTTGCAAGCGGGAAGAAAAAATCAGATATGTTGTGGATCATGACCATGGTCCTGCTCGGTAAGTTACCCATGCCCAAATAAATGAAACGTGAAGTTGCTTTTCCCATTGAGATGATGCGTGTAGATTGCTGATTGTGGAGTGCGTGTCTCTACAGAGGCAAATTGTTACAAGAATTTGGTGTGGACGTAAGATGTGAACTTACTCGAGTTCAAGCTCGGCATCTCCCTCCTCCCACGCTCAAGTATGGGAGCAAAGCTTCTGTGAAAGTGATCTCTCCCGATTCTGACGCAGGCAAATGGAATTTGATGGACGGGGCGCAGGTCGTGGAAGGATGCTGGATAACTGATTGGACGATAGTAAATTTTGACAAGCATAAAACCAGTCTGCAAGAGATCCGAGCTTTCATTCTGAGACTCAGCGCAAGGTGCCAGGAACTAGGCGTCTGGATGAGTCAAACCACTGCATTGGAGCCTGTCTTGCGATCACCGGAGTATCTGGCTAGCCCAAAGCTAGAGCGGGTGCTGCAAGACATCAAAAGAGCGAGCAAGCATCGTCTCCAACTATTGATCTGTGTCATGGGCGAAAAGCATAGCAGCTATGGAACCCTCAAGAGATACTCCGAGGTCGATTTGGGCATCGTCACTCAGTGCTGTCTCTCGGAGTACGTGAAGAATACGACATCACAGGTGCTCGCAAACCTTGTGCTCAAGATCAATGCCAAGTTAGGGGGTCAAAACGTAGCACTGGCACGGGAAATCCCCGAGATCTGCCCAGCGTTGGACAAGACCACGATAATCTTCGGAGCGGACGTCTCGCACCCGCAGTCGGGCGACGATAAAGCACCGTCGATTGCCGCTGTGGTAGCGAGCTCAGAGTGGCCGTCTCCAAGCAGGTACGTAGCCCGGGAGAAGGCGCAAGAGAGAAAGCTGGAGATAATCGCGAATCTGGCGGAGATGGTGAAGGAGCTATGGCAGAACTTCGTGGTGAAGGCGAAGCAAGTACCAGAGAGGGTGCTATTCTTCAGAGACGGGGTAGGAGAGGGGCAGTTCGAAGGGGTATTGAGGGAGGAGCTGAAGGTGATGAAGCAAGCACTGAGGGAGGTGGGAGGGGAGGACTACGAGCCGAAAGTGACGCTGTTGGTAGTGCACAAGAGGCATAACACGAGGCTATTTCCGGATCATCATCATTCTCAGATTTCAAAGAACATCTTGCCAGGAACTGTGGTGGATACTAGCATCACGCATCCCAGAGAGTTTGATTTCTATCTGTGCAGCCATGCAGCGGTGAAGGGGACGAGCAAGCCTGCACACTACCACGTCCTTTGGGATGAGATCTGCTTCACTTCAGATGAGCTTCAAAATCTCATTTACCATCTGTGCTACACCTATGCCTTCTGCACGCGTTCTGTTTCCCTTGTTCCTCCAGTTTACTACGCTCATCGCGCAGCTTCCAGAGCTCGTTTGTACTTGCAGCAGCAGCAGCAGCAACAGCAACCTTCTTCATCCCCCTTCCTCTCGCTTCCATGCATCCATCAAGACGTCAAGAACCAAATGTATTACTGCTAAACGTATCCAGCAACAAAAACCAGTACTCTCATCAGCTCCCGCCTTTCAGATTACGACTGTGAATAGCTAGTTGCCTCTAGAAGCGACTCGGAACATGGAGTGCACACATGGAATCACCCCACAGTGCAACTCTCTTATAATCCTAAAGTCCCATCTTGTTACCATCCACTTCAAATTTTTTGTTATTGTACAAACCAGTAGCATGACTCGTCTACTACATGTAAGAGACCCGCTCTCCTTATCTTAAAATGTCTTTAATATCAATAAAATTAAATTTAAAATCAAATGACCAACTTTCAAAAAAGCCTCAATGACGCAAAAAACAATCACAAAGGGGTAAGTCTGAAAAATTGAGAGAGAGAGAGGTTTGTTATGTCAAGGGTTAAGGGGTGAAATTTTGCAACTTAATGAGTATGATCCATCAATGTGTCATTATCCGAGAGGGTGCTTTTGGAAAGACTTGTATGCCCATCTCTTACACGAATAACACATTTCCAATTGTAAGTGTTTTCACAACTTGTATATTGCGTTGTTGTACATTTTCTTATAGATTATACATCTTTCGAGGATCACATCACTAGGAGTATAAGGGTCCTCTTATACAGACTTTGAGCTTCGCAACTTTTCTTTCTTTTTGGTTTCTTATAAACAGTATGTCCATTGGACCTCTTAGCTTTCCTACATGACTTTCGTTGTTTTGTATAGAATTATGTACTTACCTTTGATAACTTAATTGCTAATCTTACTATAGGTGATTTATAGATTGTCAATTTTCAACTTTGGATAGATGGGCTTTTCATCTTTTGCTGCCATTTGTGTTTCACTTATTGGAAATTTGTAATGAGATGGCTTTCTGATTTACAACCCAAGCTAAGAGGAGAATTCTAAGACTCAAGAGAGAGAGAGAGAGAGAGAGATGTATGTATATATTGTGTGCATGCCAATTGTTTAGTCCTCGCAAATGTGTGCATGTGTTTCTCCGTGTGAAGACAAGGGCATATTAGCTATAATAAAAAAAATTTCAAGTGAATGGTAACAATGGTACACTCTCTTCACACAAATCATATAAGGAAAAGATTGCAAAGGATGGTATACTCTTTACACAAATCATACAAGGAAAAGATTGCAAATGATATAAGCATGGTCATGAAGTTTACATTTTGCTATAAATGGGTAAGGTTGTCTTGGTTTATGCCTTTGCACATTTTTACTTCTTGTTTTCAGAATATCTAGATCCACAAAATAAAAACCATGTGATCATGCAAGTGCTTACATGAGAATGTCCTTAAGAAATTACTTAGGGTGAATTGGGGAAGTAGGTCAGGTGAATAAAATGGTGATCTATTTCAATGACATGTATGTAAGGACAATGTGGTTGTCAAGTACATCTCTCATCAAATGTTATATTTTGCTTTTCAATATAGGTGCTAGAAGAAAACAGGTGGCAATTGGCTCTCCCTTGACTTTATCGATGATGATAATACAGGAGTAAGTTTATGTATTGATTCTCATTTAGGATTGTTACGTCACAATGGACGTGCGGGAATACTATTGGTCATGAAGGATGGCATGTCTGAGTTCTTTCACTTTACCTTAAATGGTGAAAAGATAAGAAAGCGTGCAGAGATGGAACAATTTTGGATTTTGACATTTTTCAATTCATAGTGGTATAATTAATTTTGATGTTGTGAATGATTTTGTTTCACGTCAATGTCAAGTTTTGTCCAAAAAAAAATAAATAATTTTATTATTTATATTTAGAACATTTGAGTATATATAGGTTATAGAGTTACTTTAGATTTAAAGTTTCACTATCATAGTCATAGTTCTCCTAGCTACCAAACTACCATGGATTTTGCTAAGTTTGCCTTTCACGATTTCATCTCTCGTACTTTATTAGTTGATAGAGAGGAGGAGTTATTTTTAGTCTTTGATAAGAGCATAGATGTCCTAAGGTATCTACTTGGGAGTCTGAGACGATTTTGAAGACCTCATCAAGTACATGTAAAATCAGATCGCGAGTTTTGCATATCAACTTGATGAATCTACGAAAAGATGGGTTCTAATTGATTATTTGAAGTACTTGTTCAATCAAAAATCTAGGTTCGTGAAGTGTTTAGATCGCTTTCGAGCTGAGCTTACACCCCTAGGGTTTAGGAAAGTAGACACTGATGACCTCCTAGCATGTGGAGTCATCGAAAACATAGAAAATAGGTTCCTATTATGAGAAATGACCTTTATTTTCCTTCTTCAGGAGGGATAAATAGAAGAGGAGGCCTCGACCTCAAGCCCTGACCTTGTCCTTGTCCTTTTCGATTCTCTTATTTCTATAAATGAGCCTAACATCTATAATGAAGAGCCCATTTATAAAGAAGCTGGGGTGAAAAGTTGTGTCAGCCCTAGAAGTGCTCCAAAGACCTCTTGAACCCCATTTTACTTCTCAAATTCCATCCACCTCAGGCACCACCTCCGTTGATCCCGCAATAGTGATATGGTTTCTTGTTTCCTTTCTTGTTGATGGAGAACAATACCTCTTTCTCCATGACATCAAAGTTATGTTTGGTCTCCAGGAGGATGAAGCTCTTGGTGTCTTGTGTGGATACAAGATGGACACAACTATGCAAGAACCTGGGTTTTTAGGAGCAGATGATTCAATAGAAGGCGTTTTTGCTTTATCATTGGTCAAAATTAAAGATACAGACAAATCGATCTACTCCGACCTACCTAATGTTCCAAAAGAAGCCTCCATATCTCACTCCGGACAGTAGGCCTTTGGATCCATCCTCATTGACAAAGAGCTTTAAGGGATTGAGCATGATGACTCCATATTGGTAAGAAACTATGAGCTTTGAATTTCTTCTCTCGGTATAATTTTGCTTTATTGGCATTCTAATGTAATGTTGGACTGTTACAGGAGGCATTTGAGGTCGACCTTTTCTCATCTTGGCAACGTCTTGTTCGCAGTAGCTTTGGTCGAGATCACTCACTAGCACATTACCTTGGTCAAGCAAAAGAGCACTTTGTGATTATTCACAAAAAGTTTTTGCCATAAGGTACTGATGACCTCTTGAAGTGCAAGGCCTTGTCATGAGTGATTGGTTATGTTGACATCAATCGAAATGCTGACAAGGCCACTTTGGTGAACCGTATGGCCGTCCTCAATGCTTTTGGAACCAATTTTTAAGATATGGCATTGACCGCAGCAGCCATGTCCTTGGCCAGCAATGATAATAGTGTTGATGCTCTATCGACTAGGTTTAGAGTTAGGAGTCTATTTGGGAATTCAAAGCCTGATATCCTTAATGTTTTAGAGAGAGAAAAATTATGAGGCCTTATTGTACAGGACTTTTATTTTATATGAATACAGATATACTTTCTATATAGTGTCCCATTTTGTATTCTTTTATAAAATTTATTTTATACTGTCATTGGATTTTGTAACTTTAATTGTTGGCATTAATATTTTCATTCACTATTCTGTTCAAAAGCATGCTATCAGATAACTTTTTGCGCTATAATGGTCATTTCTGAGCAATTCAGCAAGAATCTCATCCTGGCGTAGAAGTAAAAAGTGTTCAGCATCGCGCGAGGAGCCCAGAAAGATCAAAATCCTCTATGGCGCATATGGAGCCTGTTTGACCAAGGTGCAAGGAGCCTAGAAAGGTCAAAATCCTCTATGGCACGTATGGACCTTGTTTGACTTGGTGCAAGAATCTCATCCTAGCGTAGAAGGAATCACATCTTGGTGCAGAAGGAAAAAGTGTTCAGTATCGCGTGAGGAGCCTAGAAAGATCAAAATCCTCTATGGTGTGTATGGAGCCTGTTTGACCAAGGCACAAGGAGCCTAGAAAGGTCAAAATCCTCTATAGCCTGTATGGAGCCTGTTTTGACTTGGTCAAAACAGGCTCCATACAGGCTATAGAGGATTTTGACCTTTCTAGGCTCCTTGTGCCTTGGTCAAATAGGCTCTATATGTGCCATAGAGGGTTTTGACCTTTTTGGCTCCTCGCGCGATATTGAACACTTTCCCCTTCTACGCCACCTCGAAAAAACATCATTTGATCACTCAAATTCACACTGAACTTGCATAAACTGATGGAAAGCATCACATAACGTGGGAACAGTAATAGAACATAAAAAATCTTTTATTCATTGGCCTCAAAGGGCAAAGATTTACAAAATAATTCAGATTACACCAGGTGAACCTAAACATCTAGGGCCTAAGGGAGGGATCGGAGCCGATGCTTTTGGCGAGTGCAAGGTCCTTGTCCATCATTGTTACTCTTTTAGCATGGATAGCACATAAGTTCGCGTCTTCAAAAAGACCTACTGCCATCTGCTCCGTCGCCTCTTGAATTACTCCCATAGCACCTGAAGTGAAACACACATCATCCTTGTAATGTTGTGCCATTTCACGTATAACACGCTAGAAGGGTGCATGGGGAATGAGATTGTCCACAGTGGTCTGGAACTTGCAGATCTCTTGAAGTATCTTCATGCCTAATTTCTTGCCTCTTAATCTTTGGGGGACCCTACACCGGTCTCTGGACATGGCTCCATGGCCGCTTGTCTGCTTTGAACTTCTTTCACCTCTCCTCCCTTGCAACCTCCTCTTCAGACTCCTCTTCACGGGTCTGTCGAGGTGGCCTCTCATGCCTAAGGGTCTGCTTTGTCCTTGCTCCCCTTCCCTTTTGCTGAGGCTGTGAGTCAGCAGGCTGAGGCTCTTGCTTAGCCCGTACTAGAGGCTCCTCATATGTAACAATCTCGAGGCACAGAGGGTTGATGGTGCTCTTCCATGCGATCTGCTTGGTTGGAGGATTGGGGCCAAGGTTCATAATATCTACGAGCCCGTCAAATATTTTCTCTTGTTGTGGCCCCTTTAATCTCTCCATCTCCGCACTTTGCCTTTTTTGCTCCCCTTGTTGGTCTAGATGCTCCATGCCAGGAACCCACCAAGGAGGGAGGGGCAATTGATCACAATTGATTGGACTATTTTGTCCCTCTTGGGAGACCTCTCTACTTCTAGGGTTAATTGTGTGAAAGGACTGAGAGGACCCCTGATCGTGCTTGGATCCTTCATTGTGCTGGGATCCCTAGGATTCCCTATGAGAGTTGGATGGTGGGGACTCGCATTGTTGAGACTCCTGATGATGAGGTCCACCTTCAGATCCCTACTAATCATCGCCATGTTGGCCACTGGGGCTTGCAGTGTGTTTGGAGACCATGGAGTTATGAGGAGGAGAGCAGGTAGCATCTAAATGGCGTCGAGTGGGTCTAGCAATTTGTTTAACTTGTGCCATAGAAATGAGGGATTTTAGGGTTTTGAACTGCTTTATATAGTCTTTTTAAAATCACTTTAGGGTTTTTATTTATAAGCTCTTTTAAATTAGGGTTGTTTGAGTGCACCCCCTCCCTCCCCATCTTTTGTCGCAAGTTCGGTAATGCTTAATCTTTACCACTCTCCCTCCCAAACCACCCACCCCTCCGCCCTGCCATGTCGCACATGCAACTCTGTAATTTCCAAACAAATTTGTGAATTTGGGAATCTATAATTGACTCAAAATAGTGCTAACTTTATTCATCAAACATTTTACATTTGGGGTTCTCTTAGGACCCAACGCCTCCCCTATCTAACTCTACGTTGCAACCAAAGCGCAACCCCTTGACTCCCTATTGAGGACTTCTAAGCAGCACATCTCCTTGTCTTCTTGAATGTTGAATTGCTTTTGCGAGACTTGATACCTCTACCTTGTCGTGCTTGATTGTCCTAGCCTAGGTCTATACATCTATAAAACCAGTCGAACATTTCATGTAGTGCAATCTTCGTGCGATACCACCCCATGCCTTGTATTCTTGAAGTGGGATGCCTTTGTTTTGTAATGCGATTTCTCCATTTCTTGAGTATTCCAAATGGACAGAGGACCCCATTGCTCCACAAACCACGATGCATGTGCACAAAGAATATGCTATAAAGAAAAACATCGTATTAGAAACATAAACTGACTCAAGTTTAAAGCACAAAATTTAAACCTAAGGAGGATTACCATGTAATGTGTAATATGTGACTCCCCCCATGCTTCTACCATCAATGATATGAATTCTCCCAATGTTGTCCTGAATCTAAAGCTCATCTATTTGACCTTGTCTAAGTAACTTTATAAATGCATCAAAGCTTTGTCCACAGTTTTGCTCTCGCCTAATGAACCTCTCTCGTTCCCTTGAGGTAATTGTCCCCTTGCCCCTAGGGTTGTGTGTGTGTGTGTGTTCACAATATTAGAACGTCAATTATAAGAAGATAAAATAGTGTATGTCATGGAGTCCTCATCATCTTTAAGGTACCTTGCCACTAACCCAACTCTCTCCTCTCTCTAGTAGTGCCCTCCCTTTCCCCCCTCCCCTATTCCACATGACCTCTATTCCCTCTCGTACGTCAGAAGAAGCAAGCATTTCTTCATTGAGATGAGGAGGAGCTGTTGCACATCTTGTACAGCAACAACTCTAAGGATTTTTTGTAGAGATTCCTTGAGCATAGGTCTCCATCACCCCCCACTGACACGAGAGTTTGGCACACGTATGCACACCATCTTTATGATGTCCCACACTAGCCCACTCTAGATCTCATACACATAGCTCGCCCCACCACTTGCATGTTGTTCACCAGATCACAAAGATGAGAGGGCTCAGAGCAGAGGGTCAGGCCGGTTTCAAGTGAGACCATGGGACTATGGATCACACACTCACACTCAAGAGTGTCATTGAGGAGGCCAGATCATGGAAGGAGAGGGTATATTATTGCTTTGTGGATTTTCGCAAAGCCTTTGACACAATACCTCGAGCTCATCTCATCACACGCCTACAGACACTGGGATTTGATCAGGAGATCATCTGGGCAATCATGGCACTGTATGAGAGAGTCTCAGGCCTAGTTTGGACAGGCACAGGCTGGACAGATGAGATCTTGAGTACCATAGGGGTCAAACAAGGTTGTCCCTTATCACCGACCCTATTTGGCCTCTACATCGATGAGCTTGAGACTTTCATGGGGGCATTTGGAGGGACCGGTTGCTCACTTATCGGGATCATCATTAGGATTCTTCTTTATACAGATGATGTGGCACTCTTGTTGTCCACACCTGAGGGGCTCCAGTGACACCTGGATGCACTGTAGGCTTTTTGTTTATCCCATGATTTGGAGGTCAACCTTGGCAAGACCAAGGTCATGATCTTTAACACCTCTCAAGCAAACATGTAGCAAAAGGAGTTTACTTTTACTTTTGGTGGGTCACCAATTGAGATCGTATCCTCATACACTTACTTGGGGGCCATCTTCTCTGGCCCGATCTTCACGATGAGACCAGCGATGCAGGCTAGACTGAGCAGGGGATACACCTCATTGGCTCATCTAGAGAGACAATGCTTCCACTCCCACTTCCAGAACCCTCGGACCAAGGCTCTTCTCTTCGACTCCTTGGTCCGACCAGCCAGTATGTATGGTAGCCCTTCTTAGAGGCCTGACATGTAAGAGATAGAGTGGACATGGGTGGGGCACCTGCAGATCCTCATGCTCTCATGAATGATCCAGGGGAAACCGTCTATACCACATCACATCATTCAGGCCAAGTTTGGTGCTTCTCCACTCCAACTAGATGCAGCCTTTCAGACCATCACATATCTACATCGGGTTAGATCATATGGGGACTGCACATTAGGGAGACAGAGGTTGCCATGGTTGGCTCTCGATTCCTCTATGAGGTTGGCAGTAGAGAGATGAGTGATGCTGGTATGCACAGACTCACAGATGGTTTGTGAGACTAGGGTTCCACATCGATAGGATACCTCCTTTTCAGTACAGTTTAGATGCCCCTTCGGTACTCCCACCCACCATCCCGATCGGGCCACACACCAACCAAGTCATTCAAGAGGATTTCCTGTAGTTACACACCTTTAGGACCTGGTTGGAGCCGAGGGAGCTTCTAGTGAAGCTGAGTTTCTATAGAGATTACTATCTTCATATTTCGGAGGAGGGATTCATCACACCACTGGGGTACACTGAGCTTCATATGCCTCACTCACTACGGATCTCCATCGGATAGTTTTGGGTATCATCACACCGCCTCCGCATAGAGAGTGGCAGAGTAGAGGGGATTCCTAGGGAGCATCACTTATGCATATTGTGCGACTGTCAGGAGGTTTGAGTCGGAGGAGCATTTTATTTTTAGGTGCCCAGTGTACTACGAGATCCGAGGTCGCTACCACTGCCTCTTCAGAGACAGCTTCGGGCTCCTTTCTAGATTCCTTACCTACCCAGGTCAGAGATGCCTCGCAACCTTCATTCACGAGGGGGTCTAACACAAAGAGCACTTACTCAGGCAACTGGGCTTGGCCACATCATCAGAAACCTCTCAGAGTAGGATCACAGAGTCCTTCCCATCGAGTGACATTGATCGTTGTAGTCTCTAGCCACAGATGTGACAGAGACCCCGACCCGACGACCGTAGCATGACACACGAGACATCAAGGGGACACATAGATCACTCTAGGGGACCTCCCATCATTGTTTAGACCCAAGATACATCCCACGCGAGTCACAGTGGCTCTAGTATTGCGTTGAGCATCGTCCAAGAGACCGAGATGCATGGTACCCCTTGACGGGTGCCAGCGTCCCATCATCGACTATGCACCAGCCAGGGCGACATGACATATGGAGGATTGCGCTCCACTCCACTCCTTTTATTTTCATTGTTACATCCAGATTTATTTGATTCTGTATGATCAGACTTAGGATTCAGCATGGGTGATGATGCTCGTTTCAGTAGCTCCACCCTTACTATGGTTTGTATCAGGTTTTCTTTCAGTCTCATAGACCCATCGGTCTTCTGAAGACTCTAATAAAATTTCTTTCTTTCTTTCTTTGTCCTATAGTGGGAGTGCCTATGTGTGTCTTTTCTATCTCCAATATTTGTGTGTATGGACTCCTCTCTTTGCCTATACATGTGCTTTCCTCCCTCCTACCTCCTAGATCCTCTTCCCCTCAAGTAGTATGTGCATGTGCCCCCCACCTTCCCTCTCTCCCCTTTTTGTGTGTGTATGTTTTCACTAAAAACAAATTTCACATGCATGCCCATTAATACATGCATGTGTGTGTGTGTGTGCATGTTTTCACAATATTAGAACATCAATTATAAGAAGATAAAATAGTGTATGTCATGGAATCCCCCTCATCTTTAAGGTACGTTGCCACCAACCCAACTCTCTCCTCCCTCCAGTAGTGTGAGTGTGCCCTCCCTCCCCCCCCTCCCCTCTTCCGCAGGACCTCTATTCCCTCTCCTATAGTGGGAGTGCTTGTGTGTGTCTTTTTTGTCTCCTATATGTGTGTGTGTGGACTCTCCTCTCTTTGCCTATACATGTGCTTTCCTCCCTCCTAGATCCTCTTCCCCTCAAGTAGTATGTGCATGTGCCCCCTAGTCAGTGAGTGCCCCCCCCCCCTTCCCCCTCTTCCCTTTTCGTGTGTGTGTATGTTTTCACGAAAAACAAATTTCACACACATGCCCATTAATGCATGCATGTGTGTGTGTGTGTGTGTGTGTTTTCACAATATTAGAACATCAATTATAAGAAGATAAAATAGTGTATGCCATGGAATCCCCCTCATCTTTAAGGTACCTTGCCACCAACCCAACTCTCTCCTCCCTCTAGTAGTGTGAGTGTGCCCTCCCTCCCCCCCCTCCCCTCTTCCACAGGACCTCTATTCCCTCTCCTATAGTGGGAGTGCTTGTGTGTATCTTTTTTCTGTCTCCTATATGTGTGTGTGTGGACTCCTCTCTTTGCCTATACACGTGCTTTCCTCCCTCCTAGATCCTCTTCCCCTCAAGTAGTATGTGCATGTCCCCCCTGTCAGTGTGTGCCCCTCCCCCCCCTCTTCCCCCTCTCCCCTTTTCGCGAGACTTTCATCCCCCTCTTGTGTGTGTATTCCCTCTCTCTTATATACCCCCCCCAGTTTGTATTTGTATGTGTGGGGCCCTCTCTCTTCCTACACATGTGCTTCCTCCCTCCTAGATCCCCCCACCCAAAAAAAAGTAGCTTTTCCTCCTTAGGCAATGTGCACTTGTGCTTACTTGTGTATATGTGCCCCTTGCCCCTAGGATGTGTGTGTGTGGGGGGGGGGGTTGTAAGATACACACACACACACTCCTCCCTCCAGTAGTGTGAGTGTGACCTCCCCACCCCCCCTTCCCCTCTTCCATAGGACCTCTATTCCCTCTTCTATAGTGTGCCTATGTGTGTCTTTTATGTCTGCTATATTTGTATGTGTGGACTCCTCTCTTTGCCTATACATGTGCTTTCCTCCCTTCTAGATCCTCTTCCCCTCAAGTAGTATGTGCATGTGCATGTGCACTGTCTGCCCCCCCTTGAAATATTAGCTCATATATTCGATTAAGTTTCTTCCATAAACCAATATATGATCCAATGTCAAATAAGCTCTACACAACTACCCTACCTCACTTCAATAATCCAAGAACTAGAACTCTCAATGTGGTGAAGAAAAGTAAGTTTATGATGCCTCTTTCTTTTATTACATATAAAAGGATAGGCCACAATGTTGATGATGTAAAACACATGTTAAAATTTTGATGGTAACAATGAATATTGCCATAGCATCAGAGCCAAGGAAGCAATGAATAATCAAGCACTAGTAGAATTTGCATACTTTTCGACATTAATACACAACTCTTTTTAAACAAAATTAAGCATCTAAAATGACACTCATAAAGTTATTGAAGCAAGAGTCCATATTACTTCCCTTGCAATCATAAAAACTCCAACCTATGTTGCTCTAATATGGTACATTGTGAAAAACATAATGTATTGTTTGTTTATCGTTTGCAGATCATATATGCAAGTGCTAAAACACAATGGGGTGGTTGAATTATATAGCAATCAAAAGAATGAGGAAACTTCCGGTGGACATATGTCAATAGAAAATCACATGTCCAAGGATGACTAGCTCTCTTTAACCCATTTGTAGAAGTGGAGTTTGAGATATGATGCAAAAAAGAGGGGAGGGGAGGTGTGAGAATCAGAGGTTGGGGACTTGGGAGGATTTGGGTGCTTACTTCAAGTTTCAACCAAGTCTATAATAACAAGGCCTTAATCAATAAACAAATGGAATTTATATTCACATAACCATGTATATTCTTTATGTGATTTACATAGAGTTTACATATGTGAATGTCATATTACGTAATAATAGATGCAATCATGGATAATTTTTCAATTTCAAAATTTGAAAATTAGCTAACTAGTCACAAGTCTATGTGCACCATAGGTGGTACAAGGTTATTTTATCACCAATGGCATATTAAAAATAGTCATAAAATCTTATTATCATAAATAAAACTATGAATGCCAGTAATAAAATATATTATTGCCAACATTATTCATGGTATTGCTATTAATTATACTACTATCATCAAAAGTTAAATATTATCAAACAATGATAATAACAACAGTACCACTAGTTTACACAGGCACTTTTATGATGCTTTTCATTGACGTGTCTTTTATAAAATTTTGGTGTGCATTAATATAAGCTTCATATAATAGTCAAAATAGTGTTAAAGATCCTATTATAAACTAAACTCTCTTGCAAACCTACAAATTTTTCCATGCATCACTTTGATAAAAGATATTGTCAATTTTCATATGGTATTGCATGGAAATTGTGTAATACGTTAAGCATACAAGAAGGTAGGATAAATCGTAACATAATCCATGAACGCATAGAATAGCATAACAAATTTGTGTTGCATAGTCAATTTTAGATGAATCTTCTTCTCCATGTTCACCACGTGCTAAGTCCTCAGTGTCCTCTACATCAAACACTGATCCCTACAAGAGGAGCATTGGAAGTACTTGCTTCCATGTAATTTACTGTGACACGTTGCATCTCTTCCTCAACATTCTCATCTTCAAAGACATGTCACTTAGCGCAACCTGAATCACATTCCACCATTTTGCATCCAAGCAATTTAATTGAAAAATAACATGAGAATAACTTATGTCATTAGGTGCATCAACAATCACAAAATATGAGCTTGCTACTTTGACACTTCCCCTTGAGCTCAACCCAAACTCAATCACACCCAACATGCTCTAAAACTTCCAGCGCTTCTCTACACCCAATGACTTTGTGAATTTGTTAGCCACCTTATCCTCTGTCTTGACACACGTCGAATCAAACTCTTTGGGGCAAGGAACTTCAGTATATAAAATATGCATAAAATATCATAAAATATCCCATAATCTAGTGTAGCCTTTGCATACCGTAGCATCCTTTGAGTTGCATCCAAATGTGGCTTCCTTGGGTGCTACCATAAGCTGACTCAACACTTCTATATCATGACATGTATTTGTCCTAGGCAAGGTAGAAGACAACAAACTTCCAACCAACTTCTTGTACGTGGTTGAATTCTCCAACTCCTCTCCAGCATCATGATGGTCATAACTTCAAATTCACTTCCATTGGTGTGGTTGCTGGCTTACATGCTATCATCCCAAACTTTTGGAGGATATCTAATATATACTTCCACTGTAGCATCCATATGCCATGAAGAGTACGAATTACTTCAAATTTTTACAAGAAGTACCTTAGCTCACCAACGTCCATATCAAATTCCACATAGAGCATGTTCTTTGAATGTGCTATCTCAGCTAAATTGCTTCGTGAAAGTTATCCACATAAATGACTATTATCATCATTCCTTGGTTACTATTGTTAAAAGATTCATTGCCATGGGATTAAGTGTTTTGCAATCATTTTTCTCATCCTTTGGAAATAAGCTTTGCCTTATACCTACTAATTGTACCATTAGCATGATGCTTCACCTTATACACCCATTTATAGCCAATGGCTTTCTTTCCTTCTAGCAATGGTACTAGATCCTAAGTACCATTCAAGTCAAGCACATCCATCTCTTCACCCATTGCTAATTCCCATTCAACATGACCACAACCGTCTTCATAACATGCAAGCTCAATACTTTGCATTACTTTTGTCATGTATGCATAATGGTGTGCTATGTAATTTTCAAATCCAAACCTTTGCACTGGGTACTACACCCATTTATAGCCAATGGGTTTCTTTCCTTATGGAAATGGTAATAGATCCTAAGTACCATTCAAGTCAAGTGCATCCATCTCTTCATCCATTGCTAATTCCCATTCAACATGACCATGACCCTGTTCATAACATGCAAGCTCAGTACTTTGCATTACTTTTGTCATGTATACATAACCGTGTGCTGTGTAATTTTCAAATCCAAGCCTTTGCATTGGGTACTTCATCTTGCTTGATCTACATAGGGTTTGCTCATTTTGAGCCCTCATTTTATGGACACCATGTGTTTTTATTTTTGGTATGCCAAACTTATTCTCTTAAGGACTCTGCACCACTAGAATCATCATTTACAAAATTGTGGCCCACACTGTTATTAGGAGTTGCATGTCCTTCACCAATCTTTGCTTTCCCTTTTTGCTTTACTTGCTAAGTTTTTGGCTGACAAATTGATGCCTTTCATTGGTGCTCTCAAACCTCCTTTACCAAGGGTTCACTTTCATGGCATTACTAGAGGACTCTCCTGGTCCACTCAAGTTGCATGATGCTTGCTGTAGACTAGTGTCGACAACATCCTTTTCAAGCTTCATTTCAAAAATTCCATTAGCTGGTGCATACCAAGATTCCATCTCTTTGCATACAAACATCCCTGCTCACTCTAAACTTTCGTGTGATAGGGTCATAACAACAATACCCCTTCTACTCTATTGAATATCCTAAAAGAATGCATTTTTCAACCTTTGGATTAGGCTTTTTCCTCAATTGATTCGGTATGTGCACAGATGCAACACATCCTAAAACTATGAAGTGTGACACTACCATTATATTTCTCCTCTATGTCATATTATGTATTGTTGCACTAGGGGTTTTATTCATAATATATATAGCCATATGAATTGTCTCAGGCCCATAACAATTGGGCATATTTCTCTCATTCCACATGGCTCTTGCAACCTGAACAGTGTGTCTATTCTTCCTTTCAATGAAACCGTATTTTGTTGTGGGGTGTACCTACATGTGAAATGCCTTCTTATGCCATGCTCCTTCAAGTAGTTGCCAAACTCATCATAAGTATTCACCTCCACCATCTGATCTCAGGCATATTATATTCTTGCCACATTCCGTTTGAACCATGGCTTAAGGCTTTAAAATGACCAAAACCTTTATATTTTTGCTTCATAAAGTATACCCAAATCTTCCTTGAGTAATCATCAACAAAGGTCACATAAAATCTGCTCCTATTCAATGATTGTGTATCTGTGGGAACACATACATTTGAATGTATTAAATCAAGTGGATTTAAACTTATATGTTTTTCCTATGGAAAGGATTTCTTGGCCTACTTCCCAAACTGACAAGCTTCACACAACTTATCCTTGTCTTCAACTTTGAGCTTGGGCCGACCTGCAACTACACCTTGGAGAGAATCGATTTCAATCTCAGAACATTCACATGGCCAATCCGCTTATGCCATATCTCTATGTTAACTCCACATCCTTTTCTCCACATCCTTTTGCAAACATTGCAACATCCACACTTGGCATACTCACATTTCTGTGCATGAAATTGCTCTAAAAAGGCATAACAATGAAGATGTGGCAAACATTGAGCATATCTAGCAAAATTGTGTTGAAATCATCACAACGCGATCTGGGGCCTTCGCACCGATATGGACACCTCTCTTCATGCTATAGTGATTTGTTTGTGTTCTTCTCAAATACTACTCTTCTTAGCATACAAAGTGCATATTTGGCAAGAATAGTATACTTGAGGCATAAAAAATGAATGAGGAGATCAAAAAATGAATAAGTAGCTCAAGTCATCACAATGCGATACAGGCCCTTGCAATTGATTTGAAAGTCCTTCCTCACATTATAGTGATTTTCTCAGCACTTCTTATGGAGGATACAACTTTTGCTCTCTACCACCGTGGATTAATGTGATGTAAAAACCAATGTAGCTCTAAATATCCTCTACAACTTTTCTTCAACAAAAAATACAAGATTCATAATTCATCTTTAGATATTTTATTAAGATTCTTTAGGTCTTTTAAGGCTATACCTTCTTTCTGCCTTTTGATGTAGAGTGGCCTTGAACCTTCAAAAATGCAACAGAGAGCTTTGCCTAGCCTCGACAACATAACCCAAACTTCTTCTACAGGAATGCATCTTCTTGTAACATAAATGTCTTTTCAACACTCCGCATTGTCTATGAATCTAATCTTTCAAAACTCCATACTATTTGCAAATCTAAGCTTTCAAAACTCCACACACGGATTGTGGATGAGATGCCGTCCTTGACACTGGTGGTGGATGAAATACCAATCTCAAACAACAATTGTGGACAAAATGTCGACCTCTTGACTGAGGAAGACCGCAACTTTCACTTGTGCTAGACTATAGCCATGTAGGCTCTGATACCATTTCAAAATATGCGAGCAGCTCTAATACCATGAGAAAAAGATGTGTGGATCTCTAATACTAGGAAATAAAACAAGACAACAACAATGATGCAGTGGAAGAGGGGGGAGCTTTCTACAATCGCACAAGTATACACACAAGAGAGGAGTTCTTCATTCACAAGAGGTCTCCAGAGGCATACACAACTCTTTTTCCACAATGCAACTACTCAACAATGGCTCCTCTGCACACACAATAGCTCCACAACAACACACCGCCTTTACATAAGAAACAATAGCTCCACCAACACACCAAACAATGTTGAATGACTAAATATGCAGATGTTTGTTAGGTTTAGGGCTACCATCAATCACATTGTAGCCCACCTAATCTATCACACCAATGGCTATAGGGCGCACTACCCATGGGATAGTACAAATTTATCCATAAGGTCATCCCAAATTGGTTGAGTTAATGTAAGAAAAAACAATCGAATATTTTCTTACAGTTGCTTGAGCCCCTCCTTTACACACAACTTTGAACCATTTCATACCCAATATAAATATGTTGAATTCTCAAATTTTCACTTTCATGATAACTTGCATCATTCCACTGCAATCTAGCTCACTTTCATTGTTTGGGTATCCTTTACACTAGCTTTGATTCTCTTGGGAGAAGTTTTCCATGGCTTCACAATCAAAGGCGTTATGCTTCCTGAAACTTTTTTATGCAAAAGTGATGAACATGTGACCACATTGCATTGAGCAAAATATATTGACTACTATAAAATCAAAGAAATTAATGCTAGCTATTTGCAACTTCTCATTATGAGAACCATAAAAGGAGATTGCTACTATGTGAAAATCACAACCCTTCTCGCTCCCTAGTACTCACATTCTATTTCCTCTAAGAGGCCTTGATAATTATACCTTGAAGCCATTCAGTTCTTTGCAATAGATGTAAACCTTTTGGATACCTAATGCCTATATTGCTTCCTCTCTTTTTTTTTCGCCTCTTTGTACCTTTCAGTCCATTTCTCTATTCCCTCACAATTATAGAGACAAGAATGTGCTCACCTTTAACTATGATGGAATACTTATCTTTCTTCACGTGTTTCCCTTGTGTAACATTCCCTTCAAGTCTTGGATCATCCCTATCATCCCATGATTGAGGTGTAAGAGATTCCATTGCAAGAGACATTCTGTGACATAAAACAAGGATTGTTGAAGGGTCTTAGCATGCTCGTGTGACATGATTTTTATGCTTTTTATCATATTACAAGGGATACACATGTAAGATTATAAATCCCATGAGAAACACAATATAGGAGCTCATGATTAAATTGCATGCTAGGGTGGGACTTATCACTCTATTCCAAAATCATTGCGAGAGCATTCTTTCTTAGAATTGCTCTAGCCTATCACAAAATTTTTCATTTTTGAAAGCCCCTTTCCCAAGTTCTCTCTCATAAAGCCGCCTGTCATAGAAGCATCAACCATGCTGAATGCACCCAAAAATAAGAAATGTCTTTCTCTACTTTATCTACTTTTAACTCTATAAATGGATTGTGCATGGAGGGATTGGGTGTTGACGTTTGAACATCAAGGTGATTGGAGGTTGTCATTTTGGATAGGATTTGGATGTGGTTGTAGAGGACTTGGTTGCCTATAAATTAGGTAGAACCTATGTGTATCTTATGGAGTACTAGGAGCCTTTCATCTCACATCTTGTCCAAAAGCATGATGAGTAAGATGATCTTGATATGTTAATCCTTATCTTGCATCTCATCCATCTTCTCTCTTCTTCTCTCCCATGTTGAGCACTTCTCTCCCAATTTCCTAACATGGTACTAGAGCACTAGGCTCTTCTCACTTCTTCTCTTCTTGCCACTTGTAGTTTTTTGTGAAGCTACCTACTCTAGCCCTCTCTTTAGCCTCTCAATGCTTCATAACTAGAAATTAGCTCTTTCCCTTGGTAGCCATCTCCTTGCTGTACCTATTAGCTGTTTTGGTTTTTAGAAATGCTTTTATACAAGTTGCTAGTACCTATCAAAGTGTGAATCATGCATATGATTTTAAGGTTGAGTTGTTGTCGGCTATTCTCAATTCTATCATTACAAAGGTTGTAACTATGTTGGTAGCGATATGTTTTCAATAGCAACCCTTCATACTCTCAAAAGTTTTTGGTAAGAATTTGTTCTTAGAAGGACTTTCCTATTGTTTTGAGCAATTCTTAGGTACTAAAAATGACTCTACTTACTAGGCAGTTCAATATACGCTGCTATGGGTTCTTGTTTTTGTAATGATGTGTTACTACGAGCGTTTTTTAATGACATTCTATCAACTTCACCCTCTTCTTGACCAATACTCAGCAACTTTGGAACATTTACTAGAATGTTTTGTTTTTCTAAGGGTTGAATTGTAGAAGGCCACTGGTTCCTAGGAGTACTTCATATATTGTTTTATCACTGTTTCTTCTTAGGAGGACCTCTTTATGCTGCTGTTTTGAGTGGATATTGTAGGCTAGGCATCTCATTTTTTCTCAAGATTTCTAAAATTTATTTATTTATTTTTAAGAAAAAAAAGGTTTCTACAAATTATGGAAAGTCGAATTTTTGCACCTTGATTAAAATGTGTGGTTCCTTTTCTTCTTGCAAACGTGATAAGTCTTGTTTATTGTTTCATCATGTTGGTTGTCTTGGAAGGTTTCTGAGTATTTTTTCTTGTGGCTTCAAATTTTCCAAGAGTTTCCAAGGTTTCTTGCGCTGCTATTTATCTATGGTATAGATTTTTCTAAGCTGCTACTATCAGTTACCGCATTCAAAAAGCCATAATGCCTCTTTTTTTCCTTCAATAACTGTATTCACACTTGCTTTTACTAAGGTCTCTTGGATATGGTTCCAAAGATATCTCTCCTAGTTGGTTTTTTGAACCTTATAAGTTTGATTTAAGGGCCCTTTTAACCATTACAAGGCTAGTCAACCCCTACTTTGATTTTTTAGTTGACTCCCTAAACCATCTTAAAATGGGGGTTATTTTTTATGCCTTGTTATTGCTTGTTTCTTTTATTTATCTTTTGGGATTCAATGGCCCATGGAATACTCATTAGAAAAACTTTTCTAATATGGCAAACATGTATTCACCTCTTAATAATCAAGAGCTTATTATTGTCTTATTATTATTCACCTCTTAGTAGTCAATAGCTTATTATTGCCTTATATTCATGGGAGACCATTCAATCCAGAGCATGCATTTATTAGAGGAAGATGAGCATGCTCACACTTACATTTTTCTTCATTTAAATAGCAGAGGGGGCAGATTGGACCCCATGATGCAGCATTGCTCTCCTCTCTTCTTCCCCATTCCATTTTCCTTTTTTTATGTTTTCTTTTTTCTATTGTGATCATGATTTATGGTTTCATAAATTTGTATTGATGGTTGATGTCTATTTTCATTTCATTTGGAAAGGATTTAGATGTGGTTGTGGAGGGCTTGCAAGCTTATAAATTGGATGGAACCTATGCGTATTGTATGGAGCACTATGAGCATTTCATGCACAAGGATACCGATTAACATGATCTTGACCATTATCTTATGTCTCCTCCTCTCTTCTCTCCCACATTGAGCACTTCTCTCCTAGTTTTCTAACATTGTACCCCAAATTCTTTGAAATGGTTCCAAAAACTTGTCTAAATAGGCTTGGGGCCATGTATTCAAGTGTTTACAACCACCACCTTGCAACAAAGTCAAGTGCCTTGATGTGAAGCTACCAATTTTGAAAGAATTTATGTTGTTGTATTGGAAAATCTATCAAGATGACTCGAAGAACAAGAAGGTTGGGTAGATTTTTGCAAAGGCCTTTGCAATTAGGAAGCCTGAATCGTGTGTAGTCAAAGTCAATCGAGAACACTTTGTAGAGTAGGCTATGGAGTTTGTAGAGAACCATGGTGATTTGGAGGCCGAGTTTCCACGTGGGGCATGAAAGAGACAAGACTCAAAGATGGCGTATCATGGGAGGATCAAGAAACAAAATCAACAACTTCCTTGCATGTTCCTTCATTGATGACTAAAAATCACCAAATCTCTTTATATGTCTATTGAGCATGTTGGAATAGGGAAGGATGAACTATATGCAAGATCTTATTCACATGGTTCAAATAGCACAAACCAAATGGAACCAAGCAAAAGACTGCTCGTTGAAGCAAATAGATCCTTAGAGGAGTGCTCAATGGAACTCTATCTAGTTGAGGATCTCTCAAAGCATTAAATATCTCTGAGATTCAAGTAGCCCTTTGCGAACTAAAGAAATCTAGTACAATAGCTTGTGATGAGGTATTTTCTAAAGTAGACACATTGTACTCTCAAACATATGTACAAGCTTTAAGTAATATTGTTGCCAATGGAAAACTATGCCCCTGAAACTTATAGTTATTTAATATATTATAGACCACTATCAAATTTGATTGCTAGTCAATTTGCTATAATAACACAATCATGTATTTAGAAGTTCTTGCCTATACTTTTTTTTCCCTCTTTTGAATAACATGTTTCATATCGAGCAGCATCATGCATCTCAATGCTTTGAACCATAGAAATAAAGTAATCTTGGATGATTGGTCAAGGAAATTGAGCACTGAGTACACTAGCTGGGACCATATTCATAGAAAGGCTTTGGGCATTTTCGAGAGACTTTAGACAAAGCCAACTAGACTAATAGCAATCCCATTGATGGATTACACTCAATTATTATGCCTCTCTCCACCCCTATAAAAAAATGCATCGACATCTTTCCACAATGTATGGAGAGAACTTATGTTAGATATAAATGGAATTCTAGTGAAGGTCATCGAGTCATTTCATGGAGAATCTCCCCACTAATGCATCCCTCAAGGAAACTTGTTGAGAGTCTAGGGGATGTAAAATGCATCAATTAGTGAACTTGAGTTTAGTAGCATCAATAACTTTACCTTTAACAATTAGATAAGTTCTTTGTAGCCAAATAAACCAAAGTAGTTGACCCCCAAAAATCGAGGAGGAGGGTTACCATTGCAAATTGTTAAAAGACTATGAACAAACTACAACAAACTATCAATAAAGTATGAAAAACTATAAAATAGAGCACAACTATGAATTATAGCACTATCATTTGATTAACAATGCGAGTTAACAATACTAGTTAACAATGAAAGTTGACCTCAATAGTTCAAGGTGCCAATGTTAGTTAGTTCATAGTGCTAGTTAATGGTGCTGGCTCAACCACAGTACTACATAATAGTGCTGGCTAGTTCACAATACTGGTCACACAACATGTGAAAGAATCACCACATAGGCTTATTTTGTAGGAGCTTGTAAGCTTTGTGCCCAATATAATCCCTCAACTATGCAAGTCCCCTTATCGATTTCATTCCCCCATTCATCAACATGATATAGAAGTGTTTTTTCCTTTTTGTAGTGCACTCTATAAACACCTTTTGCATTACTAGCCTCAAAACACATTGCAAAATCATCTCCCACATACAAAGCATCACTTAGCACATCATAATGACCTTTTGTAACTCACTACATCATAGGCATCTTCAATCTCAATGTTATCATCACAAGGCACCATGACATGATAATTTCTAGACTTGCACATGTGTTTTGTTAAGTCATCTTTTCCAAAGACATGCATGCATGCATGCATCACAAAAGCATGACAATGGTTTGGTTGTGCAAGTCTTGTTGAATCCCATGGGTTGTGACCATGAAAAAATGATAGTGAACATGATTCTAGTATAGAATAACTCCATTGACTATTCCTGCATATATTTTTAACATTGATCTCCTAGAAAACACGGGCTACTTCTCTTTTCTCAGATGGGTGGCAAGCTTTGTCTCAATGAGAGAAGTTGGTATTCAAGAAAGACATTATGCCTACTGCACACTTCAAAGTGGCACCATCTCCTCTAGCTACTCATGTTCCAATGCTCACTTTATGACAGCACCAACACCATCATGTTCTCCCTTGCCATGGCTAGATCCAAAGAAGTTCCCATGTCATATCCATACCTACCATTTTGGCATACCTTGCAACAAAGTAGAAGGGTCTACAAGGCTTGAACTAGGAAGCTATCCCATTTGCCCAAGCCCAATGCCTCTTTGGCATGTAACCCCCTTCCTAGAACCACTTCTCATGAAAAATGAAAAAGTGTTGAACAAAGAGTGTGGCATGGACTCTATCATTTGAAATGAAGAAGTGAGATAGTTTGAGGAAATGGACTCTATCATCTAAAATAACGAAGTAAGCTATTTTGAGGACTTCATCCCCATTGCAATAGTAAGTAAAGTGCACAAATATCGTCACTTCAAAAGAATGCAAATGCATATATTTGATTTCATTTTTCTCCTTGAATAAAGAGTTTTCAGCAAAGTCCACACGATGGATATCACCACATCATCAGGGAATCTCACTCCTTAAATTGCGAAGCTTGACAATGGCACCCATAGTTGTGTTTGGTGAAGTATCGTAGTTGTATCTTTGGAAGAATAAAAAAGTCCCTCCTTGCATTTCCTTGTACTTCCAAAGTCTAGTGACACCTTTTCACCTATGGTCAATCATTGCAAATCTATTGCACTTTTATTACCACCTCCACAAACAATGCATTCACATTAACATGAAGATACATGGAGGCCAAAACTACAAGAGCACATTCAGTTGAAGTAATCTTTCAAAAAGGACATTTGCACATGGTATATATAGTATCATGTATACATGTCCTTCAATTTGTGGACAAAATAAGGCCTCAATGACTCAAAAGGTCTTAGCTGAATTTTGCAATCCACATGTTATGTTTTGACTCAACAGAACAACTTGACCTAGAAAAAGCCATCTAACAATTGTACTCAAAGACAAACATCAATATAGTTCTTATGATGAATTGTATTACTCCTAGTTGTAAGTCTGTGATACTATACAAAGGTGTAAATCCTAATTAGAAGTCATAGTACAATTGTTGATAGTAAGGTTGTTCACCACACAAATGATTCTAGAACACATGTTAATAACGTTGTCACCAACATGTTATTGTTAACAATGCTACTGTGCTGCCAACTATATAGAGGTCAAGTGAGAATATATATATATATATATATATATATATATATACATATACATATACATACATACATATACATACATACATACATATATATATATATATATATATATATATATATGTAGTCTAAAGAGAGAGAGAGAGAGAGAGAGAGAGAGAGAGAGACAGAGAGAGAATTGCATTCAAGAGATAGTTATATAACTGACCTAGACATAGGTAGTTTAAAATTGGACATGTGGGGTAGAAACTCAAATAGGATCAAGGTTTATGTGATTGACCTTGACATTGGGGGAAACTGCCAAAAATACAAGGGGATTGCTAGTAAATATGTGCTTCTTATTAAACCATGCACTACAATGGGGAAACTGCCAAAAATACAAGGGGATTGCTAGTAAACCATGCACTACAATGGGGTAAAGCCAAGTTAACATGGCACATTCTAATATGCCCATGGACATTACTAATAAGAAGCACATATTTACTAGCAATCCCCTTGTATTTTTGGCAGTTTCCCCCAATGTCAAGGTCAATCACATAAACCTTGATCCTATTTGAGTTTCTACCCCACATGTCCAATTTTAAACTTCCTATGTCTAGGTCAGTTATATAACTATCTCTTGAATGCAATTCTCTCTCTCTCTCTCTTTAGACTACATATTATCAGGAATGGATATGGGGTCCTCCCGCGGATAGATCAATCAATACCACCCATCCGGATAATTACTAAGTTATAGATCACCTTCGGAGTCTTCCTATTCGGGAGATGGAAGCAACATTCGATCCAAATTTGTTTCGTCTATTATCCGAAATTGATTGAAATTCTCCTCCGCTATTATCTTGATGGATCAACTATTGGGATTTTCTTCTGTATTTCTATAGCTGGTATCGATTGAGTCTGATGCTGAGAAGTACCCTGTATTGCCTCTTTCACTTGTTGATTAGACGAAATAAACTGAATAATTCGAGGTAATGTCCATCTCGAATGTTGGTCAATCGAGACACCAAATTTGTTTCTCAGGCGGCTTGGTTTCCAAGATCCATCGATTGTCAGAATCCGACTGGAAAAAAAGCAGTAGTATCTGGTGATGCCACCCACGCAGCTTCGATTACTAGAATACTCACTAGAGAAATGGGAATTCGTGTTATTTGTTCGGGTACTTATTGCAAACACGACGCGAAGTGGTTTAATGAGCAGGTTCAGGGCTTACGTGATGAGATATTAATTATGGAGGATCATACCAAAGTTGGAGATACGATAGCTTGTATTGAACCTCCTGCGATCTTTGGAACCCAGATGGAACGCCATATCGGTAAACGTCTCAATATTCCATGCGGGGTTATTTCTTCACCCGTCCATATCCAGAATTTTCCGCTAGGATACTGACCTTTCCTAGGTTACGAAGGAACTAATCAGATAGCCGATCCAATCCATAATTCATCCAATCTAGGTATGGAAGATCACCCACTAGATGCTTTTGGCGGACACGATACTAAAGAAGTGGTTACCAAATCATTATCTACAGATAGAATTCTGAATTGGACCCCCGAGAGTCAATTGGAGTTAAGCTACGTCTGATGTAATTCCCGCAGATGTCAATTACTATAGAGTCAATGAGAAGTCATTATATCCCACACGTACGCGACACGGACAGCCCGCTTGGATGTGTCAAAATGAATTACCTATCTCTATTAGAAGTTAAAATGATACACACAATCCTGTGATTCCAGCACAAAGTCTACTTGTGATTCAAAATAATCAATATGTTGAATCGAAACGAATCACTGCGGAAGTCTGAGCCAAGGAGTTTCCTCTCAAGGAACGGATTAAGAGAAAGATCTATCCAAATTTAGAGGGGGAAACCTATTGGAATGGGGTCGTGTATCACTCGCCCGAAGATATACATAGTAATATTCATGTCGTGCGCAATAGCGGTCATGTACGGGTCCTTTCAGGAACCTCTAGTGATTCCAATGGGAATTCCTTTTATGAAGATCAAGATAGAATTGATACCAGATCCCATTCCAACGAGAGTAAACGCGAGCTTCGGGAGGTAAATTGGGAGAATATTAGTGTCATTAACTCTGGATGTTATCAGGAATGGATATGGGAGTCCAGAATCAATGTCGATTTTGAATCTATCAACTCTTATGTAGTCTAAAGAGAGAGAGAGAGAGAATTGCATTCAAGAGATAGTTATATAACTGACCTAGACATAGGAAGTTTAAAATTGGACATGTGGGGTAGAAACTCAAATAGGATCAAGGTTTATGTGATTGACCTTGACATTGGGGGAAACTGCCAAAAATACAAGGGGATTGCTAGTAAATATGTGCTTCTTATTAGTAATGTCCATGGGCATATTAGAATGTGCCATGTTAACTTGGCTTTACCCCATTGTAGTGCATGGTTTTTCTCTAGAAGATGTAGTAAAGAACCTCTCTTGTGAAGCACAAGAGAAAAAGCATAGGTAGGCACATAAATATGATGCTTAAGACATTGCAAAGCACAAATCTTGGCCTTTATAGCAAATCAATGTGCTTTATAACATATTATAGACTTATGTTTTTCAAGTTACTAGTTGGTGTGTAACATGTTCTTTGAAGAGTGCCTACTGCTTGTTTTCAAATAGCAGGTAGTAAGGGGAAATTTATATATGCCTAAGAAAGAAACAATAAGTATGCTTGAGAAAATAGCAAGTATTTTATAGCAAAACAACAACCAAAGCACTTTATATGTTATGGTCTAGTTGTCTCATTCTGATGAAAAGCAGCAAATGTTTTATATTTTATGTCTATGCTTGTCTCATTTTGATGTTTTGTAGTAGTTTTAAGAATTGAATATGTGATTGGATGCTCAACAATAGCACTATGCAAATCTATGTTTTTCTAGTTACTAGTTGATGTGTAACATATTCTTTGAAGTGTGCTTAATTATTGTATTAAATAGGAGGTAGCAAGGGAACAATTAAGTATGTTTGAGAAACACAATAAGTTTTTAATAGCATGTAGTAAGAAAAACATTATATATGTATGAGAAAATTGTTAGTATTTTATAGCAAAAAAACACTGAGTATTTTAAGGAAAATATATTGACTAAGAAAATTGGTAGTACTTTGTAGCAAGAAAACATTAAGTATTTTACATTAAATATGCCTACTTGCAACTATGATACTATGTTTTTGCTTGTGGCCCCCTCAATGCAATTGTGTAGGTCTTGTTTATGCAGTGATGATAGATGCATTAAGTTGAGCTAAAAATTGAACCTAAACTTACTTATCTAGAGAATTTATTTTAAACACTATTACCAACCTTTTTGTGCAAATCTACATGATGTAATATTAACATTTGACAACCATCTAAAGACAACCCCACAAAACTATAGATGCAGAGAAAAAGTTAGAAGAGTTGGATGATAGGGATGAGACCTAGTCCATTAAGGTGGGCAAGTTAAATGAGTAGGAAAATATGGATGACACTATTGGGGCTGAGAATGCTATTGGCACTCATTCAAAAAATGTGAGAGATAGTGGTGGCATGGCTCATGGGGGCTCGGCGGAGGACATAGAGGCTTAAGTAATTGCTATTATGTGCATTGGTGTGACTACCTCATGTGATGAAGCAATAGAGTAGATGGTTTCACAAAAGAGAAAGAAGGACAAGGCCCCATAGTTGCTTAGACACCTTCTCAACAAGGCAATTTAGCTTTACCAAAGTGAGCTACATATTCAAAGAGCCCCTCATTGAAGGCATCACCTACGAGTATTACTTGGGAACTTGCCAAGTATGTCACCAAAAACTACTAGGCCACAAGCCTATTAAAACTACAATAATATGTTTGGATTGTGGTATAGTATGCCCAAACACTTGTTGTCATCCAATGCTGGCTCTTTGTAATTCTCCCTGGTTGAAATAAAAAATTTGTTTTTTCACTACACAATACTTGTCCTGCTATATAAAATGCTTGTTTTTTTCTTAGACGTACATAGTATTAACCTTACAACGTACTTGCTATTTATCTCAAACATATATAATTTTTTTCATTATTTAATAGTAAGAACAGACTTGTAATTGGTAAGTTTTTAGAATGTTCTCTCTTATATTAAAATGTGTTGTACTAGGAACAATTTAAGGGGTCTACATTCAGTATTCAATAGTTGGGACCTTGCCTCTCTTTGAAGTCTTGGTCTAGTATTTGGCATAACAATTGACTTTGTTGTGGATTGGAAACGTTGTCTATAACTGAGTACACCACACTATGAGATAGTAAAAGTTCTTGCAAGGCAACATCGATCATCCTAGTGACATGTTCATCCCAACTAGACAAACCACACACAGCACATCGACCCTCAACAAAATAGTGGCAAGTCATTGTCAATCCATGGATGTGGTCTATCTGGCACAATGATAGCCCTCTATTTTTTCTCAAGACAATGACACATCTCAACTGCTAGCTTATCTCGACCTTCAAGTTTGTATATTTTACTGGCCTATTCCATTTTTTCTAACTATAGGTCCAAGACAAAATAAGCAACACACTATTGATGAAAATTTTGGAAGGACAACCACTAAATGTAATTAACAACTTTTCCATGACTAGAACTTATATAGCTTCACACTACAACTTGTTCAGAAGCAAGTTTTCTTTTTTCTAATTAGCAAGGCTCACATCTACATTTAAGAAACCCAATGGTTGTGTTGATTATGAATTAGCAATAGTATCTTCTAGCTCTATCTGCACTTTCTCAACATCATCGATGCATCAAGGTAGGCTTTAGGGTTAGCACTCTAAATCACCCATAAGGGAATGATAATTAGTAATTCTCATAATGGAATCTGCAAAGTAGTAAATGGCAAAGTTCATAATGCTAATTAGAACTGATCAAACTATTAATTATCACCACTAAAAGTGCTTAAAGGAAATGTAGAGCAAAGAATTCTTATCAAGAATATGTCAATATACAGTACATGCATTGTTTACATTACCTATGCATGAAGGAAGGGCCACCGATTGTTGTTGTGCAAACAATAGTGTAGCCAAAGTGTTTTTATGGCTATAGTAGACATCATTTTAGTTCTTATCTTTCTAACCTTGGCCTCCTCCAATAGTGCACAAATATCTTATAGGTGTAATCTTGCATCACTAATCAATGTCTTTGACCAAATCAAATGCCTTCTTCACATATGTTGTGTTTGGTTGAAACTTTGTAGAGGATATTCTAGGCATAGTGGCTGGTCACCTGATGCTTCATCACCTTTGCCAAGCCTTCTTCCCTATTCCCATGGACTCCTTTGTTTCTCACCTTCCACCTCAGCAATTGTTACTTCAAATAGCTTTCCTCTTGTAATTCCAAGACATGGCACTTGGCAAACAAAGCCCATGCATTATGTGCATTTGCCTCCTCACCCTTTTTGCAAGTTGGACACTTTTGCATCACTATATAAGACCTAGTAAATGCCACAGTGATCTCGTTGTTTGTGGATGGCCTTTGATACACCATGTAATAGAACATCAACATCTCTTGGTAGGCTTTATCTTTGATGAAACTACATTTTACTCTATGATGAGCAATGCCTCATGGGTGTTTGAAAACACTCAACTATGGCATTCTATGAAATCATCATACTTCAACCTAGGTGGATTCCAATCCCTCCATATTTTGCATGGAAATATGATTACATTATGCAAAACTTTATCTTATTTGGGTATTCTATCATTAGTACCTTTCAATGACCTACAAACACTTGCATGTGGCACCAATCTCAAAAACTTATAGAAATAAAGCGAATGCTCTTTGTAAGTTTCCTATCTAAACCAGCACATGGTTTTACTCTTTATGGGTTTAGTTTTCACTGATGCTTTCCATTGTAGTGTATGTTTGCTTTGTACAATGTGGAAGTTTATGAAATACCACTAAATTTTAAATAGACTTTTTCAACTCAATTTGCGGTCTATTTGCAATTGGTCTCTATAGAAATCTTATCTTTTAAGGAGAACTAGAATTACTAGAGTTCATGACTTGATGTAGGTCACAAACATCACTAGTTGTGAGTGCCAAGTAGTAGAATATCCATAGCTCTAATCAAAGTAGGGCTAACGTCAAGAGATGGCACTTGCTAATCATCCAAAGGTGGAGGAGCAACTCTAAATGAAACCCAATGTGTGGCAATAGGGGAGGACATGTAGTGCATGTAGAAGAGCACTTTGTCAAGGCTAAGAAAATCTTTTTGGGCCTCTTCTTCTTCCTTATGCAATACATGGAAAAATTCCCAAATGTCCTATACACCCTACACTAGTTTTGTCTACCTACAATCTTGAATGTCTTCCAAAAAAGAGAATCAGTAAACCAAGAAGGAAGGGATCTCAGTAACATCCAAAAATGGCTCCAATCATTACAAGGATTTGATGCTAAACCTAGAGAAAACTTGGAAGTCTAAAGAGAGATGTCATCTACTTGTCTTACCTCCTCTATACAGGGTCAAAGCCAAGCAAGAAGGGTTTGAGGAAAATCTTCCTGGAATTAAGCAGTAAGAGACTAGACTTAGTCACTGTGCTCGTAGTTCTAGGAGTGGCAAAGCCACATGAAAGAAACCTTGTACCAGAAGTTGAATATCTAAGAGGTGCAAGGAGAGGTCCAAAGGTAAGGCTACTAGTTTCTAGTCCCTAGCCTATAATCTAGAGGGGTGGGACCCATGGGTATTTGGAAAGAGGGTTGTGCAGCTCTCAAGCTCAACATCCTCTTGAAAATACTGAAGCTCATTTTTTGAGAAATAACCATTCTTGTGACTTATGGAATTGGATGAGGATTGACAAAATGGGTTGCCATTTATTTAAAAAAGTGTGGAGGGCTGATTCAAACTGATGGAAAATCCATTCATCTATCATATGGAGTGTTAAAGGGAGAGGATATACCTAGAAATCCCTGGGGAAAACTATAAGGAGAAGGTGAAAGGGGACCGGCGTTGAGTGGGAGAGACTGTGAGAAGGGACTGGGAGAAAGAGTCAAGAAGGGGAGATGGGCTAAGAGGGAGAAGGGTTGAGAGTTAGGGGACTAAGAGAGAGGTTGAAGGGGAGAAGGATTGAAAGAGGGGATTGATATAAAAGGTGGAAGAGACAACTTGAGCTAAATTTGAGCTAGGAGTTCTAGAAACTTTGCAGCTATAGCTTGAACCTATTGACAGCAAGTTTTGGAGGCTGTAGAAAACACAAAACTGGGCTAGGTCAAAGCAAACTTTGGAGATGTAGCTTGAACCTATTGACAACATCAGCAAGGTTTGGAGGCTATAGAAAATGCAAGTGTTGGTGCAGATAGTTATCTCTACCTTGAATCCAAAGCATGTTCACCCCTAAAACATAGTAATTTAAAGCAAAATGTTGCTATAGGTTGAACTCAAGCTAGGAGCTACTTGATGCACTCTAGAGTAGCATATGTGAATGTTTTAAAGCATCTATTTAATAATGATGGAGAAACAAATGTAAATGTTTTGGGAGTAGGTCCAAATCATAATTTATAATAGTAGCTTAGAGCAAGGAATGGGCATGATTTGGAGCACCACCATCGTTGAGGGGCTCAATGAGGGCTGAAAGAAAGGAGCTAAGAGGTAAGGTGAGGGAGAAAAATGGGTAGCTCAGGCCTAGATGCTTATGTTCTTCTCCTCCTTTTGCAGTAACTTAATTTGATGTTAGTGGGTTTTCATTTGTGGACTTTCAATTGCTATAGACATATAAATCTTGATTTTAGTGGGCTTTCAATTGTGTACTTTTAGTTACTATAGACATATAAATCAAACAACTATGCTTGTTAGTACAAAATAGCAAATTCTATCACCACACATCAAGATCTACAAGCAAGGTAGAAAGAGGCAAAAAACCAATCTATCTCAAGCCATTTGCATCAAGACAAGCAGTGATTTTGGTGTTAATTTTTAGCAAAGGACTTGGCTCTTAAGTAATTCTACCACCCGATTCTCCAATAGATTTTATCATGTTGTACACACATCATCTGTAACTATAGCAAGCTAGCATCCAAAGCTAATGCAACAAAGACCACATACCATTAACCCAACTTGATACAGTCCACCTTACACATTGATAGCCCAAAAGTAGCAACTTGAGAGAAATATACATGCAAGTAGTGTAAACTACGCCTACGCACAACCATTTCCTTTATCCTATTCAATAACACTATGATTGTAAGTCACCTCCTCTAAAACTCTCTCTTGTCCTAAAGAGCATGACCTATCATTGCTATAGTATATTGCAAGAAGAAAAACTAAGAATTAGGACTTGGGTAAGTAAAAATTGCCAATCACTATTACACCACCACATGATAATATAAAACAATGCAATACAAACAATTTTTTAACTCTATGACCAAAGATCTAGCGCAAAGAGTTTCAAATGATCCCTAATAATTCCTCGAAGTCAATACAAACTTGAGCATAAAGAAATAGAGGAAACTTCCCAATCTCACAAAAAGATGTAGATTTGGCTTGACTTGCAAGCTATACATTTCATAATATCTTTTGTTCTAGGTCCTCATAGCTCCAAAAAGAAACTACATTATGAAATGTCCCTTACAATACCACATGATTTTTCAAGGTGGAATCATCCTTGAACACTTAAAGATTAAGCTTTTATAACTATTAATACAAAACAATGAAAAAAATGTATAGTCAGATGATAGTCAGAAGACAAACAACAATCAAAATACATTTTCTCATCAAAGAACAGCATTGAAAATTCAAATTGCAGCAAGATCCATCCTTTCCATTTAGGAACATAGAGAATAGTGCAGCTACTCTGCCTAGAACTTGCCCAAAAGGTATATGTAGTTTGAATCCAGTGAGAAAGCAATTTGACAGTACTTAAACAACAGCCAGATAGCAGTCTGACTGTTACATATCAAGACACTGTTACCAAGAAGATCTCCAAAGGAGTTATAACTGACCATCATGGTTCTTGGTAATTGCAACACATATATGACTATTGACATTCATGATTACTAGGACTTATGCCTAACCTATGGTGCCTAAATACCCCTCAACACCTGGCACTTTCGGTGGTCATTCTTTTTGGAATAAAAAGGCATAGACTCGAACCCTTCCTAACCTCCATGGTGCAAGTTCTATTGATTACAATTGTACATGGCCGCATGCCAAGGATGGGAACTCATGGAATATAATATCATCCATGCTGGTTCATACAAAATAAATATGTATAATCATTCACGAATCAACATGTTCACATTCCACTGACATGGAATGACAACATTGCTCCGAACAAGCAAAAAGAAATAGGCTGATGAAGCTCCAACATCTGCAACATATGTTGGTGTAAAGTCTTCAAAGAAATCCATCATTTTCCTCTGAATAATATGAATTTGATCTTGATTGAACTACTAAAATATTGAATTTTGAATTAGAATGATATCCATGACTTAATTTTAACTTTGGACTAGTTTCTAGCACATTCGAGGGGACTATCAGAACTAGTCAAATTGTCATCAGACTACTTTGTCCATGTTATGTGAATTGTTTGAACATCAAATGCTGGATAAAAAATCACAAAAAATACTTTCATAACTTCCCTTTATTGAGATCTGATTGAAATTCCATCTTTCGGACTACATTCGGTCTTCAAACTCTATCTGACTACTATTGAAGTGCCTAAAACATGTGCGGACTACTTTTTGTTGAAATGTTTGCTAAATTTCTATTTGCTTTTTATCATGCTTCCAAGCTTTCATTTGTTGACCTTGCTCATATGCCAAGTGTCTCCATATTTTTTGTATGAAGTAGAGATGATTAGGGAAGCCATTCAAGATCTTTTGGCTCCATTTTGGGCTCTTCAAGCTCTATATTGTGCTCCTCCATTACCCTCATGTTTCACAATTTGCATTGCTTAAACATCATCATTGTCTTTGTTCTTATATGTGTTTCTAAATTTGAGTTTGTGCTTTTGCACTCAAGTCCTCCCAAACAATTAGAACTTTGCCAAAACTTGGATCTGACTGTAAACCAAAATTTGATTGCTTAATATCATCACTTGCATCAAACAATTCATCTTCAAACTCATTCAAAGCATCAAAAAACATTTTGAAGTCATCATCCTTCAAATCTGAATGTTTTCTTTGTGAAACCACCTCAATGTGTGATTCCTCCAAAGCATCATTTAGATCATCCCATAATCAAACTAAATTTATTTGTACCTTGAAATTATCAAGACATTGATATTCACCCTAATTTCTGTTTAACTAATTTTCTTTGTTTACCTCACCCTCAATTTGATCATCACTTTAGCATGCATTGTCAGCTCTGGATTGCAAAAAATTAGCATTTTTGCTTGAAAAATACCATACATTGAGTTTGTTAACCATATTCAAATCAAAATCCTTTTTAGGTTAGTATAAACCATGTATATGAACAACCCTCAGCCATTTGACATCATTTAAATCAGTTCACTTGAACCACTTTTGAAACTTCTAAAAAATTGCCACAATTGATATGTTGTATTGCAGTTTCTAGCAAGTTGACATAAGCTTAATCATAATCAAATCATCTTCAAAATGACATCTAATATGATAGGAATGATGTACGTATATTGGTCTTATAATACATTATCCCACCTGAGCAAAATCCATATTTAGGTCATGCAAAATGATAATTGAATCAGCCTCCTAACATAGGTACAGACTACATACTGCTTGCTTCTATGGCATCTTCATCTTTTATGGACTTGAGTACATCATCTTCATCTCTTATGGATTTGAGTATGCCATCATCTTGCAATCCATTGGGTCTTCTTGGGGTGAGGTTTAAGGATAGAGATCCTCCTTGCACCACTACCTTCTCAACTCCTTCTAGTTGGCTTTGTTCTTGAACAACTCCTTCCAACAAGGCATACTCATCCTTAAGGGACAAAAAGAAATCGTTGAATCACAGCATCCTTTGCACAAATATATCCATCAACTTGAATATCACCATCATACACATCATGATCTAAAATAGTATCTTCAACATTGACATCAAACCTTTACTTCATTTTTAATTTGGGTTGTTGATTCATTTGTTCATCCTCAATTGGAAAATGCTGTAAACATGAGCTTGCCACATAATCCTCAAGATCATCCTTATCAAAAGTGGCAATCTTCAAATAAAGACAAAAAAAAAAATTAGCGTCATTGCTTTGACATACTTCGGTAGTTGACAGTTTGAATCAAATTAGGAATGTTACCCCAAACCTTCCTTATTATAAGGGATTATGTAGTCAAGCTCCTTAAACATTGCATTCGAATAATTTTCTCTTGCTTCCACATAACATCAATAGCAAAAAATGGTGCAAATGCCAAGCATGCACACTCATCATATGACTCTTCATCATCTTCCTTCATATAGTAATCATTTTCTAAACCTTTGTCATCATCTAACAACTCATTTTCTTGCTACTCCATTTATCTATGGAAAATTCCAGAACTTATTGGCATTGCATAGTCCTTATACACACCTTCCTTGCTTTCAGACCTTGTAGAATTGCTTCTCAATTGATCGCAATTGTTGTCCAACTATTTGGGCTACTTGCTATCGGGACTGTTGTCTGACTGTTTGAAGTGAACATCCAATCGGGTTTGTTTTGAAACATTAGTTTGCTAATTGTGAACATAAATAACTTAATTAGCATTGCAATTCTTACCACCATCTTTGGAAGTCAAAGTCAAATCATTGTCCTCTTCATGCATATGCCCAAATTGTAGAATCTGAACCCTTTGTTAAAGCTCTGAGATGGCATTAATATGCTGATTAGATTTCCAATCATCTCTGTGGAATTTGATATGCCAAGCCTTTGCATCATGAAGTAAGTCAAAATAATCAGAAAGTTTAACCAATAGCTTTATGACCTTCTGATCGGACTTTGCCTCACATAAAGTAGGAAATATTGCATAGAACTTGTCATCTAAAAGTGATGGACAATATCTCCTCCCATGACCATTTTTCTTGCAGTGCTTTCACAAATTTAGATAACAATCCTTTTCCATATGATCAAGATTTCCAGACGAGAAATAATACTTCTTCCAACACTTGTTTTTCTTTAACTTTGCCATGATGATCAGTAAATCAGAAACATTATGATAGATGTACCTTTAGATGAGCCAAACTTTAGAATTTTGCATTCAAAAGTATGTCAAACTATTTCCTTTCTGCCTAAAAGGTCAGAACTTGTCGGATTGTTTCCTAATAGCCCAAAAGGTCAGAACTATGTCGGACTTTAGAATTGGACATTCTAATTTGTGGCTAACTAGTTTTCTCTTGACAATCCAAAGATAAAAAATTGCATAGACTTTTAGATTGGATCATTGCCTCCATTCAAGATAGAACTGCAGTCGGGGACTCCAATTAGATCATTGCCCCCATTCAAGACAGAACTGTAGTCAGTCGGATCATTGGACACCATCAACTTGTCAGGCCAAATCGGGCTGCATTCGGATCATTGGATGCCATTAACTTGTCAAAACAAAGTCGATTTTCACTCCCCCAGGGTGCTACTTTGGCTACTCTCTGGTCATCGAGTGATTACATTGGGCCTTTAGTTGGACTACTCATTTGGTGGCCTATTACATTGCTGCCTGATTAGGGTAGTGGTGTTTTTCAAGGTGTAAGAAAAAATAGTACATGCATCAAGAGGAGAGGGGATATGCACCATAGATGTGGTTCTCATGACCACAAAAAATTCAAAGGCTAAGCCATAATAATAAAAGAGATAGGGTTAGGGTTTCAACCCTAGTCATCACTGAGCAATGTTCCTCTATCGATTGGCCACCTCATCAAGGTCATGTTTCCAAAGCTCGTCTTACTTGGCTCTGTGGTTCTCATGACCACAAAAAATTCAAAGTCTAAGCCATAAAAATAAAAGAGATAGGTTTAGGGTTTCAACCCTAGTCATAGAGCATTGTTCCTCTATCGACTTAAATCATGAAAACCTCATCAAGGTCATGTTTCCAAGGCTCATCTTCCTTGGCTCTCCATGATAACAAGTTCTTTCTCCTTTGGTTACTATCCATTTTGCACAGCTTTGCTTTGCTTGTTTGTTGCTATCTAGAGTATTTCTTCAATCACCAATTGTAGTAGATATTCTTCTATGCTTCTCACCATCACTCTGGTGCTCAACTATTCTCTCCACGCAGTCATCAGCCTTCTCCTTGAAGTGTATAGCTTCTCTCTCTTGTATTAAATGCTTTCAAGAAATTTTTCTACTGGCTTTAACAAATTATTCTCTAGATGCAGCTTGTGGCCATTCACCTCAAGTTATATCATTTCTCTCTCTGTAGCAAAAATTGTTGTTCTCCATGACTTCTTTGCTCACAGTTGTTCAGTTGCCGAATCATTTTCCCTTCCCCACTACTTGTGCCTTGTAGGTTTCCACTACCAATAAGATCGTGCTACTCTTCTTTGTGAGATCCTTTTTATCATCGTACTTTTATGCGGTCTTTACAAACACTATCACTTTCTTCTCTACTTTGTTCATTAGGGTTGTTTCTTTGCTGCAAATGAGTAAAACATTCAAGAACATTGCACATAGCCTCCTCTCTGAGGCTTAATGCTTGCTCATGTGCTCACAAGGAACCTTGTAAGGAGATTGTGGCCTTCACACTACTGAGAGATTCGACTCTCCTTCCACAAAGCTTGCTTTCCAAGCTATCATAAATGTACCGATACCTTTGCTCTGTATTTCTTTTTCTGCTATCAACAGCATCGTGATTCTTTCATGTCCTACCTTGCTCAAGTCTTCTGTTGCATGAATAAATCATCTTCTTTGTTTCCTATAATTGTAGGGAATTTTTCCTTTGCACAACTTCATGTATAGGTTTCTTCTATTGTGGGTATGTCTTCTCTCATAGGGCAATTGCTTCTATTGCATCTTCCTATGAGCATTCACAAGGCATCCATGACTTTTCCTCATCTGGTTGCAGCTTCTCACATCCTCAACAGCAGCAATCCAATTGTTGATTGCTCCTTCATGAGATGACAGTAGCTCCATGTTTGTAGCTGCTTCTCTTTCTTTGACAGTATTCTTCGCAACAATCCTTTTTTGTAGTAGAAATTATGTGCAACATTCTTTCAGCAGCTCTATCTTCCGTAGTAATCTTGATTCTCATAGGAGTCTTCTTCTCGGGCCACCTCCTCTCTGCAAGGACTACTTCAGAAATTGACCAACAGGCTCCTTCAAAGACATTGTTCCCTTTCCTTATTCTCCAAATTCTCTCCTTGCGACCATGAAGGCCACAATTAGGGCACTTGACATATAGTAGGATCGCCAAATATGTTCAAGGTGGAATCATCCTTGACACTAAAAAATTAAGCTTTGCCAACTATTAACATAAAACAGTGAAAATAATGTATAAGCGGATCTAGTCGAAAGACAAACAGCAATCAAAACATAGTTTCTTATCAGAGAACAGCATTGAACATATGAACTGTGGCCAAGATACATCCTTTCCATTTAGGAACATAGAGAGTCGTGCATATCCTCCACATAGAACTTGCCCAAAAGGTATATGTAGTTTAAATCTAGCCGTTAGACATCAGCCTAACAATAATCAACTAACTGTTACATATCAAGACACCATTACCAAGAAGATCCCTAAAGGAGTTATAACAGACCATCATGGTTCTTAGTCACTGCCACACATATATGACTGTTGACATTCATGATTTTTAGGACTTATGCCTGGCCTATGGTGCCTAAATACCCCTCAACAAGGATAATAGAAAAAAAATTAGTACAAATAGTTTTTTACACTCTAACTAATTTAAAATATAGTTTCATCACAAGATTTTGGAGACCATCCATTATCCTTCTTTAAATTCAAGTCAAAGTTGAACAAAAAGATATAGGAAACTTCCCAAGCTTAGAAAAAGATGCAACTTGGATCCAAGCTACATGCAATAAATGTAAAATATGATACTATTTTTCCTAGATTATTAAGACCCCTCTTAAATTGCATTGAATAAGTAAAGGTTTCTTTACAAAAACCATTTTTGGATTTTTTGAATATTGCATGATGATGGCAAAACAAAAATTAAGTTTAGAAAAGACACACAAGAGTTCATAAAGAGTAAAGAAAAAAAAGTAAGTGCAAAGCTTATAAACTTGAAATTCACTTCCAATTCTTGAGGTTATATTGGAAAAGACCAAGGTCATGTCAAAATTGTGTGAACTTGTTGAGTGAAAGTGCCTTCAACGTGAAGATATCTACCACTTGTGCTCTTGTGTTAGACAATGAACTAGGTTGATCTCTTCATTGAGGACTTTCTCACAGATGAATTGGTAATGCACTTCAATGTATTTAGGCTCCACCCTTATGCAGTGCCCAATCACCCATGTAGAATTTGTCTAAACTCTCTAGGAGTCCATCAAACTAAAGCTAGCTAGAAGCCTAGAGAACTCTACTTCTCTTTAGGGGTCTTTGCTGTAGATCATGAAAATGAACTGCTCCCAAGTGCTCCTCTCTATAAGTGGCATCTCTGAGAAGGACACACCACCGTGTTTGTCCTCTCCAGTAGATTATTGAAGTTGCCTCCAACAATCCAAGAGTCAACATCAAAGTGGCTTTCCATTAATTGTTTCTAGAAGGTGGGACATTGCTATCTATATACCTGAGCATAGGCATTCAAGATGCCTATATAGCCTAGATCTAGTCTCTAGCACTCACCCCCATCCACATTGCCCTGCATATAATCAGCCCCGCCTATCCAAAGATGCATGTAGCCACTTCTTGAGAAACTAAAATGCAGACTCCTCCATTCCTATCCACTGCAGGAGACCACACCTCGGGGCCTCTTGCTAGCAAAAGATGGTGCCATCGACTAATGTTTTCTATTGAAAACATATGTTGCTAAATCAAAAGGAGATTTATGATCTCCCAACCACTTCCCTTTGAAGCTCTTGGCAAAGGATTAGGGACCGAGGCTACTGCTGACATGTACAACCATGGAGCCCGTGCATGTTCCAACTCACTAGTGTCCAGCTTATGGAGAAGAGGCTCTAGGAAAGAGATCTCTCTTGTGAGCAGGAGCATGTGCCTCTTTATCTGATCTTTGAGACTTTGAGGGAGGTTTGGAAGGGGAGTAATATTATCCTATCAAAACTATAGCTTGCTAGAAACTCTACAACTCCCTCATAAAAAGTTCCAAAAAAGTCATCTTTCGATTTATATTTTCCTTTAAAAAATGGTCATGATCAATATCTTGATAACAAAATATTAAAAAGGTGTCAACACAAAAACATGGAAGCAAGATAAAGTGTAGAGAGTTAGGGCCTCATAGTCATAAAGAGTTCTGTAGTTCCACAAGCAACTAAGGTCATCAAACTATAAATTGATCCAAAGGCACATAAAGAAAAAAGAAGGAATGTGACAGAGAGAAATTCCAATATTTGAAATCTATAACTACCAAGAGAGAAATCCAATATTTGAAAATCTATAATTACCAAGAGCAAATATTGGCAATGGTGCACTAGATATATATCAAAATAGGATTTGTGCAATGATAGAACAATAAAATCGTGTGGATTTTCAAACTTTCTTCTTACACATCAATTAGGTATTAAGGCCTCCTCATCATAGCGATACTGTTGGCCTTTGACCACAACAATGAAAATGACTATCATAAGTCAATTTCATGGATTAAAATGGAAGTGGTTTTAACACAATGATTTTGTTGTAACTACTAAAGAGGACCGATTTATCATTACTTTAGAGTTTTGTTGTAACTATTAAAGAGAACCAATATACCCTTACTTCATAGTTTTGTTTGACTTTTCTAAATGATATTGGATTTCTCAACTATAACAGATTTTTTTAAAGGCCAACCAATAGATTTAGAGCATGGGATGGAATGTTCCCAAGGTAATTTTTGTAGTGGAGAAGTGTGGATCTCATTGATGGTATTTTTACAAACGAGAGAGGTTACAAGTGAAAGGGAAAATGAAAGCCACATTTAATATGACAAATGGACTTTGAAGGATTTACTTGAGGAGATTTGAGCCTCTGTATGATATATGTTGGTATAGTTTGAGAAATGTCTATGCAAAGAGTTTGGTCAGTACATAGGCATCTCTCTTTTTTCTAACTATGAGGGTTTTCTTCATTATGAAATATAGTATAGATACCCCTTCTTCAAGAGGTATTTTATATGCATTTAAATGGAGACATAAAATATACATGAGAATGTTCTATGCATGATCTGACAATTGAGCATGCTTGATTGGAATGTAGTTTGAGAGTACCCCAAGAAGAAAAAAATGGTCAACCTTCCTCCATACTTTAGTATGTCTAATCACATGGTGAGTTCACTCAAGTGTGCAAACAACCTCTTTACTATGCAAAAAATTTAGAGAAATAAAATAGAAAACTAATGTTGTGACATTACTCTTTGGAAACTTGGAAGAAAGCTTGTGATATCACCAATATGCTTGTAATCTTGAATTGAGCTATCAACAAGAAAGAGCATTGGACACGACAATAATCATTCATCTTTAGTGACAAGTTGCTAGAGTTTGAGCAAGGAGAAAATCAACCACCAACATTTTATCATGTGAGCAGCGGTGATTGTCATGAATTGACACAATTAGTGCCAAAGAATGAGTACACACAATGTTTTATCATGTGAGCAATGGTGGTCGTCATGAATTGACATAATTAATGCCAAAGAATGAGTACACACTTGTTATTTCTAATATACCATATGGTTTCAATGCATGGCTCTATGTTTGATGAAGCCCACTATAAGGAAAAGGATTTCAAGAGTTTGCTCTAATAGTTCAAGACTATCACAATGACAACACTTTGGCACATTGTAATATTTAATTCAAACTTATAGTCTTGAGTGGTCATGAATGTCATTAATGACGTACAAATTGTGGACATGACCATTGTTATCGGTAAATGTGTCCAAGAGATTTAAAGAGGTTATTATGATGGTTGGTATATGTTTCTACTTAGAATTTTTGAAAATATATTTATTTCACGACTATCACAATGGCAACACTTTGGCACATTGTAACTTTTAACTTAGTCTTATAGTCTAGAGTGGTCATTGAATGCCGTAAATTGCATATGTCATGGATATGAGCACCTTTATCATTAAGTGGCTCCAAGAAATTCAGAGATGTTATTGAGTAGTTTAGGACTATCATAATTGCAAAACTTTGGCACATTGTAATTTTTAACTTAGTCTTACAATTCAAAGTCTTCATGAGTGTCATAAACAACATGTTGTGGACATGACCACCTTTATCAGTCAGTGGCTCTAAGAATTTAGAGATGTTATGCTCACCCTAGCCATATGATTGCTTATATTTCATTGGAGAATAAACTAGAAGTACCCAAAACAACATAAAATGCTATGTGATATATAGATAATGCAATATTTGGAGCAAAGTACCACGATGTGGTGAATGTTTTTACCATGCATAATAATAAGTCGATTGTTGGTAACTAAGCTTGATTGAAAAAATGTTGGTTCTCTCATTTTCATTGGTCAAAGATGTTGATTATTGTTTAAAAAAAATAAACATTATGTTAATAAAAATCCATCAATAGGAAAAACATGATTTGCAATCACAATGTGTGAATTTTGGCATTTGGTTTTGACACAAAGCTTAAAAGAATAGCAAGGGGAAGTGGGAGATGGAGGCAATGATGGGGGTTGTGTGAGAAATAAGAAGCTACAAAGTAAACAAGGCAAGGTCATGGACATGAAAAATTCAAAGTGAGAAAGTTACCCATTTTAGTACTTGACATGATTGACTATTACATTGTTCCTATAACCTTTAAGTTGACTATTACATTATGCCTTTAAGTTGGATTGTGGGACATGGGTCAGTAAGCATCACTTTCTACTTCCATATAAAAGTCGGCAACATTTAAAAACACAAGTTTGAAAATGACATTGATGACAAAGTTTCAAGAGAAAAATCCAAGAAAGAAAAATGATTGAAGAACAAGAGGCTAAAGAGAACGTAACTGAAGGCATGAAAATAGATGGTTGGTAAAGGCTCATAATGGAGGGACAAAACACTAAGCATGATTTCATTAGGTGGACTCTTTTGTGTGAGCTACTAGTCCATGTCTGAAGATGTCTAAACTACTCACTTTAACCCATAGGGGAGACATGCTTCTCGTGACTCACTCACAATCATGGGGTTCATTTTGATAATATCTCTGCCACAACACCTATAGTGTAAGATTGGCTAGCTAGACAATCAAACCTTACAAAAAGTCCTATGTGGACTGACTTCCTTGTGGTGGTGGTTGATATGAAAAGTAAATGAGTATTTGAATGTATGGTATATGGGCACAAGCATGTGTGTGGGTGTTTTTATTAGTTTTAGACATAGGAGGTTACTAGAGTATTGTCACCCTTGCCATATATTGGCTATTGTGTTACTTATCCTATGTATAAAGGTGGCATTCTTCCACAAGGTCATTATGAAAGGTCTAAGTTAAAAGAACTATATGATTGACCCTACTTGTAAGGGTATGAGGTTCACCACCATTCTTTTTATTATTATCAAGGAACATTTTCATCTTCTTCATTTGCAATCACAATATATCCCATTTCCTAATATTATTTCTCCCATATTTCATAACTTCTCTCATCTCATGTGAAGACAACAAACCCATGAAAGCCTTCTTGATTGCATTGTAGGCATGATAAAGTCACTTTTCGAGGGTGTAGGGTATAAGGATGAGCTCAAATGGGTACCTTATCATCACTATCTAGGAGTCACTTTTAAGGCCCATTTTCATCTTCCCTCAACATAAGTTTTCCTCAATTATTTCAAAGATTAAAGGTAATTACTCTATCGCATTAAATTTATCCTCTCTTATATATGATGGTTTGCTACAAGTCAAGATACTTGCATCAATAGGCATGCTTTAGCTTGGTCTAGCGAACATGGACATAAGGTTCAGTACAAGTACCTTATCTTGTGAGGCCCATCACTTTCTTTGTATTCTCCTCAAATTACCTTGTTTTCTAAAGGTTTGGTAGCATTATGCCTATCGTCATATCTTATTATGCAAATTGCCTTGTTTTCAAAGGGGTTGATAGCTGCACTGAACCTATCATCTTGACTTATTCACACAAGCATTCCATCTTGTTTAGGGAGGATTATTAGGCACATCACCTTTTTACTGCCTCACCAAATTGCCTTATTTTCTAAGGGTTTGATAGCATTGAACCTATCAATAGAGCTTATTCTCATGATAAGCATTTACTCTCTATGGATGCTACAAGGAAGATACTTGCATTTGTAGGCATGCTTTGGGTTGGGCTAGGGTGCATGGGCATAAGATCAAGTACAAGTACCCCATCATCATTAGTGAGGATTGTTAGGCCCAATAGCCTCCTCAAATTGCCTTGTTTCAAGGATTTGATAGCCTTAAACCTGTCATTATAACTTATTCTCTGAAGATATCACTCTTGGTGGCATATCACCATGTGCATGGAAAGAAAGGTTTTTTTAAACTGAAGTGCACCAAATGACACTCCTTATGATATTCACAAACATCCCTATCTTGTTGTCCCCTACCCCATCCCCATTGAAGGGTTTTTAGTATGTCTAGACATGTACTTGTTAGCTTTCCCTATGGTACATGTGGTGACATGCATACTGAACACATTTGGACCAATCATTGTCAATTTTGAAATTTATTATTTCATAATCTATAATGTATGATACCTTATAGCTTTATAATAACAAGTTATTTTATTGTTACTTTGGTCCTCCTCTAATGTGGAGGTAGATTATTACGCTTGCTCGAATCTTTAAGCAATCTTTTCCCCCCCATTTCTAAGGAAGTGAGGGCATTATTACTATCTTCTATTTTATTTGAAAGTAGAGAGGTTCTTTCATTATATAATAGGGGAAGTCAAACTTTAAGTATGTAAGTAAGCATACATTTAGGATACTCTAGTCTTAAGAAGGCACATTATGTAACATAATTGTTGATGCCCTTTCCATTTGGATTTGTATATCTCACTAAGGTTGGGTTAGATGAGGGTGGTAGCCAAACCCTCTTTGGGAGGAAGAATGTTGTTGTGTGATGTTAACACATAATGACATGAAAACTTGGGCATTTATTACCAAACTCTTTGCACAAATGAGATGTGGGTTCTCTTGGTTAGAGGAGGTGGTTATAGGTCATTGTGCAATGTGTAGGTAATGGGTTTTAATCCTCACAACTTCAGCCTATCAAACATTTTTATTTGTAAGGGGACACCGGTGCTTGGGTGGGGTGGAGGCACCAGCCACGTCTTTAGTCAAATCATCTTTTACAATATAAATCCATGCCCCTTTTGTATTGATGGCTGGCATCCCTTGTGAACCAGGCCTAAGTATTCTTATGGTTCTGTCACATAAGTTTTGCAAGGACTGAGGGGTGCATAAGTATTATATTGGTTTCTAAGCTAAGGGTGCATAATGGTCATCTTGCTTCTAAAATTGTAACTTTCAATTGAGAAGCTTGATGGGCATGATTCTAGAGCCAATATTTTTTTTAAATGGGTGTACCAATCACATGCTAAAAAACTAATTCAATTGAGAACTTCAAAAATCACATGAATTCACATTGTTGCTATCTTTCTTAAGCTAACAACAATGCTTATTCACCTACCCTACCCTAACTTGACCTAACCCAACATCGCTAGTCTAATCTAGTTAACCCATCTAACACAACCTAATCATGATAACTTATAAGCTTACCTATAACCTGTATGGCTAGACACCCAACTTGCCATTGCTAGCTGCCTTGAAGCTCCGGCATAGCTCCTCTTGTTTCTTTTGAAATCTCAACAAAAGAAATAGAATAAGAACTTATTAGTAGATAAGAGAAGAGACAACCAAGCTACAAGCAAAGCTTCGTGCAATGCCACCTTCTGTTTCCATACTCGCTATACTTTTCTCGCTACAAAAAAGAAATTAGTTGTTACCGATGTAGCATGCAAGTTAGGCTTTGGCTCTATTTGTATTTCAATAAGCTCCTATAATATTGAGAAACAATGGGAATTGCCATTGCCACTTGAAAAAACGAATGTAAGCTAAGACATGTAATGCACTACCAAATATTCAGAAAGCAATAGAAATGCACAACCACCACCACATCATACTACGTAATTTGAAAGCTTCTTGTAAGCAAGTTAAGGAAGACAGATGGAGGATCAGGGCGCCGAGACAGAGGGAGTTGGACGAAAAGAGGGAGTAGAGAGGGAGAGCTTTGCTGTAATCCATTACCGATAATTAAAGGTTACTAGCTATCCTTCTACACATCGCTATTCTCTGAGGTGTTCTTTGAGCGGAACCAATTATGAGTGGAGACCACTTTGGAGTAGAACTTGTGCCACCATCTTAATCCTCTATTTCTTTTAAATCGGCTGGATTCTCCTTGAGGCAATGTACACATATTCTTGAGTGAGGGAGGAAGATGAAGGAGGGGAGGAGTAGGTGAGGTAGAGAGAGAGATTGAGTAGGGAGGTATCGACTCTAGAGGCGAAGGGGAATAGAGAAGGAAAGTGAGGTGCATTAATTTTTTTTTGTCTTAAGTAAATAAAGTTAATTGAATTTTGTTACAATATATTTTTGCAAGGATGTGGATGAGAGCAACACAAGGCGTGAAAATTTCAGTATGATAGCATTCATTTAAAGCCCTTGCACAATGAGAACAATGAGAAAGGCAAAACAAAAGCTTGGCAGATGCCAAAAAGCGACTACCTATGATGTGGGTGCGGAGAGAACACAACACACAGGCCGTGCAGGGGAGTAAGTAGAAAAGCGACTGGGTCATTCAAGGCGCGTTTCTCCTCGAGTAGGTGTGAGGTCAAATCGCTACTTGTTGTTATATGGAACTGATCTTCTTCTTCTTATATGGAACCTCCACCCGCCCAGGTTACACACACACTCTCAACTCACTCACGATGGAGCTCCTCTACTTTGCCTGCCTCTCCCTCCTCCTCCTCCTCGCCTCCCTTCTCTTGATCCAGTTTGCCAACCGAAAACGACCACCCCCTTTCATGCCATCCCTCCTTCGCAAGCATTTCTTCATCACCGGTGGTTCCAGCGGAATTGGCCTCGCCGTTGCCAAGCGAGCCATCCAAGAAGATGCAGCGGTTACGCTCATATCTCGGAATGCTGTCAAGTTACGAGAAGCTGTGGAGAAGCTCGTGAAAGAAACTCAATGCAGCCCAGACAGGATTCGCTTCCAGGTAGAAGAGTCGTTTCCTACAGAATCTTGAGGAGCCCTCCTTTGACCATGCATTGCATCCATCGCAGATTGAAACCTTGAAGAGCGGAGAGGCGCGGAGTGTGAGTGATGATATATTTTTCTGCAGGCCGCGGACGTGGGTGATCAAGCTGCTTTAGCTGCTGCGGTGAAGGAAGCTATTCGGTGGAAGCCAATCGATGTTCTTGTATGCAATGCAGGTCTCACCCGAGGTGGATATCTAGACAATTCGCAGGTTGAGGATCTGGACGTTACTATTCGCACAAACCTGAACGGAACTGTCTACGCACTGCACGAGGCGCTTCCATCCATGAAAGAGCGCAGCGTGAATCATCCCGTTTCCATCCTCTTGATATCTTCCATGGCCTCTCTGGTAAGTTCCTCTAATTTAAAGGAATATCGTCGTCTCATGGTTTTCCCCTCTCGAGTGCATCTAGAGATGTTTGTTCGCTGACGGACTAGGGTTTGCAGTATTTTCTTTACGGTCATACTGTCTACACAGCCACAAAGTATGCGTTGAGAGGGCTGGCAGAGGGGCTTCGAGCTGAATTGCTACCTTACAACATAAAAGTGTGCCTCCTGTGCCCGGGCTTTGTGAAGACGCCTTTCCTTGAGGACGGTATGGATTTCTCCACTGCGTTTGTCTCGTGTGAGTGGCGAGAAATAATGCGTTGTGTGTGAGCAGGAGGGGCGGGATTAAGCTGACAACAAAGGGAAGGCAGACGGAAAAAGTTCTTCTTTTGAGGCCATAGAGTGGTTTTTGATCAGGCTCGTACTCACACTGTTTGCTGGAGTTCCATTGCAGCTACCAGGGAGTACGAAATCACGGAGATCATGAAGAAAGTGAACTTGTTGGATCTTAAAAACTCTGAGTCACCAGACTCCGTGGCTGAGTGCGCAATAGACTCTGTGAAGCGGGGGAAGTACTTGGTGGTGACACAGCACATTGGCATCCAATTGCTTGTGCTGGGGAGAGGCTTTCTCCCGGCAGACAATACCTGGACAGCTCTCTTGGAGACCGTCCTTCTGGTGCCATTCAGGTTGTTTTCCATGAAATGGGCAGGGGACATCAGGCGCGACATCTTGCAAGGCGTGAGCAAGGATTTCAAACGATGAGCCTCGTTTTAGCAGTCGCAGTCTCGGAAGTGGCTGGGAAGCTATTGAGCTTCCCTACGAGCCTGGGATAACAGAAATCCGATCGCACTCGCCATAGCCAAAGCTTGATAAGCTCAGACAATACCATCACTCCTTAAATCAACGCGACCGGATCGGCCACCCATACATCGCGATGTCCCTCATGTAAAATAAGTGCAAGATGCAAAAATCAGAGGCAAATTATTATGTTTTCACTCTATATGCTTTTTAAGGCCCATAGACTACACTTTGAACCGATTCGACTCTACCTTGCGGCATTAAACTTTTCTGTACCTCACTTTTAAAAAAACCACTCAATTAATCTCTACGTTAAATCGTGAACAAAAACAAGGTGGACTTGTTTGTGACAGACTAGAGATCCGCTTCGTTGGGTCTCAACATGGGATCTCAAAAGCAACGTTGCTAATTTGATAATGGTATCTTAAGTTGTGTTGCCACATGCTTAAGATGGCAACAAAGGTAAAGCTACTTGGCGAGAGACCTTGCTCCTCCATTTCCGCATAAAAGCCAAAGGCTTACTCGCTTTCTTCTTATTTGACATACCCCAAGATCATTGTACTCCATGTAAGCACATTAAAGACATGCAATGCTCCCACATTTTGTGTATATGTCCTCGAAAGTGGTTCCCATAGAGAAATCAAACTCAAAGCCAATCTTTAAAACTTTAGAGTTGTTTCCAAAAGTTTTCTTAAACTTGCTTCCCTTCTTCCATCATGCAAGGCTATATTGTTGGATGCCTTACCATGCCATCCAAGCATACATTTCCTTAAACTTGCTTCCCTTCTTCCATCATGCAAGGCTATATTGTTGGATGCCTTACCATGCCATCCAAGCATACAATGGACATACTTTTTCAATTCATCATTCTTGGCATGCTAATCGCTACAACCTACAGGTTAATAAATATTGACAATGCCCTCAAAGGAACCCACTGCAACTCTCAACATTGTCCTTGACCTGTGCATAGGACCATCATCAAAACTTTTCCTAGCCAAGAATATCACGAAAAGGTTGACAATTAATGAAAATCTTACATTTGTAGAGGGCGCAAGCTATACACTCAATAAGATAGTGTAGCTACATGAGCTTACTTGAATGCACCCATTTTTCATGCTACGCCTTTCAAAGGTTGCATGCACCCATTTGATGGAATTTGCACAAAAACATTATCAATTCTAGGATCAAAAGCTACAGCTTCTCCTCTATCTTCTTCACCTTACATGATGTAATCGAAAATGCATTATTGCCTATGTAGCCACACAACATACTTCAAATCCACTACACAATTCAAAAAAAGTAAAGGGAAAGATTTATAATCTACCACAACCCATCATGTATTGGGTAGGGGAATCCCTTAAATTTTTCAGCTACATAAATCTTGCATAAGTTGATGTGTTAATGAACTGAATCGCTTCTCCATTCACAAGGAATTGGGGCATGATGTCCTTTATTTATAATTTGTGTTCGCAGATCATGCTGCAAAGCATTTGGGGGAAAAAATAAAATAAAACAATTCGACTTTGTCAACTGTCATCTCTTTTCATAGGGTGTGGGTGTGGTGTTTAGTTGACGATTTTACTTTTTCTTGAAAAAAGACATGATCTACAAACACTTCTTCGGTGAATATCGGCATCTGTCTCTCTCTCTCTCTCTCTCTCTCTCTCTCTCTCTCTTTCCCCTCTTTCTCTCTCTTCTCTTTTGTCCCTCCCTTCTCTCTCTCTCTCTCTCTCTCTCTCTCTCTCTCTCTCCCCCCCCTCCTCCCTCCCTCCCTCTCTTTCTCTGTCTCTCTCTCTTACCCCTCTCGTCCCCTCCCCCCCCCCTCTCTCTCTCTCTCTCTCTCCTCTCTCGTCCCTTGCCCCCCTCTCTCTCTCTCTCTCTCTCTCTCTCTCGCACCCCCCCTCTCTCTCGCTCTCTCCTCCTCCCCCCCCCCTCTCTCTCTCTCTCTCTCTCTCTCTCTCTCTCTCTCTCTCTGTGAAGGGCATGATCTGCAAACACTTCTTCGGTGAATCTCTCTCTCGTAAACGGGTTGATTACTGAGGAGCAGTATACCCGAGCTACTGGAGCGGCCCCCGAGGTATTTGAAAGTAATTAAATAATGCCAAAATTATAAGTAAAGATTTGATTTTTCATACATTGATATATGTTGTCCCTTGTTTACAGGCCCGTGCACAAGACAACGAGGAAGACGAGGAAGGAGGCACAGAAGGGAGCATGGAAGGCAGCGAGGATTAGTCATAGAAGTAGTGCTAGCTACTCTTTTTTGTACTTAAAGCCACTGGCTTGGCTTCGTGCCTCTTGTATATACACTCCTCTTATTTTTTGTACTTGAAGCCACATGACGTGGCTTAGCTTCCTTATTTTTTGTACTTGAAGCCACATGACGTGGCTTAGCTTCGTGCTATATGTACATACAAGCACTTTTTGAGCTTTCAATTTTATTGCATTTTGGAGTTGTAATGTTTTATTTAGAATTGTAATTAAAATGTGATTGGCTGTAAGAATTAAATTACACAATGTGGATATGGGATTCTTGTAACTATATAGCATACACAACATACACAGCATTCTGTAAATTTTAAAAAAAATATTATAAAGTGCGTCTATCAGTGCGTCTATAAATGTGTCTATATACACGTCTGTCTATTCGATAAGCGTCTATTTTTACGTCTATAAACGCGTTTATAAGAGCGTCTATTTAAGCATCTAAATGCACGTCTATACGCACATGTGTCTGCTATATAGATGCATTGGTAGACATGGGTCTCCAGATGCGCAAATAGACACGCAAATAGACGCGCCCGTAAGTTTTTTATTTAGTTCAGTAAACACGTCTGTGTGCACGTCTATGGGTGCTTTGTCTTGTTGTGAAGTAAAATAATATAAGTTTAAGAAAAAAGATTACAAGTTAGGAATAAAGTTAAAAAAGTTAGATAAATAAATTAAAAGGGAGAAGTTTAAAATTTTAGAATATTTTAGGTGGATAATTTAAAAAAAGGGGGGCACATAGATACACGGGGTTGGTTCAAGGTTTAGAAAAATGGTTATTTTCCCATCCATAAAGGAGGCAGAATCATAGTAAAAAACAATAAAGTATTTCCTAACCTTCTATCAAGGAGGCACAACAATGATTTACGAGCCTTCCATGTAGGAGGCAAAAAATAAAGTTAGTAAATTAATTCTTAGAGATAATAAAGGTTAGGAAAAAAATTCAGGTTAGGAAAAAGGTTATAAAAGTTAGATAGACTCTTAAAAGAATTTTAAGTAGGGGAAGCATAATACATGCATGAATTAATGAGACCATTAATAAAGGTTAATTAGAAAGGAACAAATAGGAAAATTAGTTCAAAAGAGATATATATTATCAATTAATAAGCAAATATTTCATAGAGAAAAAGTATCTTAATAAAGGTGATTCCCAATCAAAAATCATCCATGTGTTTTTGGGCTTTTCTTGCCAAATATGGTGTACTCCTAAGTTTTGTTACATCAGCATGGGCTTTCTACATCTTACGATTTATAATAGCGATTTCACTAGCCTTCAGATTAGCATTAATTCTAGCAGTTTTTTTGTCCACAGCAGTTTTCATTATTGATTCTTCCTGTAAGACAAGAAACTTTTTAGTGTTATAAGTAATAGTAAATTAAATGTATTAAAAATCGAAAAAATCCAAAGACATATATAGAAAAAAACATTAGAACAACGTTAGTTAAAAAGTTAGCATATATTTTTGAAAAAATTAGATATCAATAAGTGGTAGGAGCTCTAAAGAGATGTATGTCTAATTGAACCAAAGAACCAAAAACAGAGAAAAAATAACCTATCTAAGGAACGTAAATTACAACAATGAAATGAGAGAGCACGGGACAAACATTCAAAGAAATGAAAGAGAAAGGGAAGACTAGCAACGCTTATAGACTTACGCGACTACCAGGATGGCTAGAAGCCACACGAGTACATGCAGTTACTATAACAGAGTTTTCACGTCGAAATGAAGGTGCCAAACACGCAAGGCTGAGTTATCACAAAGGTAGATACTGCAAGGTGGTGGATCCAAGTACCGTGACCTCAAGGAAGCATATGGAATGAGAGAACTGCGAAGATATCAAAGCACGTAAAGTACAATAGCATAAGAGCGGTAAAAGAGGCAAGGAAACCAAACGAATATCAGTGAAACAAGAATAGAGATGGTCTAATGATAAGTACCTTACTGATGAAGAGACCGCGCAACAAGAATACCAGTTGCGGAGCTTTAGTCATTGAGCAGGAAACATGCTAGGTAAGAGAGTAGAGGTAAGGATCATTGCGCTGAGCAAGAATATACAAAATCTACGGACGGACATACGTATAAGCTTATCTTATGGTCTTAGGAAGAACGATGATAAGAGAGAATCAGGGAGCTGCGCATAGCTTGGCGATGACTCTATTATCAACAAAGAAGACTACGGATGGCGGACACGGGATAATAACGTAGAGCCGAATAGCAACAAAGGTAAGGTACAATAATACGTATGGTTACAGAGAATAATCTTCAAGGAGGCATATCCAGGGTTGTAATAAGGAGGCTGCGGGAGTAGAAGAATAATGCGAGTAAAACAACAAGACAGCATATTGAGGACGATGTAGAATAACACACCTGGGGAGTCACCATGGAGGAGGGCGGGAGAGCGAAGGGTCGAGGCTAGAGTAGAAGACACTATGCTGATAGAGGTCGGGAAGGGGGTATAAGGTGAGGATAATTAAATAGGTAGATGACACCACGAATTTTTAAACTCACCTTGAAGGTGGGTGTGACCCTATTTTGGTCGTCTTTATTAGTGAGAAACTTATCCACATGGTGGATCACATATACATATCCATAGCTAAAAATTATTCATAGACTCTTTCAACTTCAAAAGCTTACAAGGTACCACTAAATCCATTCAAAGGTCTTTGCACAAGTGCATGCTACATCGATGTTAGCATATACATCATTATCGAAACTATGTCCTCTAGGTAAGTTGCATCCCACCAACGCAATGTATCAGTATTTTTCATAAAGGGTGCGTGTGTGTGTGTGTGTGTGTGTATGTATGTGTATGTTGAGAAAAAGTGATAAGTGAATGTGTGTGTGTGTGTGTGTTTGAAGACTAAACAAAACCCCGTAGTAAAATGAAAACAATTTTAAGGAAAAAATTAGGTGAAACATTACACAAGAAACCAGAGGTGTACAATTTGGAAAAGGTTTGTAGAATGCATGACTATACAAATAAGTTTTGCTTTGATAAGTCGTACCTAGCATCATTTTTATTGAAGAGAGGAGTCTCCATATCTACCACCATCCAACAAGAAAGACATGAGTGAGAACCATCTTAAACCTTAGTTGGGAAGACATGTGCCATAAACACCCCTCCCTTGTTATTGGTGTCATAATTAAAATAATTACTAACTACAAACTTTCAAAGCTTTAGTGTGAAAAATGTTATAGTGAAGTAGAATGAAGTGTGCTTAAAAAAGGAATGAAATTTGGAAATTTTTAGAGGGAGATTAAAGTAAAAGATGCGGAGATTATTGAAACTAATGGATTGAAGTCTCATTAATCAAAAAATTTGGGGAATAGACCCCGTGTAAAAAATTAAGGCTACATGTGATAAGCAAAGCAACCTACTTAATTTTGAAATATTCAAGAGAAATAGAATGAAGTGTGTTTAAGGAAGGAGTGTATAATAAAAAGCAAAAAATTTGGAACTTTAAAGAGGGAGTTTAACAAATAAAGAAAAGTAAGAGAAGGAAAAAATGATTGACAACAATGGATAGAAGTCTCACTAATTTATTTAAGTAAAAAAGTGGGTAAAGGAATGAATTAAGTGTAGAAAAAATTAAAGGTGCATGCTAAACAAAGAAACATAATTATTTAGAGTGATAAAGAGATATAAGCATATAATTTGCAAGAGAAGTGTAATGGGGGAAAGGTATAGGTAATAGGGGAGGGGAGGGCAGGGCGGGGGGGGGGGGGCAGGGGCGGGCTTTAATTAAACAGGGAAAGAATGGACCTGAGAGTCCATGAAATCAATAGAGAGGCAAGGATGGCGATGACAAAGAAGCAGAGACTACATAGATGTCGAGGTGCATGGTGAGGTAGAGCTTGAAAGTATGGGTCTTTAGGGGATGAGGGGAAAATAAGAGGGAAATAGGAAGAATAGAGGAAAATAAAAGGGAGGAAATAAGGGAAATATGAATGCAAAATAGATAAAATAGGGAGGAAATAGGGGGAAAGATAATAGATAAAATAGGAGAAAATAAAATAGGGCAACTTAGGATATTAGGAAAAAAAATTATGATAAATTTTAAAAACAAGAAAAAAGAAGGGAAAGTGGGAATCGTTAGGGGAAGAAAGGGGGGGGAGGGATGGGAAAAATTAGGGGAACGAGGGGGAGAATGGCCGCGGTGTTAGAGAAAAATTTGGTTAAAAAATAGAATTATTATTTTTTAATACAAAGGAGAAAATTGGGGGGGGGGAGGGAATAAGGGAAAAATTAGAGAAAGTTTAGGAAAATAAGGAGAAGTAGGGAAACATAGGGGGAAGATAAGGGAAATGAAAAACAGGGAAAATGGGGGAAATTTTAGGGAAGATTAGAGATAAGTGGAAGCGAAAGGTAAGAGAGTATAGTCACTACAAGGCATAGGCCATTTTCCGACGGAAATACCGACACTTTTTATATTAAAATTTTTTTTTTCACAGGCGCAAAGGTCGCTATAAAAGTCGTTAAAATCGTCGGAAAAGGAGCGTCGCTATAAACCGTCACTATATAGTGATGCTGATAATCGTCGCTATATAGCGACGATTAAAACGTCGCTATATAGCAACACTGTTAATCGTCACTATATAGCGACACTGGTAAACGTCGCTATATAGCGACGATTAACAGAAGTAAAAAAAAAGGGTTAGTGGGGCTAAACAGGGCTTCCTTTTGGCCCTGTTTAGCCCCACTAATCCTTTTTTTTTTTTGTAATTACAAAAGAAAGTTTTTTATAACAAAATTTCCCTTGCTTGCAGGGTGATACAAAATTGTTCTTGTGAACGATGAGGAAGAAATGCATATACATATACAACTGTGTCTGTAACAAAATTACCCTGTGAAAGGGCGATACAAAATTGCTCTAACGAGCGGATATACAAAATGCTACTACCACTACTAATCCGAATCCGAATCCGAATCGTCTTGTTGGCCTGTTCCTTGGTCCTCGACACCTGCGTCTTCTCCCTCGTCCCCAACACCTACGTCTTCTCCCTCGTCCTCGGCACCTACATCCGATCCTTGCCCCTGTTGATCGCTCGTCTCTGATGATGGGACGCTTGAGCTTTGACCCTAAGAGTGAACCATATAAATCAAAAATTAGATTGGAACTTAAATTAAAAAGTGAGATTACAAGTAGGAGTAAACTTATACCGTGCGAGCAGCCACCTCAGCCCAATCGACTGTCACTCCCATTGCCTCTTGCTCAATGAACCACGGCTTTGTTCCTATCCGAAATGCATGCCGCGTCTCTGCATCCGTAGGAAGACGACCCATCACAGCTTACTGTGGATCCAATTTACGAGAGTTAGAGTTAGCTAAAGTGCATGTAATATGTAAGTAAAACAAATAGAACAATACATTAAATGGGAAGAAGTAGACTTACCACGGTTGCCTCGAACGCATACCGTCTGCCTGCACCAAAGTGCGAAGTACCTACGATGTCCAGCCATCTCTTCGCAGCCCTCCTCTGACCCTCGAACATTTTGGGATGGTCCCTATGTTGCTTCTTGAAGTACTTCCAATCAGCTTTGTCTGCCCAACTGGGTTTAGCCAACCCCTTTGTAATGGAAGTACGCATGGTTGATCTGCGATGCTTTAGGACCAAACCCATGCGCTCGAGCATATAATTGTTATTAAACTCCACATTTGGCGGATTAGGATATCTTTGTTTTAACTCATCGATCACCGCCTGCTTCTTTTGGGCATCTTGATACCGCCAATCGATATTTATGCCGCTCTTGAAGTGATGACTCATCAACCGCCTCATGGCGGCCATCACTGCTTTGCCCTTTTTGTCTTCTATTATCTCTCCGGCAGATGTGATTTGATAGGAGAGATCCCCTGATGAGTAAGGGGGACTGACGGTAGCAGAGCCTGAAGGAGTGGAAGCTGCGCGACCGCTTCCGGATCGAGGAGTAGCTGTGGGAGTAGGAGAGGGAAAGGGACCTGACTGATACTGTGTCTCCGGACCAAGTGGAGACCTAAAGGAGCGTGAGTGTGCTAACTCGTCTACATCTCGTGAGTCAGCACAACATGAGCCGCCCATCCTCCTCTTCCTTCCCTTGTGGGAGGCATGCGCAGGTGATGATCCCGCGGTCGAAGGGGCGCGAGGGGATGGCTGGGCAGTACGTCCACCCGTCGGTGTAGGGGAAGGAATTGCGGAGGTCCTCTGAGAGAGCAGAGAGAAGAATCTCGCTACCTCCTCATCGCTCATCTGCACTACAAACTCGTCAGGAGTCCCGACAAAGCCATGCGCGGCTAGCAAAGGAGTCCCCTGAGGGGTAGTCGCAGTGCTACGTGGAAGAGGGGTCGGACCAGGGGTAGTCACAGTGCTAGGACCGAGAGGAGTCGGACCAGGGGTAGTCCTCGGGGTAGTCGCGTGAGAGGAATCAAAGTCCTCTGGAGCATATAGATCGTGAGCTCTCCTCCTGCGAGGCTGTCCGTACTCGTCCGATGAGCGACGTGATCCCATGTCTAACATAGACACAAACACGAAAACAGAAAACAAAAAACAAACATGAGCATTCTCATAGGCATAGGCATAGGCAAGAAGAAAGAAGAGGGAAAGGAAAGAAGAGGAAAAGGAAAGAGGGAAAGAAGAGGGAAAGATAAGAGGGAAAGAAGATGTAAAGGAAAGAAAAGAATGAGAATGAGGAAATAGAGAATGAGAGAAGGGGGAAATAGAGAAGGGGAAAGAGATGAGGGAAAATAGAGAAGGAGAGAAGGGGGAAATGAGAGAAGGGGGAAATAGAGTGGAAAATAGAGAATGAGCTTATGCACAAATAGAGAATGAGCTTATGCTTCTCTCATTCTCTATTTCCGCATAAGCTCATGCATAAGCATGAGCTTATGCAGAAACTTAAGCATAAGCTCATGCACATGCATGAGCATAAGCATGAGCTTATGCTTAAGCATAGGCATCGGAAATAGAGAAGGAGCTTATGCATAAAATAGAGAATGAGTTTCCGCATGCTTATGCTCATGCGGAAAAAGAGAAGGAGCTTATGCAGAAAAAGAGAAGGAGAGAAGCATAAGCTTCTCTCATTCTCTATTTCTGCATAAGCTCCTTCTCTTTTTCCGCATGAGCTTATGCTTATGCTCATGGGTGAGCATGAGCTTATGCTCATGTTTCCGCATATGCGGAAATAGAGAATGAGAGAAGCATAAGCTTCTCTCATTCTCTATTTCTGCATATGCTCACGCAAAAGAGAAAGAGAAAGAGCTTATGCGGAAAAAGAGAAAGAGCTTATGCGGAAACTCATTCTCTATTTCCGCATAAGCTCCTTCTCTTTTTCCGCATGAGCTTATGCTTATGCTCATGGGTGAGCATGAGCTTATGCTCATGTTTCCGCATATGCTCACGCAAAAGAGAAAGAGAAGGAGCTTATGCGGAAAAAGAGAAGGAGCTTATGCGGAAACTCATTCTCTATTTCCGCATAAGCTCCTTCTCTTTTTCCACATGAGCTTATGCTTATGCTCATGGGTGAGCATGAGCTTATGCTCATGTTTCCGCATATGCTCACGCATATGCGGAAACTTACGCATAAGCTCATGCTCATGCATGAGCATAAGCATGAGCTTATGCTTATGCTTATGCTTAAGCTCATGCATGAGCATAAGCATAAGCTCATGCTTATGCTCATGCATGAGCATGAGCTTATGCGTAAGTTTCCGCATATGCGTGAGCATATGCATTAAGCATAAGCATAAGCATAAGCTCATGCTTATGCTCATGCGGAAATAGAGAAGGAGCTTATGCGGAAAGAGAGAAGGAGCTCATGCGGAAAAAGAGAAGGAGCTTATGCTCATGCGGAAATAGAGAAGGAGCTTATGCGGAAAGATAGAAGGAGCTTATGCAGAAAAAGAGAATGAGAGAAGCATAAGCTCCTTCTCTTTTTCCGCATGAGCTTATGCTTATGCGGAAATAGAGAATGAGAGAAGCATAAGCTTCTCTCATTCTCTATTTCCGCATATGCTCACGCATATGCGGAAACTTACGCATAAGCTCATGCTCATGCATGAGCATAAGCATGAGCTTATGCTTATGCTTATGCTTAAGCATAAGCATAAGCATAAGCTCATGCTTATGCTCATGCGGAAATAGAGAAGGAGCTTATGCGGAAAGAGAGAAGGAGCTCATGCGGAAAAAGAGAAGGAGCTTATGCTCATGCGGAAACAGAGAAGGAGCTTATGCGGAAAGATAGAAGGAGCTTATGCGGAAAAAGAGAATGAGAGAAGCATAAGCTTCTCTCATTCTCTATTTCCGCATAAGCTTATGCGGAAACTTACGCATAAGCTCATGCTCATGCATGAGCATAAGCTCATGCTTATGCTCATGCAGAAATAGAGAAGGAGCTTATGCGGAAAGAGAGAAGGAGTTTATGCGGAAAAAGAGAATGAGAGAAGCATAAGCTTCTCTCATCCTCTATTTCCGCATAAGCTTATGCGGAAACTTACACATAAGCTCATGCTCATGCATGAGCATAAGCATGAGCTTATGCTCATGCAGAAATAGAGAATGAGCTTATGCTCATGTGGAAATAGAGAAGGAGCTTATGCGAAAAAAGAGAAGGAGCTTATGCGGAAAAAGAGAATGAGAGAAGCATAAGCTTCTCTCATTCTGTATTTCCGCATAAGCTCATGCAAAAACTTGCGCATAAGCTCATGCTCATGCATGAGCATAAGCATGAGCTTATGCTTATGCTTATGCTTAAGCTTAATGAGAAAATAGAGAAGGAGCTTATGCTCATGCGGAAATAGAGAAGGAGCTTATGCGGAAAAAGAGAAGGAGCTTATGCGGAAAAAGAGAATGAGAGAAGCATAAGCTTCTCTCATTCTGTATTTCCGCATAAGCTTATGCGGAAACTTGCGCATAAGCTCATGCTCATGCATGAGCATAAGCATGAGCTTATGCTTATGCTTATGCTTAAGCCGCATAAGCTCCTTCTCTTTTTCCGCATAAGCTCAGCATAAGCATAAGCATAAGCTCATGCTTATGCTCATGCGGAAATAGAGAAGGAGCTTATGCTCATGCGAAAATAGAGAAGGAGCTTATGTGGAAAAAGAGAAGGAGCTTATGCAGAAAAAGAGAATGAGAGAAGCATGAGAGAAGAGAATGAGAGGGGGAAAGAGAGAATAAGAGAAGAGGGAAAAAATAGAAGGGGGAAAAATGAGAAAAAGAGAAGGGGGAAGAGAGGGTTCCTACGCCCATCACTGCAGCTAGCGCTTAAGGTGCTAGCTGCAGGCCAATGCAAATAACAAAAATATTAAATGGAAAGAAAAGGAAGCACTTACCTATAAAAGTATGTCCCGCTCGGTGTAGTGGACTGGCCCCACAAAAGAGAGAGTATGTCCCGCTCGGTGTAGTGGACTGGCCCTACAAAAGAGAGAAAACAACCCATTTTTTCAAATAAGATGTTAGTGGAAAGAGGAGATCACAAAAGCAACTTCTTGAAAGGAGACAAGGCAAGAGAAGATTGAGGAGACAAGGAAAGGAGGAGATTGAGGAGACAAGGAGAAAGAGAAGGAAGAGAAATACAGGAAGAAGAGGTGAGTTTCTTTCTTTCTTTCTTGAAATTTCGTTTTTTGTTTCAATCCTTTTAAATCAAGCATGAAAACTAGTTTAAAACTTTAGCAATACAAAGAGAAACACTCACAAAACCAAAGCTAACAAACAAACAACCTACATTGTTGAAACAAACTCACCTCTTGAAGAACTTTCTTTCTGGAAACCAAAGAGGGAAAAAGGAGAGAGAGGGAGTACAAGAGGTAGGAGAAGGGTGAGGAGTGGGAAATAGAGTAGGAGGTTGCTTGGAATAGATGGGAGGTCGTCGAAAATAGGTGGGAGGAGATTTTGGGTTGCTTACTTGAGAGATTAGGAATGGCTTGAGCAAAACGCCGCGCGTTTCGGCGTTTCGGGTTTTAACCCACAGCGTCGCTATATAGCGACGTTGTTTCGTCGCTATATAGCGACGTTTTTAATTTCGTCACTATATAGCGACGTTTTAAATTAAAAACGTCGCTATATAGCGACGGAACAGAGCGTCGCTATATAGCGACGCTTACTGTTTATTTTTTTGTATGGCCTCTTGTGAAGCTCAAACATGCTATGCTTATAATTGTCAATATCTCCTCTTACTATATAGCCTTACTATATAGGATTTTTTGTTTCAATCCTTACTATATAGCGACGTCATTCTTTTTATATGGCCTCAAGAGAAGCTCAAATTAAACATGCTATGCTCATAATTGTCAATATCTCCTCTTCATGCTTATGTTTTGGTTTTATAAGTGTAGATGGAAGGGACGAGTGGAAGCTCATCCGATGATGCGCCAATGCCCGGGAGCACGAAGTGGCTTACGGAGAGGTTATATTGTCATTGCACTCATTGCAAGCGAGAAGTACGACATCAACATCGTATTATCATGCACCACTTGTGGATGTATGGGGAGGAGCCGGAACCAGTACCCCCCGTTGGTGTTGCACATGTTGATGGATCATCGGTAAGTCAAAGCTATTTAAGTTCACAATCTTATTGTATACCCGGAAATAGAAGATCTTCTATTTAAACGAATGAGCTTATGACAGGATGACGAGGGTGACGAGGGTACACATATACCTTCTCACTTTCAACAAGACTATAGTCTCCCGGATGACGACGAGGGTATGGTCGACATGATGGATTCCATTTTTAGGGGCACTACATCCCACGTACACGTGATGTCAGAGTCTAAGGTGAAAATGCGAGAGTTGCAATCAACACAATTGTACGAGGGTGCTAGGATGTCTAAACTACGTGCTTGTCTCTCAATCTTGAATCTACAAGTACAGTATGGGTGGTCGGATACAAGTGTCTCGGCCTTAATGAGGTTAGCCCTTGCATTAATTTGACTCATTATTTGGATATTGTTTGTTTTGAGAATCATCATTAAGATAGTGTCTTTTTCATAGGTTGCTCCAAAAGATGTTGCCTGCACCAAATACCATGCCCGCATCAAGAGATGAAGCGAAAAAGATGCTAACAATGGTGGGTATGGATTATGATACCATCCATGCTTGCCGTAATGATTGTATTCTCTTTCGTCGTGAGCATGGAGATTTGGCTAGTTGTCCAAAGTGTGGGGAACAACGATATAGAGATGACTTGCACGGTGAGAGGATACCAGTAAAGGTCTTAAGACACTTTCCCATCATTGCAAGAATACAACACATGTTTCGATGCAAATCCATAGCGGAGTTGATGACATGGCATGCATCTCATCGGTCCACTGATCACACATTGAGGATTCCCGCAGATTGTGTAGCTTGGAAGCACATAGATAATCAGTGGCCGGACTTTGCGAGAGAGCCACGCAACTTACATCTTGGGCTAGCCATGGACGGCGTGAATCCTTTCAGGTTACGCTCGACATCTTGGTCGACATGGCCCATAGTCATGGTGAATTACAATATCCCACCATGGCTAACAATAAAAAAGGGACACCTCATGCTTGCACTACTTGTGCCAGGAAAGTACAAGGCAAAAAACATGGACGTGTACATGGCACCTTTGATAGAGGAGTTACAGATATTATGGAGAGGAGTGCAGGTCTTTGATATTTCCAGAGCTCCTAGGCATACCAATGATATTTTGGTCAGGGGTATCTTGATGTGGACCATGCATGACTACCCAGGATATGGAGAGTGCGCAGGTACGTGGTTATGTCTTTACATGTACAATGAGGGATTATGCTTTTTTTACTCTCTTTTGCATGCATGTCTTGTACTAACATATTCATGCACGCCTGCAAGACTTGTTACAAGTGGGTACCATGCTTGTCCTGTTTGTGGACCCGCTCTGAAATCGCTTGCACGCTACTCCAAACATACGAGGAAAAATGTTTATGAAGGTCATGCTCGATACCTTCCGCTCGACCATCTCGCACGTGGAGGTCAGCTTGATCCACCACCATCATATTTGAAAGCAAGTGATTGGATTCAAGCTTGGAGGGAGAATGGAGAGGAACCTCCTCCTGGTATGAAGAGGCTATCGATCTTTCACGAGCTTCCTTATTGGGGTCAGTTACAAATCAATCATCTCTTGGATCCCATGCATATCTTTAAGAATGTGGGGGCTACCATTTGGGCACACTTGGTTCGTTCCAAGGACTCGAGAGGAGTGCGAGAAGACTTGCGTGCTATGAATAGGATGTCTCGTTTGTGGCCCCAAGTGCATGCTTCAGGAAAAGTTGTCCTCCCGAAAGCAACGTGGATCCTCTCTACGAGGGAGGAGGCAGCGATCAAGGCAGACATTGCCTCTTTTCAAACACCGACAGGGTACATGCGTTGCTTGAAAGGAGCATTTTCAAAGGACAATAAGCTTAGTGGCCTCAAGTCCCATGATTGGCACAAGGTCTTACAGGTATTCTAAGTAGAATTAGTGTACCGATAATAGTGATGCATTAGCGTAATTATTATTATGTTATATTGTTGACATGATTTCATTGTTGCTTTGATAGTTCATCCTTCCAATTACAATAAAAGGGTGCTTACAAGAAGATGTTAGAAATGCTATATTCAAGATCTGTGGTATTGTGAGGTATGCTTACTATCAATTCGCATTATGTATTTTCTTCATGGACATGTGAAATAGGTGGATATCTCAAATATCTTACATATGCATGGACATGTGAAATAGGTGGATATCTCAAAAAGAGATCTCTATATCGAGCATCGAGAAGGCTAGGGTGGAATCCATCGAAGCCGTATGCTTGCTTGAGAAGCACTTTCCCTCAAGCATTATGACAACTCAAGTCCACTTGCTTGTGCACATAGTTGATGAGGTGGCTATAGCAGGTACCGTTCATAATCGATGGATGTTTTTTCTCAGCGGTTTATGAAAACTTTAAAGGGGTTTGTAAGACAAAGAGCAAGACCAGAAGCAAGCATGGCAGAGGGATGGCTTGTGCAAGAGTCATTAGTATATATCACAGAGTTTCTTGCATCCACGGATCCTGATATGCCGCAAGCTTGGCACAACAAGGATGATGATCGCATCATTGGCGAGGTCCCCCAAGGAAAAGGGATTGAAAGAAAGATGAGCGAAGAGCAAATGGAGAAATTCAATAAGTTTTGTATCCTCAATAGCCCTGAGATGCAGAAGTGGATTGAGAGATATGAAGTGGCCAAAGCAGAAAGAATAAATGCAAGGACGAGATTCAGAGTAATGTACAGGCGATCACAACCATATCCACGAGATCTGGCTCTTCTCCCTACTCACATGTCACTTGATTGGCTACAACTAGCTATACGTAAAGCCGAACGTGATGGAGAGACAATAAACGAGCGCGAGCGGGAGTTATCATCTGGATGTATGGTGCATGTAAGTTTCTTATCTCTTGACGTAATTAAGTAATTATTTGTGGCAATATATGCTATAAAATAGGTGCATCTTCATTGTTTTAATGATGCTCTTTTACAGTACAAAAAGTACAGTGCATTATGGTCATATGGATGACATTTTCGCGTGGAACACATCGATTCAAAGAGAGTCACGTATGATTGTGGAGTCATGGCTAACTTCACACAAGATAGCCGAGCAAGTGCTTCGGATACCAATCTTCTCTCCTCATAGTTGGATTATTGTGGAACCATACGCGACGTTTATGAAATTGATTTCAAACGATTTACTATTTTCATTCTTGATGTAAAATGGTTTAGAACTACTTACAACGGTCCCCATGCGACAGTGAGAAAAGATAGTAGCGGTCTGATCTTTGCAATAGACTCCACCAAACATTGGACCGATGAAAGTGATATTTTTGTTCTTCCCGAGCACTGTGAGCAGGTGCATACTAATGATTTAATTAGTCGAAGCTTTCATTTTTTAAGTCCATTGATATATATATAATTGACGACATTTGGCACGTGATTTTTCATCTTCAATATAGGTGGTTTTTCATCCGGATCGTTCTGATCCAAGATGGTGGTACGTGATCCAAGTTGCACCATGAAGTAAGCAGATTTTTGAAGATCGAGATGTGGATATGGAGATGCCACTACCAATGCCGGGTCCAATTGATGAATCTAGCGAAGAAGATGTAGATCACCATATGAGGCAAGAGGAAGATGCGCATAATGACATCGCATGGGAGGAGGATGGAGATCACGATATTGACGAGGAAGACAACAATCATCAAGATCAATCACCACACTTAAGCTTAATTGAAGAAGATGATCAAATACTTTTAGGTGAACGTACGATACTAGAGTACGATGATGATATAGGAGATCAACTCGGTATAGAGTTGGAGATAGACTTGCTTGGCACCTTAGACTTGGCTCAAGATGAAACAGTTGATGTAAATGCTCTTATTTGATTTTTCTCATCTCAAACTTGGACATGAATATATGAGCTTCAAAGGCTTGATGTACATGCTCTCATTTTTTAATTCTCTATGAGCTCAAACATGTATGAAAATTTAAAAAATTTTGTCATTGGAAAAAAATAATTTTAAGGCCTAAAAAAAAAAAAAAACCTCTCTGTAAAACGTCGCTATAATATATTGTCTCAGTGTCGCTATATAGCGACTTTTACTAACGTCGCTATATAGCGACGCTTAGCAAAAGTCGCTATATAGCGATGATTTACGACACCCGATTTTTATACCGACGATTAACGCTGAGCGGGCGCTAATCGTCGGTACGTAAACGTCGCAATAGGATGCGTGTGTAGTAGTGAGTGTGTGTGTTCATCCTATATTTCTACTATCCTATTTCATATTTCAATTAAATGCCATTAAAAACTTCATAATCATATCTTTTCATTAATCTCAAGAGCCCTCAAATATTATAAGATTCAAATCTATTTCTTCCCTTCAAATCATCCCTTCATAAATCTAATAATCACACCCATTTCAAATAAAACATTCCAAAATCTCTTATCTTTTCCAATCAATTCAATTACTCCATAATGAAACCGAATTATATTGCAGCAGGTAAGTCTATTAATCTTGCAAAAAATGAAGATTCGATGGTATAAAGCAAACATATATAATTCGGAAAGAGGGTACAAGTTGCACCAAATCTGTGATCATTAATCATCCTTCTCCAACTCCCTTATACATTCAATTAGGGGAAAAAGTGAACAAGGATATACAATATATGATCTCCAAAAAAATTTTAACTATGAATCACTGAGCTTCCTCAAAATATCCAAGTGTATGGTAGAAAGGTCTCCCTTTAAAAAATCCCAGTGTTATCCAAAGGTCTAGGAAGGTCTCCCTTCAAAAAATCCCAGTGTTATCCAAAGGTTGTATGCAAAAAAACTAATATTATATGTTTACATAGATATATTTATTCATCTCACTAGTAGTATTTAGTGTGCCAGTATAACAGTCAAAAACCTTCGTCTGCAAATCTATTTGAGAAGTGTGCCAACTCACCTACATCCATCCACATAAAGGACAAGTTAGAACAAGGACCTTTGAATGTGGGATTGCAGGCCTCCATGCTGGCACATAGTTGTTCTCCATGTCACTCATCTTGATTAGTAATATCAACACTTTGGCACTTAAATCCTTCAAAATTATTTAATTGATGGCAATAAAAAAATGGTAGAATGTCATTACATAGAGCAATAATAATAAGGGAAATAATTTTAGAATGTAAGTACATTCATTAGGGTCTCAATACCCTCATGGCAATTATTAACAAGCTAATAAGTCCCCTTTCCTTGGGAATTCATAAAGAGATCGTGAAGGGATATTTCAAAGCTCCTCTATGAAATTGAACTTAATGTTTAATCATAAATAAGCTAAAAATCTTAGCTTAGAACATTCTTATATCCACACTGTCCTTCTCTTTGCACCATATTCCACATTTTGTTAGTGTATATATAATAAACTTAACATAGTGTGAATCAACTTCCTAATTAAATGTGTATACACTATTTTTTGGAAAAATCAACACTGATTGTAATGCATGGTCCTTAGTGTGTTCCCGTTGCTAATAACACTACTAGTATGCTTGAGATATGATGCATCAAGTCCTACAACTCTTCTTGGATATATAAATATGAATCTCAAAATATAGAGGGACTAATTCTATGTCCATCATATAGTCTCCAATTTACCAGTATAACTGTAAAAAGTTTAGAGGATCAAAACAGGAATACGGCCTGCTTTTTCTTTCAAATCATTTCTAAGTGTTAGGGGGAGACCATGATTAATTTCCCAAATCCTTCCTCCTAATAATCATAGAAATGATAGCTATGTGCTGTTTAGCTCATTTCTTACTTCATTATTGCTAGACAATAAATACATTTCAACTTGAATATACAAGGCCAAGAGTATTCAACATTGATCACATGCAAGCCAGGGAAGCACTAATGTATTTCATATATATGATCCAGTGGACACGGGTCGCAAAGTCGCTATATCATATTGAACAATCAGTAGAGTATTGGATTCGTGTGATCAGAGTACAGGCCAGTATTAGACCTGGGAACACTAGTTATTGCAATGTTTTAGCCTACTCCACATAAACTAAGTCATGAAAACCAGCAGCAAAGCTTCTCCAAAAGAGCTAAACTGTCATTTTCTGGTCTACACATAGAATTTAGAGGTGATCCACCAGACGGCAAATCCGAGTGGCGTGGTGATTTGAGGCATCCGCGAACAGAGGCGATTGTCATCAGAGAAGTGTAGAGCAAGGTAAACGCCCTTGTGCAGACATCTGTAGATAAACGCTTGATGTCTCACCCAGAACTCGTGGGGCTCAGATCTGGGACGCATTGGTTCAACGTAATGTTATTGGTAGTGAAGAGCAGTTTTTCGCATGCATATCTCGAATTACTATATTGGACGAACACTACGTGATAATACGTTATCGTTACGTGAAGCTAAGCATCCTGTATCATCACGTAGCTCTCGATGAAAACCATTATACAACGATCACATAGCATCTCTATGATAGATCGGAAGTGCTCTTGGCTATCTCAAGGCTTCTCACCGGCCCTCAGCCCTGTCATGGAGCCGTGATCTCCTAGCTCTCTCAAATGAGGTGTTTTAGGTGCTCAAAGCGCATAACGACCTTTCTAATGGAATAGAGAAATGCATGTTCATGCTACAGGGTGGTACCAAAGGCGTTACGCCTATTATCAACCTTCGAAGGTCGCGTATCCTCCCGGTTATCTTGATATGAAGCGTTGCTCAGCACCACTGACCATCTGGTAACATTACAAGTACTTAAGAGGAAAGTAGGCTAAAAGGCACAGGATCCTTTTGATTGGTCTAAGGACTTCCAGGACTATGGTAATTTGGCCGAGTGAAAGTGACAGAAGTCCTACGTCCATTTCCTACGTATAAGTGAATTGTGCCTTCGTAATACAACCTTCCGCTATGAAGATCCTAGCCTCCTATTACAGAAGTAGTGCATGTCGTCCATTACGCTAGGCGGTTACTTATCTGGAGCTACGTGATAAACGAATAAATCATGGACTTGCACAATGCATCTCGACTCCAAAGTGTAAAATGGACTTACAAATGTAGTAAGGAAACACATACTGTCTCTACATGGCGGAGCCAAAGGTTTTCCACTGTTTTTCAGGCGCTGTATATCTCGTAAGTTCTCGGTTAGCTTGGGGTTAACTATTCCGCCCTCACCCGTTATGGAACCAAGTTCCAAAAATGGCCACGATATAATACGTTGCCCAATCTCATTGTTCATGAAGGCAGCGCTTTCGACATATTTACTCTAGAGTAAGATAGTACCTATCTCACTGTTAACACATCAATAGCACGGGATGGCTCAGCTCTTGGTTATCCTAGGGCATGTTTATCGCCCTCGACCAACACAGAGCTACCTTCCAAATGGTGTTACACGCACAGTTCTTGCCGTTGAATGACTTAAAGAGGAGTACATCGCTTTATTCTACATCATTTCACTGTTGAAATGAGCAAGAGTTAGCTCAATGCACACTTCCTGTAAAAGACGTAAAAGATAAGGTCCAGCATAGAAAGAACATACGTTGATCGTCTTCAACGTGCTCTGGGATATCTCTATTCTTGAAGAGTATCAAAATAATAGCGCATCTTCTATTATAACCCGAAATAATAGAGATCTCTATCGCCTCAGTAATCGATTCACGTAAAGGTCTGATATATCTCTCCCCTCTCTGCACCGACAAACTGCACTATTTCGTACTCTTGTGGGGGGTATATAATGTTGCTAATGGGAGGCGCGGGTCACCTTATGTATCGCCCTGGCTCCTGTATCAACGAATGAGTCCAAGCAATTACATACCTGTGAGACAGCCATTCCGCGAGCAGTACGTTGCTTCAGTGTGTTTGTTGTGGGAACTCAAGTCCCAGATCCGCTCACCAGCTCCTTACGTTGACACGCTCCCGCCTTCTCACTCCTTTACTTCCTTGGGTATAGTGTCTCTTGTGTTTTGAGCTTACCCGCGATATGACTATCTTGGATTCTCTCTTCCCTTGGAGTTTGTGGGAGTCTTGCTCCTTTCGAGAATTCGTGGCAGTACTTGGCCCTCATTATTCATGGCCCCATTATAGCCGCCTCCCATTCCGACCAAATCTCTGGTCCCAATATCCTCCCTTCATCTAGTATTTGGCACAATTAATCTTCTATCGTATTTTAATCCTCACATTGGTCAATTGGTTGGTACATCCGAATAACCAGTTGGAGCCATCGAATATCCAAGCCCTCGTTTTTATCCTTTGTACATATCTTTACAACATTAGATAATCGTTGGATTACTTGCAATTCCTTTTCTCTCTATCCTATAACTCTATCCCTATAGTAATATAACTACTCCATCCAAAGAGTATTTAATCACTATATTATCCCTTGTAAAAAATCTAACTTCCCCGATCATTTTCATCCGGAATCTTGATTATAAGTATGTGTATTTCTTATGGCAATATTCTTGTTTTATCGAAAACAAATTCACTCTCAATATTTTCGGTATGTCTATGCTTTCCAATATCATTTATACATCGTCTTGGTATCCACGAGTCGTATATTGCCAATGTAGACATCCCGATAATTATTTCAGTGTTTATTACATCAAATAACTATGAGATGGTGTCCTTGAAATGGAAAAACCTATATCTTATCTTCCTAAGTGTTGATCGACACTTTGTAAATTGGAAGGGAGTGTGTGTTTATTCATATCTTCTACATACAAAAACAATGCATTCAATGTTCACTACCTCCCTTGTTCCAAGATTTCAGTTACACATCTATTCTTATCATGCCAAGCTATTTCTTGTACGTGCAGCTCCATCTGGACATTATATCAATTAGACAATGGGTACTTCTTCAATCAGAAGTTATAAAGTGTTAACCCTATTCCATTCATCCCATTCGAGATGGCTCTCATAATGTTCTATCATTGTGTCCCCTTCCTTAGATATTCTAACTTGTTTGAGTGAGACTAGACCCGCATTATTCTCATCATTGTGTAAATGGAAAGAGTTTCAATACATAGCTATGAACTGAAGCCTATCTGATGTTATGTTAATGCTATGAACGAAGCATATCTCATGTTATAGTTGTTATCCATGTCCCTCCACATAAATCAACCAAAAAACACACATGAGCTTTAAATCACTCAGTTTTGGTAATGAAGTAAGTCATAGGGCAACGTAAGAAGTACTACATAACCACAATATATGACATTGTGTCAGGAGTATATGTTATCAATGAGATATCTGCTTTTATCACTTGTCCTCCATGTAGATTTTCAACAGGTGTGGCGCTGGCCTGGTAGCTTCAACAGTTGGTAGAAAGACGAAACCACTACCCAGTCCAAGTTTCTCTTGAGTAGATTCAACACTGCGAAACAATTATGGGAGTAGTAGTAAAGGGGAGGCTGACCTAGGGTTCTAACCATAGCCTACCTCAGCTTTTATGCTGGGTCAACTATCTGGATTGGCAAATGATGTTTTTATTAGGCCAACGATTTGGATTCTTATGATCAAATGAGTTTTCTATGATGCACTTGATGAACTACTTGTCATGTTTTCCTTTCCATGGTTTAATCGAACGTGGGCACAGATGACCTATATTAAATGATCAGTAGGAGGTAAGTGGGAACGTCAATAGGATGGAGGAGCAAGAACCTTAGAGAGGATCATGGCTGAACCATCGCTGGGCAATAGTGATGTTTACGAACATATATGGGAATGCACGGAGGGCCGACCCAAGGAAAGAGACTCTACCTAATTGTGTTGCAAGCCAACAAACTAGGAGGAGTCAATATGAGTTACGAAGTAGTAACAGAGTTCATATCGTGTCCAACCAGTAATCGTTTTTCCACATTCTAGGCCCCGTGTACTCAGGTTATTAGACCTTCCTATCTACAGGCACTCAGCTTTTTCTTTTGTTCAGGGCCTCTGCTTCTTTTGCGACATAGTTTGAGTGCCCTTAAACATGGGGTGGCTCCTTGCCCACCAGCTCCATCCTTATCCAAGCTTATGCATAGTGTAGTAGAATTATTTAACGATGTTATTTCGTAGCACATCTAGTCGGTTACCATGAAGCTACTACAGTCCTTCCACAGGTACACTATAAGTCTATTAGAAGGACCTCACTACATTTACCATTCCTGTTAAACATTGCACTAGCTAAAACACGACGAGGGCCATTCTACCATCTTTTTTCAATAGGTAGGTCAAGCTTCCATAAGTCATCTAATATTCACGTCCATAACAGCGGTGTGTGCACTATGGGATCGTTATACTTGCTACTAATGTGTGCATACCTCCGAGACTATATTCCACTAATATATTAGATAGAGTTGCAAAGTAGTCTTTATATCAAATGACAGGCATTTACCACTCCCACAATATCATCTCTATGGTTACTGATGCCTTTCAACTATCCCGTTCTATGAAAAGAGAGAGAGCCAAAAAACATATCGCATTTCATCAGTCTATCACTCTCGATTAATCAAGAACCTTCCAAAGGCACTCATCTATGAAGTGAGCCACCTAGACCATTGCCTACGTTACTACATGATAGGATCCAAGTCTTAGTAGAAGGCATGGGCCTCTTGGCCAGCTTGCAACGAGCTTTGCAATGCTCAACTCATCATAAGCGCCCTCTTCATCCTCATCCAACAGATGGGTGTGAGGTGTTGTGAATGTACACCTCTCTACTGCTATCACTCTCGCTCCCATGGTTAGAGTTCTTAGAAAAGAAAGGAAAGAGGCTCGTATTATGAGCACATCACTTGAGCTTTGTCCATATCCTCCAGGGGGCTCAAGCCTTCGTCGTTGAGTGCTGTGTACACAGTCCACACTTCTTATCAGGGGCCTCCCTTTGAGGACGTCAAACCCGTCGTTTTGGCCTTAATTAGTCTCTGTAGTTCACCTCCCTTGTGGTCTCTCACTCCACTACTCTCGATCCACTACGAGAACTACTCCCAATGGCATATGAAGGTTTCTCAAGGGTAGTGAATGCACCCTCCTGGAGTTTAATGATATCAGGCATCCAAACCTCCTTGAGCTTGGTTCATGCCCCACTTGTGTGCATGCCCCATTTCTTTACTGAAGGAGCCCGTGCATGATTTGGCCATCATTTTCTTTCCTTCCAACGGTACCCTTTATCCTTTCAGGTACCACTCAATGCCCCTATGTTCCTCCTTATCTATTTCAAGCATTCCTTTTGACCATTAGTCTGGTGGGTGACCACTACAGTCCATTGGGGTATGTCGTCCTCATCCAAAGTACCTTCTTAGTCTGTATAAATAGTGGCCCACTTTGCATTTGGCTCCTCATACATGCCAATCATTCAACCTTAGGGTGCACCACCATTAGTGGTTTAGTCTACCAACTCCTATGGTCCAGTCATGTTTTTACCTCTACTATCCTTCTAAATATTTGACTCCCCTATGTTTGTAGTAATTAAAAGGGTACATATGGACTCCAAGGGGCTCGTGTTCCTAGAGTTAATTCCCAATAATCTCACAACTAGTAAGTGTACTCAAATTCGGCCCCTTATTATGTATTCCATGTATACCACAAGGGGGTTGGGGTTCCCCCAAATATTTCCCAATGTTTAGCTATTAATCCCCTTTACTACTGGTCCAAAATCTCGAATTCGATCCATCATATCTATCCTTCCCCCTCTTGGGTCAGTTTTGAGGGGTCCTCACTCCACCAAGGGGGCTAGGGCTCTTGATGTCTGATGTTCCATTATTCGAGGGACAATATCAACTTTCCCATAGTTATATTAATATTATTGTATTTGTAATCCCCTATTCCTTGTGTTCTTCCTATATATAACATAGTTTCCTACTAGTTGGCATGTTTCAGTGTTGCCAACACAAGCGGTACTTCACTAGTACCCACCTTCCCCCCTATCAAGGGAGGGGGAAGTGTGTGTGTGTGTGTGTGTGTGTGCGTGCGTGCGTGCATGTGTGTGTGTGTGTGTGTGTGTGTGTGTGTGTGTGTGTGTGTGTGTGTGTGTGTGTGTGTGTGTGTGTGTGTGTGTGTGTGTGTGTATGCACCCACCTTTGCCCCCATAGGATACAACACACTAGGTGAGATTATAGGTCACCACCTAGTGTGATGACCTACTATCTACCCAAAAGGGAAAGAAGTATCTATAAGTCCAATTTAAGGGTTGAGAGAGAGAGAACTGAGGGAGAAGTTTAAGTGAGGGTTTCAAGAGTAAAAGTTTGGGACATTGAAATGAATTTTAAATAATAGTAATGCCAGGGAAAGGAAAGGAAAGAACCAAACATTGGGATGCAGCCTTAAATGTAGACAGGAATGTCTGGGACAATGGGCAATACTTGGAATATGTCACAGATGCAACGAGTGGGACTTGGAATGCCAAACCCCACCATGGTTATGGTTGGAATGGCTCAAAATGCAGAAGCAGTGATGCCCCCACCGTTTTGCAGCCCCTCGTTTATGACAATCTCACCCCTAAAGGCAAATTGAAAGAAGAAAGGGGAGAAGCAGGCTAATTAGAGAAATGTTTGGAATAGAAGAGATTTTGAAGGGGGGGAAATGGATCAGTTAGTGGAAGAGGCAGTATTGCTCAAGCGAGCAATGAAGTGAGTCAAGAGGCAAAAGAGGCATAATGACTTAAATGTACTATGTGTAACTATCCAGAGTTGGAGGGGAAACATGACTCTGTGTGTGAAGACTCGATAAAACCCTGTTTCATAGTGAAATGAAAATAATTTTGGTATTGGATACAAAGGAAAAAGCTCTGTGAAACATTGCAAAAGAAACTAGAGGTGTACAACTTGCAAAAGGTTTGTAGAATGCATGACTACACAAACAAGTTTTGCTTTGATAAGTCATAGCTAGCATCATTTTTGTTGAAGAGGGGAGTCTGCATATCCTACCACCATCGAACAAGAAAGACATGGTGAGAACCATCTTAATCCTTATTTGGGAAGATAGGTGTCATAAAGACCCCTCCCTTGTTATTGCTGTAATAATAAAAATAATTACTAACTATAAACTTTTAAAGCTTTAGTGTGAAAAATGTGATAGTGAAGGAGAATGAAGTGTGCTAAAAAAAGCAATGAATTTGGAATTTTATGATGAGGAAATTATTGAAACTAATGGATAGAAGTCTCATTAATTCATTTTAATCAAAATAGGGGAATGTCCCTAGGGTAAAAAATTAAGGCTACATGTTGATAAGCAAAGCAACCTACTTAATTTGGAAATATGCAAGAGAAATAGAATGAAGTGTGTTTAAGGAAGGAGTGTATTATATATTAATAAAAAGGAATGAATTTGGAACTTTAAAGAGGGAGTTTAATTTAAAAAAACAAAAGTAAGAGAAGGGGAAAATGATTGACAACAATGGATAGAAGTCTTACTAATCTATTTTAGTAAAAAAGGGGGCAAAGGAATGAATTAAGTGTAGAAAAAATTAAGCTACATGCTAAACAAAGAAACATAATTAATTAGAATGATAAAGAGATAGCATATAATTTTGCGAGAGAAGTGTAATGGGCAAAAGGGGGAAAGATATAGGTAATAGGGGGGAAAAGGGGGGGTTGTTTGATTAAACAAGGAAAGAATAGACCCTGGAGTCCATGAAGTCAATAAGGAGACAAGGACAGTATAGTAGAGAAGCAGAGGATGCAAAGATGTCAAGGCAAATGATGCAAAAGGCAAGTTAGATCTTGAAAGTAGAGGCAGGGCACGAAAAGAAAGGCAGGGCATGAAAGCAGAGGAGCTGCACAAAGGGAATATATTGTTTGCGGGAGAATTGGGGGAGAGGGAGTAGATGTGTAAGAGAGAGAGGCAAGCAGGGAGGGATTTAAATAGGCAGCTGGGCAAAGAGAAGTCAAGGGTGCGGAATACGAAGTGCGGGGGGTAGAAAATGAAACACAGAGGAGGTCAGTTGGGAGTTGATTAGCATAGGATATGAGGGGGCAGGGGGGCATGGGTGGGTTGGGTTTGGGGTTAGGGGGTAGTTAGGGAAGTTGGGGAAAAAGTGGGGAGAAAAAATACGAAGAATTAGGAAAAAATATGGGAAGAGGGGGAAATAAGAGGGAAATAGGAAGAATAGAGGAAAATAGGGAGGAAATAGGGGAAATATGAATGCAAAAGAGATAAAATAGGGAGGAAATAGGGGAAAAGAAAATAGATAAAATAAGTGAATAGAAAATGGGACAACTTAGGATAGTAGGAAAAGAAAATTAAGATAAATTAGAAAAATAAGAAAAAAGAAGCGAAAGTGGGAATACTTAGGGGAATGGGAAAAATCAGAGGAAAGAGGGGGAGAATGGGGGGGGGGTTATAGGAAAATTTGAAAAAAGTTAGTATTTTTTTTGGGAAGAAATAGGATAAAATTTGCGAAAATTTTAGGGGAAAGGGGGGGGGGTGCAATAAGGAAAAAATTAGGGAAATTTTAGGAATTATGGATAAATAAGGAGAAGTAGGGAAACTTAGGGGGGACAGATAAGGAAAATTAAGGGAAAAGGGGGGGGGAGAACAAGGTGAATGATATATCTATCATTCATTAGGCCTGCCTATGTGTGAGTGAAATTCCCACAAAGAACATAAAATTGGAGGAATAGGAAGAAGGAGATTAAGAGTGTGCAAAAGGAGGAGTAAATGCAAATGGCCCAAAAGTCATACAAGGGGACCCCAAATCATCAATGCTCTACAAGTGCACCAACCACAAATTAACATGTAAGAGAGCATAAATAATAACAATGATTTTATTTTTCCCATCTCAAAACCAAAACCTTCACTAAAGCCTACTCATGGTAGGCCAAAAATGGGGGAAATGGGGGGAAATTAAGGAAGATTGGAGATAAGTGGATGCGAAAGGTAAGAGAGTATAGTGTGTGTGTGTGTGTGTATGTGTGTGTGTGTGTGTGTGGAAGACTTGACAACACCCCTTTGCATAGTGAGAAGACAAAAGACAATGGAATAGAAAGAGAAACTTAATAAAGGAAAGGTCTATACAAGTTGGTGAACCCCTATTAAAAGAAAAATCAGCAGTGGGCCATTTTAAAAAAATGATTTTGCGTAAAATGCATAGAAGTTGAGCTTAGATAAGTTGTAGTAGCAAGCATCACTTTTATTGAAGAGGGGAGTCTGCATAACTGCTACCATCCAATAGGAAAAACATGGTAAGGACTAGCTTAAAACGTAACTAGGAAGACAAGTGTCATAAACACGAGGTCACAATAAAAATAATAACTTAACCATAAACTTATCAAGCTAGATGTAAACCTATGAGTGTAAGGTTGAAAAGAGTAATAATGATGGACAAACTTGGAAATAGAAGAGGGGCTAAAAATATTGGGTAAAGGAAATGAAAAAAAGAGGGGAAGTCTTCAAAAGGATAAGGGGTGGAAAAATTAATCTTATTAATCAAAATAAAAGAGAGACTAATCATAACAAAAAGAAAAATTTTGACATGTAGAGATATGAAAAAATAATGAGGGATTAATCTTATCAACTAAAATAAAAGAGAGACTAATATAATGAAAAGAAAAAATAATCTTTACGACATGTAGAGTAATGAGGAAAAAGAAGTCTATATGAGTGATTAATTACAATAAGATTAGGAAAGATGAAATTAAATAAATGGGAAAAAAGGGGGGAATATAAAGAGAGAGGGGGGGGAAGAAGGGAGAATATGAATATGTAGAGAGGGGGGGGAAGGGAAGTGGGAGGGGAGAGGGGGGGGGATGAAAATAGATATAAATATATTGAAAGGGAGAGGAAGAAATAAACAATAAAAGGGAGGGGAAGGGGGGTAAAAATAAGTAAATAGGGCGGGAGGGAAGAAGAATTAAAGGAAATGCATGACCTGAGAGTCCATTTCGATGAAAAGTTCGAGAGGGGATCAAGGCTTAAAGCCCAAATCGGAAAGCAGAGGCGCATAGGGGGGGTTGCCATGGCAAAAATCGAGCATGGCTAACATAGTCTGACTATGTAGGGAAGGAAGGAGGTGGGCGTACGGGTCATGAGAGATCAAAGTAGTGAGTAAAGATAGCACTGTCGCATCAGGAAGTAGGCCACTGGAGAAGAGGCAATTGAGGAATGAACTATGAGGAGCACAATCAAGCTCGGTGTAGAAATCAAGACTGCAGGAGGAGGCATGAGAGACTAGTTTTTAGAGCAAGTAGAGAGTTGTGAATTGCACAAAGCAAGTGAGGTATGGGAAGAGAAGCAGAGAAGACGGTGCAGCACGGGCGCAGGTGTTAGGGAGTGGGGGATGGGATGGGGGGAAAGAAAAAATAGGAGGGGGGAAAAGGATATATTAAGAAAAGACTACGTTAGGGAAGAATAGAAAATTAAAAGGAAAAAAAGCAAAGGGAAAAATAAGGAGTAAATTAGGAAAATTGAGGATTAAAAAACAAAGTAAGAGAAAATCTAGGAATAAAAGGAAATTAGTATGAAAAACTAGGTTGGAGAAAAAATAAGAGAAATAAACAATTGAAATTAAAAAATAATTTTAAAAAAGTGAAAATTTTAAGAAAAAATGTGAACCAACAGGAAGAAATTAGGGAAGAATGGGAGAATTAGGAAAATAAAGAAAATTGGGGGAAAGAAAGGTTAGCATAAAAAATTAGGAGAAATTTAAGGGAAATTTCAATTAAGGACAAATAGGCAAAAAATAGGGAGAAATTATTAGGAAAAAATTAGAGGGAGTGTAGTAAGGTAGGGAGTGAAAAGGAAAAAATAGGAGTATGAAATTTTTTTAAAAATATATGAAAATGAAGAAACACTTAAAGAGAATATATAAAGCTAGATTAGGAAAAAAGAGAGGGAATAAATTGGGAAAGGGAGAGGATTTTAGGAGAAATTAGGTAAAAGAGGAGAAAGAAGGGTAGAGAGAGAGTGGGGGGAATTTCGAGAGAGTATTTAAAAAGGGTTATCAAAGGATTTTTAAGATAAGGAAAGTAATTTGCAAGGACAAAAGAAAAAATGAGGATAGTGTGTGTGTGTGTGTGTACACACACACACACACACACACACACATACACACACACATAGTGTACACACACACACACACACACACACACACACACTATCCTCATTTTTTCTTTTATCCTTGCAAATTACTTTTGTTTTGTGTGTGTGTATATGGCCCACCCCCAACCCTGAGGATAAGACCACATGGTGGGGAGTAAGCCCACCATGTGGAACTTACTCCCCACCTACTGATAATAAGTGAATAAAAGTGGGTCTATATGATAAGTGTCAAAATGAAAAAATGATACCAATAGTAAATGCATAAACCATTTCTACAAAATAGATAGAAACTTTTGTAAAGAGTAAGGCGGATCACAAAATGACTCGGGATTATCCATGCTAAAGAATTATCCAATATGGATGTGAATTAATTATATGGCACTAGCCCAACCAAAGGCTAGTTGTTGGGAAATCAAGGTGTGTTTTTAGATTAAAAAGTCCCATCAATAATTGAGCCATACAATTAATTCCATCAATTGGATAAAAAGTATTAAAAAAAGGAGAAACATATAAGAAAAAAATCTTTGAGACATTTAAGTTGAAAAATGCAACAACTACAGTTGCAAAAATTTCCACCAAAAGTAATCATTCTTAATAATATTGAGTTTGGCAAACACAATCTTGAAAAACGATGTCAAATCCTCAGGCGATTCAGGTTCCGAGGTCAGGGTCCACTTACCTGCCACCATCCAAACAAACTAGGTGTTAGAACAACATAGTTATGTTTGGGTAGACAAGTAATACATGTTTTCCCCAGCTTGTTATCGCAGACAACCATATAGATTCTTAGATAATTTAGAAAACGTTTAAATCACAAGTGGAGTAAGGAGCGAATGAGAGCATGTGTTGAGAAGGGATTAGTGGAGGTATGGGAGGATTAGTGTGCTTGGTGTGTGGGGTGGTTAAAAAAAGAGTGTAAAGGGGAGATTTCACAAGGTGTACATAAAAGAATAATTTATCATTGGGGAAGTATACATGTGTGTGTGTGTGTGTAAAGAAATAAGTGTCTGTGTGTGTGGGATACATTTACTAATCAAAATTATTGTGTGTGTCTGTGTGTGTGTATGTGTGTGTCCCACCAACTGCATTCCCTTAGGTGTGACACACATCTCTAGTGAGGGTAGTAGTCCACCCATCACCTAGGGATGGGTTAGACTACTGCCCAAAATTTTCCAGTAATAAGCAGTGCGTTAGGAGTCTTACCGATCTATTCTCATATCTTTTTTGTTTCGAGGCCTCATCCAAGGAACTCCTTTTGTAAAAACCAATTTATTTATGTGGGGCTCCTATCTATTTTAAACACATTGCTCTCAAATTTTCCAATGATCTTTTTAATCTAAAGAAAGGCACTAAAATCCTCTGGTCCATATATAGGATAGGCATCACTTGTGATAGTATCACTTTTTCCAAGAAGGATCTTGGTCTATTGCTCTTGGCATATATGTATTTGCAAATTGGGTATTCAAGGGATTCCATTTTGTCATACCTATTGAATACCATAGCCCCATTGCTCATATTTATAACCGTAATGGTAATGTGCTTTCATAATGGTCATATTGCTCGTATTTGTAATCATAATGGTCATATTGAGGAAATGTGCTTTCATACCCACTTCCCTCCCGTCATTATCCTTTGCAGTGGTTATTGTTGTTTCTTTTATTTCTAGGAAATGGATGAGGTATATACAAATCGGGTCCATTCCTTCACCCCCACTATGGTGGAAATAATGTCGGGGGGGAGTCAACATTGATCATGAGAATATCATCCATATACCTAAAATTGCTCTAGAAACTCGATAGAATATCCCACTAGTACCATAAGGGGGAGCAAGAGAATCCCATTGGGATAGCAAATACTTGCCTAAACTCCTCGTCCCCCAATCTCACATGCATATTCTCTAAAGCCAATTATTAACATCAATGCACCTATTCTTTGCCAAGGTCATATTGGAGCCTCTCCTCTATTGCTCCATGATGATAATTTATTATTGATATTCACACAAAGGTAATCCATATTCTGCTTTTTAAAAACCCATGAGATAATCATCAATATGAGCTTTTTAAATCCCATAGCTCCCTGTCTAATGGGATGTTCTCATAGCCTTTGGCAATGTCAACCCATAAAAATGGAATGTATCCTTTTTTGTAAGTTCAACCTCACCTCAAATATGGAGTCTACTACCCAATATGCATTAACGTAGACTCCCCACTGTTCCAAATTTCATCTTGGAGATCTTTGGCAATTCTCATGATGAGTTCAATGCATGCCTGCAAGGCCACCATCATGGTAGATGCCATCTCCAAAAAAATAGAGGCATGTGCTTTGGTAATCCAACAGAAAGTCTCATTATGCACCTTATAAGTGGCCATCAAATAGGGCAATGTATGTGACTCAATGGTGAAATGTAAGTCAAAGTGTAGTATTTCTTTGACCAGTTGGTTGAGGATATCCCATTCTTGTATCAATTGGAAGTCCTTGATCATTAGTCTCTCTCTCTCTCTCTCTCTCTCTCTCCCTCTCTCTCTCTAAGTAAAACATGAGCTTTTTGCATATATAAGCTATGGTTGCGACAGTTTATTTATCTGTTGAAGTAATTAAATGCAAGAGGTTAGTCGAGAGATTTCCTGGCAGGCTTCAGGTTCCTCTAAGAGGGAGGGTAGGTCCTCAAAATTCTTCACCTTTTCTTTTGTTATCCTTTTGAGCCTCTCTTTGCAAAACAACTAAATTAATTCCTTAATGATGCCAAGAGATGTCCCTAGATTAGGGTAATATTTGCTCAAGTAATCCCATAAATCCACAAGAGAACTTACCGTTCCGTCAATACTATAATTCTTCCTCATTATATGGCCCAATCCTTTCATGAGTTCCATACACAATGGTTCATACTTCACGATGTTGTTTTTCTAGGGTCACCACATGCCCCCAATTCTTATTAATAAAAGTAGTAAATGACTCCGAATGGCAATTACAAACATTGTTGCTTGCATCAACAAAAAATAAATTTGGTTTACAAAGTAAGATTATTGGAGAAAGAACACCCAAAGCATACACCACTTACCCATTCATTTAAGTCATGCAAGTCATAAAGGGTAAGAATTCCATCAATAATTTTTTGAACGAAAAAATTTCCATTAAGGGATTATCATAGACTATGTGAGAAAAGTGATCTAAAGCCTCTCTCTCACAAACAAGTCTAATTCTGCCATTAGGTAAAACATCCAAAATTTTGCTTTCATGCTCACATACCTATCAAATGTCAGTCTCTGTTAC